>NC_135547.1:44910861-45243361 GCF_045843805.1 Urocitellus parryii | reverse complement strand
AGGGAGGTCACTAAGTCTTTCCTGAGGAACATTATTTCCAGATACAGGATGCCACTAACCATAGGGTCAAACATGGACCAGCGTTTGTGGCTGAGGCTCTACAGCAGATGGCAAGGGCTTTAAAATTCACTGGAAACTATGTGACCTGAACCCTCAGGATAACTTTAGTTAAACTATGTCAACAAACTGGCCTGTCCTGGGTAGACATGTTACCCAAGGCCCTCTTAAAACTGACATGTTCACCCCAGGCAAGTATAGGATTTTCATCATTTCAAATCCTATATGGGCAACCGCCCCTGCTCATCAGCTTAAGGTGAGACATAAGAGAATTGGGAGACTTAGATTTACATAAGCATCTACAAGGATGGGGCTCCCCATTTCTCACATACACAAGTGGGTCACAGATAGAATACCCATATCCTTGAGTATAGCTGTTCACCCCTGCAAAACTGGGGACCAGGTATAGATACAAGACTGACCACTTCTATTGCTCTCAAAGTAACAGGAGTAGAAGCCTGGATCCACCACTCCAGAGCCAAACCTGCTGGCCCAACTGAGGATCAGACGAGCTCAAGGACAGTCCTTATCCAGAGAGACCCCTGCGCCTGACACTACAAAGGAGGAGACAACGATCCCAAGGCCCTGCTCTGGCCACACCGGAAGCTGGTCAGTCAACGCACAGCTGAAGCCTGAGGTGTCAATCACCTGGTGAATACACGAACTGATTTTTTTCTCTACAAATATTTCCTTACTGTTATATACTGCTTTCCTTTTCTCAGCATGTATGCTTATTGCTATTGCTTGCTGTTATTCATCTGGTCCCCCACAGTCCTGCCAGATTCCCCCTCCTCATGTGACCCATGTATCCAAGTAACTCTATCCCACCAGGGAGTTGCATGGACCTTCCTCTATTCCACCCATTTCTCCTGCCCAGGAGAAATTCAGGAGGGTTGTATTCACAATGGAACTATTTATTCCATTTGTAAACATGGGGACCAATATACATGCTTTGACCCACAATACTCACCAAATGAGGAGTGGTTAGAGGTGCGGCGCCGTTACATGAAAGGGACTCTAATCACTCGAACGCTAATCACCAACCCAAAGTTAGCAGTGTCAGTTCTCTTTGATGCCTGTGAAGCTATGGATGGATCTTGGTTGCAGGAGGGGGCAACTCCCTGTGGAAGCCTATCATGGGAACGATCATACAGGCTTCAACATAAATATATGTGTGAGCAACACATATCCTTCTGGGCCAGATGCAGGGCTATGGATGAATTCTATTGTCCCTACTGGGGATGTGAGTCCTGGACTACATGGGATAAAGGAAACAAAGTAGCCACCTTCAAAAGGGCACAGCTCCTCCTGACTGCCCAACTAAAACCTGTAACCCAGTTAACTTCACCATTTACAACACAAATGAACCCAGATGGAAGGAGGGCTTTATGATTGGCATATGCATACATGGGTGGGGTACTGACCCTGGAATTCTGTTATACTTCCAAAGGGTTACAGTCACACTCCAAACTGCCTCTCACCAGATCGTTCATTCATTTTATGAGAAAGGAAACACTCTACCACCAATATTTGTCAAAACTAAGAACTCGTTCTTAGCCTTAGCAGAGACCACTGCACAAACCTTAAAGGTCTCTTCTTGCTATGTATGTGGGAAAACAAATATGGGAGACCAATGGCATTGTCAGGCTACAGAATTAGACCCATTGGAGCTTTACAATGAGACCAGGCACCCCCAATGTCTCGTTGGAATATGGTTCCTCAAAACGTCCATCATAGGCAGAAACTGCCTTGAGAAAAGAGAAAAGCAATGCAGTGTTCCTGTTGGGAGACTAATATGTTTAGGCCACAGGTACTATAATGTGACAACTCTGAAAACCCAATCCTGGGGTTCCTCAAAATACAGGGAGCCTAATCCTAACCCCCTCCCTAATTTCTCTCACCTCCAACAGGCATGGGGTGATGTCAGTGCCAGACTCCAATGCCGAGCCTCCAAAGGATTATATTGGATATGTGGAAAGATGGCCTATTCTGTAACTTGTCTAGGGCATTTGTATTAGGGACAATACGACCATGTTTCTTCTTGCTCCCATTATCAAAAAAAGAACAATTGGGAATCCCGATATGTAAAACACAGGGCACCAAGAAAAACCAAAGGGACTTGCAGATTGGTGATTAGAAGGATGATAAGTGGCCCCCAGAATGTAGTATTCAGTACTATGGACCTGCCCCTTGGGCAGAAGATGGGTCTTGGGAATACTGTACCCTATCTATATGATAAATTGCATTATAAGGTAACAGGCACTTTGGGAGATTATAACAAATGAATCCGCAGAGGCCCTCAATATATTGGCTCAAAACCAAACTTAGATGTGGAATGCCCTTTACCAGAACCCTTTGTTTAGCCTTAGAGTATGTACTTGCCTCTAATGGAGGAGTCTGTGAAAAATTCAACTTGAGTAACTGCTGCTTACAAATAGATGGCCAGGTAAAATTATAAAAGAGATCACAGATCATATGGTAAAAATTGCCCATGTGCCTGTACAGACTTGGAAAGGATGAGACTCGGCCTCTTCAGAAGATGGTCCTCTTGGATAGGTGGAATTAAGACAATGATTGATGATCATGGTTATGTGATGATGGCCATATTTATTGGGTGCCTGCATATTCATTGCCTCCTACCCCTCCTAATCGGTGGTATAAGAGGTTTTATAGAGACAGTGAAAGTTAAAAACAGTCAGCCTCTCATCTATTACTTATGAGAGGATCCCATCACATGAAAAAAAAAAAAAAAAAGATGCTTCATGAAGTCTGCAGATGCATCCTGAGTATCAAGAGGGGGGAAATGAGGCAGCAACTACTTAAGATGTTTCTTTCTCTTTTTTATCTCTGTTAATAACTGCATCCTGATAGTTTCAGCTTCTGTAATCATGCTTGCTTAGCAGCTGTGGCAAGAACCAGAGCTGCCAGAAAAGAAAGAAAAAGGATCAAGTCTACTTCCACAAGAAAGTCTTAAAACTGGAAGTCTGTTCTGTGTAAAAGACACTGAGAACAAGGGGCTGTGCTCAGCTTTAGAAGAAGCCTCCACAGAGTCTGCACCACTGCTGAATAAACCTTGCTCTTCTGCAACTCCAAATGCTGCTTGTCTTTTTCCAGTTGCATAATTTTCTGTATTTTTGGTAACAATACAATAAAAATATATGAAATTTTTTTTAAATTACATGTTCAATATCAGGTTCTTACCTCAAGATGCAGGACTCACTGCTGTCAGAAATAAGAAGCCATCTCTGAGATGAGCCTAAAAGGCCACAACCAAGCACATAAGAAGCCAATGGGATAAAACTCCATTCCCTTTTCCCTTGACAGTGTCAAAAGGGATGTTCTACTTTAGGTGATTTTGTCAACCTGGTAGATACTATTCTACTACATGGTTATGAATGATCTATGAGCTCACTTAAACCAGGACTCACTCATATCCTACCAGGGATGGAAGTGTTGGGTTGTCCTGAGCACTGCTCCCTTTAGATGAGGAAAAGCTTCAGCAGCCATCACCACTCAGATCTTCAGAAACCCCCTCCTTCACACACTTAATACAAACCCAACTAGGAGCTTCACAGAGAGAAACAGAACCCAGAAATCACTGTGCCTCATCAGCCTAATGATGTGCCTGCACAATGCTAGGCACTGACTCAGTGACCAATGGCACTGGTACACCTAGGTAAGAATCACAGCAGTGAGAAGGTAAAATGGGCTTCACACCAGAGCCTATTCTTTCACTTTTACTCATCTTTCTTCCACTAACAAAAAATTTTGAAAAGGAATAAGAAGTGGCCTGCATTCATGCAGGCATTTATGGTCCCTCAATAATGGCATGCTGCCTTGAGTCAGGAAATTCCCACATCTCTCTCCCTCTCGAGTCAGTGGGGCAGCAGGTCTGAGAGCAGGAATGAGACAACTAGGGTCTTGTGTCCCATTCTCCCCACACCCCAGGTATGGTAGCCCCCACCAGGGGACACACACACCCTCACTTAGTTCAAATACTTGGAGGCTGGATGCTCACCAGACCAACTCTTTCTCCTTAAGAATGGCGTCACAGTTGCCATGGCTACCATAATTACATCAGGTTTCTATGACATCTGTGGTCCTTCCCACCAGAAATGTTTCTCCAGAGGCCCATTTTTTGTCCCCTTATATTTCACTAAAAGCAAGATACCTCACTCTTTAGGCTAGCACATGAGAAAGTATACTATTTAGAGGAACTAGGTTCAGATACTCTGTCCACACCCTCAGAGGAGTCCAAAGTCCTTAAGGAGGGGCCTAGCTCCTATCACCAGTAAAAAGTCCTCAGGGTCACCAGGATGATATCAGGTTACTAGGGCAACCAGCAGTGCAGACCATTGCATCAAATTGGAAGTGTTTCTTCTTGGCTCTTTGTCATCTTTCTTTTAACTGAGGAAAAAAATAAATCCCTTCACACTTCAGGCCACCACCTGAGAAAACACTCTAATTAGAGGGACTAACTTTGGGATAAGGCAATTTGAGGAACTCTGCCCAATTTGGTGGAAAAAAAGCATGTTCCTGATGCCCCAAATTGTCTTGGCTTTAAAAGTAAGGCTAGAGCCAGGTGCAATGGCGCACACCTTAAATCCCAGTGGCTTGGGAGACTGAGGCAGGAGGATTGCAAGTTCACAGTGAGCCTCAGCAACTTAACAAAGCCCTAAGCAACTTAGCAAGACTCTGTCTCTAAACAAAATGCAAAAAGGGCTTGGGATTTGTCTCAGGGGCTGGCACCCCTGGGGTTCAATCCCCAGTACCCTGCAAAAAAATTAAAAATAAAAAAGAACACACACACAAAAAGAGAACTTTTAAAATAAAAGTTATACTTAGGGAAATAGCACCAGCACACAGATTCCCAAGAATACCTCCTAGGGATCCTGGTGATGAGGTAGCCTTCTGTAGGTGAGCACATAAATACACCATTCTGAGCAGTTATCCATCTCTTGGAAAACTAAGATACTGCTCCTAATTACTCAACTCTATGAACTAAAAAACACAAAATTTATCATTTGGAAATCTGAGTTATTTCAGGGAGGCAGGAGTAGAATAACAATCTCTTCAGTTGAGAAACAATACTCTTTTCAATATTGGTTAATCCTGAGGAATTCTTAATCTCTATCCCTGATATTTTCTTCAATGTGGAAAGACACCCATGACAAAAACACATCTCCCTCTCTGTATATTCACTCCTTCTCCATCACATAAATGACTTGGTTTGGGAAGATAAATAGGGGTTGTACATCCAGGGTCTCTCCCCTCAAGACTCTTGGTAGTCACCTGCCCTTTAGGAGCACTTGTTCCCTACCCTCTGGGTGGATCTTAAAATGGGCCCACAGCTCTTCTCTTGATTTGTTTTGTCTTTCTTTCTTCCTTTTTCTTTTTCAGTGTTGGGGATGAAACCCAGGGCCTTCACATGCTAGATAAATAATCCACCACTGAGTTATATCCCCAGACCACTTTTTCTGTTTTATTGCTCCAAATATTCCTGTTTTTACTTCACAATGCTTATGTCTTTAAGGAGCACCCAAAAGACACTGATGCTCCAAATCTGAGATATGATGTTATGAAACATCATAACAACGTTATTCCTATAAAGCTGGTATTGAAGAATGTGACTTAGACTGGCTTGCCAGTCAGCTTCCTACTAATGATCCCCAGAATTGGGCAGACTTATCCAACCTGTAGGGCTATTTAGGGACAGTCACAAAGGTCAAGGCCTGCAATACTTACCTATCAGCTGTCTACTGAAGGAGTCTTGCCTGTGTGACCTCTAATGAAAGTGACTTTCTTGCCAAGGGCAACCCCTGTAGCAGGAGACAGTGTTTCAGGACAACACTTTAAGGTGAATAAATGTCCCTTGTCATTGTTACACACTCATTACACAACCTGCTAAAGATAGTTTTTCATATGGCTCAGGATACAGTTTGTACTAAAATATTCTCAATTCCTGAACATGAGTGATGGCAGTGGATGCTCATCTTATGGAGATGGGTTGGAATTAGGTTCCAAACTTCAGTAGAGGTGTGAAAATCATATAGAGAAAATTCTTTTGGAAATTCCTTCACAGAGGAATTCAGGAAATGTTCAGAACTTGACACCTACACACAAACTGCCCTACAGATTATAGCCAAAGTTATAGCCAAGAAGTTTCAGGGATAAGAGAATTCCTATATTGTGCAATGATAGCAAACCACACACAACAAAGAAAGACTGCATGTTAGGCCACAGGACTGTGATTTCCATTTTTGCTTAAAACTCTCAAGCAATACCCATTTATTATCATTCTGGAGTCTGTGTATTGACAAGGATAACTGGGTACTTTTTCTCTATGTGGTATCTGTCATTTAAGGCTAATTCTCCCCATGGTGTTGTCATCTCTGTCATCTGGAGCTCTACTCATCTGGAATACCCAAGAGAGCTCACTTCCATGGATCATAAGTGCTGATGTCATTTCTTGGGAGGTCAGTTGGGGCTGTTGACAGGAGCACCTTGGTTCCACCCTATATGTTACCCATGTGCAGGCCTGCCAAATAAAATAGACCTATTAGAAATGAATTGAAGATAAACAACAAATCACTTTAGTATAATTATTTGACATTCAAAAAAATTTGTTTGTTTCTAAATTCAAACTTACCTTAGCTTCCTGTATTTTTATTTGCTACATCTGATAACTCCATGTGATGGCCTCAGAATGTGTAAGTTTAAAGATCATCTGAGATGTCACTTTCACTAGGACAGGTCTAGGGAAAATAAGATGATCTAATGAGAAAGAAAAAAATCTTCTAGCAAAACAAGACAAAATCATATTCCTGGAAATACTGACAAAGGCTGGTTAATGGAGGGCTGCAGTTGTAGCTCAGTGGTAGAGGTTGCCTAGCATATGTTGGCACTAGGTCCTGTCCTCAGCACCACATAAAACTCAATGGAGTATTACTCAGCAATAAAAGAGAATAAAATCATGGCATTTTCAGGTAAATGGATGGAGCTAGAGAAGATAATGTTAAATGAAGTTAGCCAACACCCACCCCCCAAAAAAAAAAACATGCAGAGTGTTTTCTCTGATATACAGAGACTGATTCATAGTGGGGTAGGGAGGGGGAGCATGGGAGGAACAGATGAACTCTAGTTAGGGCAGAGGAGTGAGAGGGGAAGGGAGGGGGCAGGGGGTTAGCAAGGATGGTGGAATGTGATGGACATCATTATCCAAAGTACATGTTGTATGAAGACATGAAGTGGTGTGAATATACTTTATATCCAACCAGAAAAAAATTAAAAATAAAAAAAAGGTATTGTGTCCACTTACAACTAATATTTTTTTTAAAAAGCTAGTTGGGGATCTTGGGCTTATCAGTGGTAGACCACTTGCCTCTCAAATGTGAGGCACTGGGTTCAATCCTCAGGACTACATAAAAATAAAGATAATGTGTCCATCCACAAGTAAGAAGAATATTAAAAAAGAAAAAAACTAGTTGCACCGCGAGCAGTGGTGCACACTTATAGTGGCTTGGGAGGCTGAGGCACAAGGATCAAGAGTTCAAAGCCAGCCTCAGCAATGACAAGGCACTAAGCAACTCAGTGAGACCCTGTCTCTAAATTAAATACAAATAGAGCTGGGGATGTGGCTCAGTGGTTGAGTGCCTCTGAGTTCAATCCTCATTACGGAAAAAAAAAAAAAAAAAAACTAGTTGGTAGGATGAAAAAGGCACTTACCTACATTGTAGGTACCCATTGGACATATCTGTTTCTGAGTCCCATATTATTAAAACTTAATAACCTGAATAGCTTTGTAAATCAGAAATCCTATTTTCTACCAACAAGGGAGTCTTGATGAGGGTTTAGAAAAGACTGGTCAAGGTAATTTCAATGTGTATTTTGGTGAAGGGGCCCAGGCTAAGGGACCTGGTCAAGTTGCCACAGGATTTCCCTTCTCCAGGGAGGAAACCACCTACTGTTTATGAAGCAGATTCTTAAGAGGGGTCCTCTTCTTGTTCTTCAGTTTCTGGATTAAATCTCATGATAACCCTACTAGTGTTTCATGGATATCCTCTCTTCATAAATGTATTTGAGTACCAAGCATGAGCTCCTAACTACAGAGCTGGTGTCAAGAAGGTTGATCACCAGGCCCACTGCCAGATCCAGGGAGAAACTGACAGCCTGGACAACTTAAGTGACTGGTGGCAGATCCTTAGTAAATATATTGGCACACATACAAACGAGGAGGTAAAACTGTATTCTCCCTGTATTTACCCACTCTGAAGCAGGGACCCATTCTTGGTGCCCCGTCCCCTTCCCTGAGTAGTTTTATGGCAGTGCTGGAGGCAGAAGCTGTTGGAAGGCAGTGTTTCTCCCATCCTTTATAGAAATTTAAACATTTGGGGAAAAATGAGCTGCTTGGAATTGGTAGGGAGGGAAGGGCCTCTAAGAACATAGAGAGGGGAGAGGAAGGGAGATTATCCCCAAATAGAGATGGAATTGGAGGTCTACAATTGACTCTAAGACCTCAGTATGGCTTCATATCAATGCTTGGAGGCCTCTGGGACGTTCACGGAGGCTGGAAATCCATCCATGAGAGTGTCCTTTTTGGATGGAAGGAAGGATGTAGCATGGTTGGGGTCCTGAAGGCACTGATCTAGCTAGGAAAATGGTCATCTCTGCCCCACGCAGTGCACACATAAAATGATCATGGCAGAGGTCACATTAGCCAGTATCTTGTGGTTAGGTTCCCACAACTGAGACTGTTAAAGGACATGCATGTTATAACAGGTCTCATTGAACTTTAAAATCTCTTTACTGTTATGAGCCAGGCTATATGGGCAATGACCAAACAGACTCCATTTTACCCTGAGACTCCATATCATGTAAGAAATGCTTCTCCCTTGGGAAAGCCTCACTTCTGTACCCATTAATAGTTACCTAGCATAACATACTTGGCAACACAAAATAGTAATTCTTATACAATGTAAAATGGTTCTCTTTGCTTTCCATTTTTCTTGGGCAATGTACCTTGTCAGAGATTGATTGTCTAGATGTTAGTAACCATTTTCTAACTTGTACTCAACTATTGTCATTTTGACCCACTTCCCTTCTGCTTGCTTGCTGCTAGGCCAACCTGAAAAGTCCTGTAGGAAATACCAATGTACACATTGCCTTGTCTCATTAGCTGCTCAATTCAGCTTCTATACTCACTTGATTCCATTGGCTAAACCCCCAAACGTTCCTTTTGTGGTTTTTTGGCTTAAATATGAGGCCAACTGAAGGTAGGCGCACCACTATGATTATCTTGTTCTTTGGAGAGCAGACTGTCCACCTCTGGACAGCATTAAATGCTTAATTTGTGGAAATGTGTGGTCTGAGAGTTATTTGAGGGTCTTGGTATAACATTTCTAATGTGTGCTAACCAAATATAAGTGTACCTATTTTACTAGATCTCTGCAAACAATGGGCTTTGCAATATTATGATTTGTTGATATATTTTTGTTGGAATTTTAGATTGATTTTCATTTTCCTTATCATATTTCCATATAAATGGCCTAAGTCCATTTGTGCTGCTATAAAAAATACCTAAGACTGGGTAACTTATAAACCACAGAAATTTATTTCCTTACAGTTCTAGAAGCTGGAAAGCCCAAGATCAACATGCCAATATCTTGTGAGGCTATTTTTGCTGCCTAATCACACAGCAGAAGGTGAGATGGCAGAAGAGAGAGAAAGAGTGAAAAGGAGCCAAACCTACACTTTTATAAGGAGCCCACTCCTGTGATAACAGCAATGATCCATTTTGAGGGCAGGGACTTCACAGTACAATCCATTCTCAGAGGTTTCACCTCCCAATATTGTCACATGGTGATCAAATCCTAACATGGCTTCTGGAGGGGACAAACTTGCACAATATAGCAGCATACTTCACACGTGGGTACCTAAATTCAATGACAAGGGTCCCATCTATGCCTTGTAAGGTTCTGGAATAATTTTAACAAACCCAATCAATGATTTGGTGTTTATATTGCACTGCCTTTAAATGGAAAATGTGGGGACATGAGAACTTCATGCAATTTGAGAGAGGAAAAGATTGTCACAATTTCTTTGTGTAGACACTTACCAACATTTAAGGAAGAAGCAAGTGAGACCCCTGTCAGTTGCTGTACTCTTAGGTCTGGTCTGCAGAAAGTCTAGGGCCTGTGCATAAGTATGGTCATGCAGCATCGCTAAGATTATTAAAAAACAAACAAACAAAAAAAAAAAAAAAAACAAGATCATCTCATTAAAGAAATACCAGAAACAGTTTACAGGAAAAACAGTTGCAAATGGGGAACCTATTCTGTGATGTCACTTACAGGTTGATGGCTAAATGCATTTGGTGTAATCTTCTCACAATGATTCTATGAGGAAGGCATCATTATTCCCAATTTACAGATGACAAAATCAAACTCATTGATGAACAATCAACAATCAATTCTTCACAGTCATCTAGTAAGAAGTGAGATTCTAACTCTTGCTTTTCCCTAAGGACACTCAGTACCTTCCCTTATACATCGTGACCATCTAGGGCTTTAAAAACTATAGTTTTAGTATTGTGCCCTTGTAGGTATTCATTCAAAAACCCTAATAACTTTGAAGAAGCTGATGGTGCAGATGGAATCTCACTGCAGGGCAGTATAGGAGGTAATGGGACTAGCACCAGTGTCAAGAGCTCATGATTCCTGCCTCTCCCCTTTATCTTCATTTTGTAATTTGGAGATCAGTATGAAATAGTTTCTCCAATATCAAACTAGAATATCAAAAAGGGGACAGAAAATGAAACAGAATTAAAGGAACTGTTTCATGATCTTTTCTCTCCTGAAATCCTTCAGGAAAGTATCCTGCAAAACCCACACATAGGGCTGAGCTTGTGGCCCAGTAGTAGAGCACTTGCCTAGCATGCGTGATGCACTGGGTTCGATGCCTGGCACCACATAAAAATAAAAATAAAATAAAGGTATTGTGTCCATCTACAACTAAAAAAATTTTAAAAAACCACACACATAGCTAGGTATGGTGGAGCATACCTGCAATCCCAGCAGCTCGGGAGGCTAAAGCAAGAGGATAAGGAGTTCAAAGCCAGCCTCAGCAAAAATCGAGATGTTAAGCAAGTAAGTGAGTCCTTGTCTCTAAATAAAATACAAAATAGGGCTGGGGATGTGGCTCAGTAGTCAAGTGCCCCTGAGTTCAATTCCTGGTACCAAAAAAAAAAAAAAAAAAAAAAGAAAGAAAGAAAAAGAAAAACCACACATAAAGACAGACACATAATGTCCTCAAGGCTTCATTCATGACATAAGTGTGAGTATATGCTAGTTCCTAATATTTTCCTATGTAGATGGACAAAGGACCTTTATTTTATTTATTTATTTTTATGTGGTGCTGAGGATCGAACCCAGTTGTTTACCCATGCTAGGCAAACACTCTACCACTGAGCTGTAACCCCAGTCCTTACATGCTACTTTTTATTGCCACATTTCATGGTGGTCTCTGGGACAGTTATATTGCTGGGTTTAGATACCTGTCATTAGTTTTCTGGGAACGAGGGGAAAGGAAAGGTGGGTAGGGTAGATATTTCTTTTTATTTTTTAAATTATTTTTTAGTTGTCAATGGATCTTTATTTTATTTACTTACATGTAGTGCTAAGCATAACCCGGTGCCTCACACATACTAGGCAAATGCTCTACCACTGAGCTACAACCCCAGACCAGGATGGAAATTTCTTGAAGACCTACTATGTGCCGAATGCTCTATAATAGGAATCTTATTTACCCTTTACTATAGTTTCTATCAGGAAAGCATCATGAAAATGTTAGTGATGGACAAGAGAAGTAATAAAACCTGAAATTTCACTAAAGGTTTTCCTATTGTTTCCTGAAGCCACCAGGAATCTGAATGTACAAATCTCTCCAAGTGCTCATATACAATTCTGCCCATGATATTGATTAATTAATTCATATAATGAGACATATTACTTTTAAATTATGATACTAGAAATTTTAAAACATATCAAATACTTTTTCTATTCTGGACTAACCTACATTTTCAACCAAACAGATCCCTCACAAGTAGAATTAACATTTGGATGCTGACAGTTCACAGAAAATACTATAATTAGGAATTAAATATTGCCATGTATAGTGACACAGGCCTCTAATCTCAGCTATGTGGCATGAGAATGGCAAGTTCTAGGCCAGCCACAAAAATTTAGAAAGAACCTGCTTCAAAATAAAAAAAAAAAAGTAGATGGAATTGTAGCTCAGTGGTAGAGCACCTGCTTGGCATGTGTGAGGCACTGGGTTTGATTCTCTGCACCATATAAAAAAATAAATAAAATAAAGAATAAAAAAAATATCTGGGGATATAATTCAGTGGTAGAGAGCTTCTGTGTTCAATACATAGTGCCAACATTGTATAAAATATTATGAAAATTTGGCCACAGATATGCAATGCCTATATACCAAATAACACAAAATATTGCTGAGGGAAGTAAGAAGACTCTAAATCAATGGTGGAGGAACCATATTCATATGATGTAAGTCTTAGTATTATTATGAGATCTATTCTCTCAAAACCAATTTACAGATATAATGCAATTCCAATAAAAATCCTACCAAAAATGTTAAAGAAACTGGCAAGCTGATTCTAAAATTCAGGTGGAAATACAAAAGATCCAGAATATGAGAACAACTTTGAGAAAGAACAAAGTTAAAGAGCAATACACCTGATTTTCAAACTTGTTATGACCTTTCAGTAACCAAGACAGCACACCACTGGCATCAACATAGACAAATCCATCAAAGGAACACAATGAAGAGTGCAGAAATACACCCACATCAACATGGACAACAGATTTTTCACAAATTGAGAAAGGCAATTTAGGAAGAAGATTAGTCTTTTCAACAAATGGTGCTAGGACAGTTGGATATCCATATGTATAAATATGAACTATGATCCATATGCCATACCATAAACAAAAATCAACTACAATGGATGATAAATGTACACATAAAAACCTAAACCTATAAAACATCTAGGAGAAAAAGAAGAAAGTCCATGTGACTCTGGATTAGATTACAATTTCATACATAAGACACCAAAACCAAAATTCATAATTGAAAAACTCAGGGCTGGGTATATAGCTCAGTTGGTAGAGTGCTTTCCTCACATGCACAAGGCCCTGGATTCAAATCCCTAGCACTACAAAAGAAAAAAGAAAAAAAGAAAGAAAGAAAAGAAAAATATAAAGAAAAACTCAACACTTTGGAATTCCTCAAAGTTAAAATCTCTAGCTGGGCATAGTGTTATACCCCTGTAATCCTAGTGCCTCGGGAGGCTGAAGCAAGAGGATCACAAGTTCAAACCCAGCCTCAGGAAAAGTGAGGTGCTAAGTAACTCAGTGAGACCCCGTCTCTAAATAAATTTCATAATAGGGTTGGGGAGGTGGCTCAGTGGTCGAGTGCCCCTGAGTTCAATCCCTGGTACCTCTCCCCACAAAAAAAAAAAAAAAAAAAAACTATCTCCCCAAAGTCACAGTTGAAAAAATTATAAGACAAACACCTGGCTGTGATTAAATGGTTGAAAATCATATAGCTAATAAAGGATTTGTATCTAGAATAGGAAAAATCCCACAGAAGTTAAAAGAAGAAAATAAGGCACCCCAGAAGACATACAGGCAAAAGATTTGAATAGACACACTGCTAAAGAAGATATATGAATGTCAAGTATGCAAAAAGATGCTCATAATTAATCATTAGGAAAAGGGAAGAGAAAATAACAATGAGATACTAGCACATTCCCATGAGGATGGACAAAATTGAGAAGACTGACCATACCAAGCACTGACAGGATTGTGGAAGACACAACTCTCATACACTGCTGGTGGCAATGGAAAAGGTACAACCATGGCCAACAGTTTGGTAGTTTCTATTCATGTTAATCTTATATTTAAGATGTGATCCAGTCATCTATTCCTAAACATTTACTCGAAGAGGAAAAAAAACTACATATTCCATGAAAAGACTTATGAGGAAATCTAATAGGAGTTTTATTTACAAGAGCCCCTACTGAGACCAGCATGGTAGCACACATCTATAATCATACCAGTTCTGGGGGCAGAGACAAAAGGATCACAAGTTCAAGACCAGCATTAGCAATTTAGTGAGACCTGAACAACTTAGTGAGATCTTTTCTCAAAATAAAAAATAAAAAGAGCTAGGGGTAAAGCACCCCTGAGTTAAATCCTCAGTCCAATTAAAAAAAAAAAATCCCCAAATTGGAAACAGTCCAAATATCTATCAACAGGTAAAAGTATAAAACACATTGTGCTACAGCTATACCTTGGAATACTATTTGGTAATAAAAAAAGAATGAACTAAGTTGGGGGCCGCATAGCTCAGGGGTGGAGCACTTGCCTAACAAGTACAAGGTCCTGAGTTTAACCCCCAAAACTGCAAAAGCAAAAACAATAAAGAATAAATAAAAAAGAAATAACCATTGTTAAATATAATAAAATAGATAAATCTAAAAATAATCAGGATTAACAAAATAAGCTAAATAAAAAAAAACGAAACCACCTTCATGATGCCAATTCAATATATCTATAGCAACAGGTGTGCTGTGCTTACCTGGGGACAGGGCATTAGGTGTGATATGAAATCTAGGAATATAGAAGTGAAAGTATTTTGTCCTGGAAAATAAAAACTTTAGGTCTACCTCATTATTTTAAGGATTATAGCTGTGTATTATTATAATCGAGAAAATAGCTGGCATTATTTCTAAAAATACTGAATTCTTGCACTTGGCATTTTCACTATTACTTGAAAAATTCTTGGCTTCTTTATTTTTTTTTTGTTTGTTCTTTTTATATATACATGACAAAAAAATATATTTGACATATTGCATACATGGAGTATAAGTTATTTTAATTAGGATCCAATTTTTGTGGTTGTACATGATGTGAAATTTCACTGTGGTGTGTTCATATATGAACATAGGAATGTTGTGTCTGATTCATTCCACTGTCTTTCCTATTTCCATCCCCACTCCCTTCCATTCATTCCCCTTTGTCTAATCCACTAAAGGCTCATTCTTCCCCTCTGCCTTGTTGTGTGTTAGCATTTGCATATCATAGAGAATGGTTGACCTTTGTTTTTTGGGGATTGGCTTATTTCATTTAGCATGATAGTCTCCTGATCCATCCATTTACCAACAAAAATCATGAAGTCATCCTTTTTATGGCTGAGTAATACTTTATTGTGTACATATACCACTTTATCTTTATCTACTCATTAGTTGAAGGGCATACTGGTTGGTTCCATAGGTTAGCTGCTAATTATGAGTTGAGCTGCTATAAACATTGATGTCGCTGTGTCACTGTCATATGCTGATTTTAACTCCTTTGGATATGTACGAAGGAGTGGTATCAAATGGGTCAAATAGTGGCTCCATTCCAAGTTTTCTGAGGAATTTATATACAGATTTCCAGAGTGCCTCCAGCAATTTGCAGTCCCATCAGCAATGTATAAGTATACCCTTATCCCTACATCCTGACCAACATTTGATGTTGTATGTATTCTTGATTGTTGCTATTCTGACTGGAGTTGATGAAATCTCAGTGTAGTTTTAATTTGCATTTCTTTAATTGCAAGAGGAACATTTCTTCACATATTTGTTATCGATTCTTATTTCTTCTGTGAAGTGCCTGTTCAGATCCTTTGCCCATGCATTGATTGGGTTATTTATTGTTTTGGTGTTAAGTGTTTTAAGTTCTTTGTATATCCTGGAGGTTAAAGCTCTATCTGAGGTACAGATAGAGGTACAGATAGAGCAATAATTTTCTCCCATTCTGTAGGCTCTCTTTTCAAGTTCTTGATTGTTTCCTTTGCTGTGAAGAAGCTTTTTTAGTTTGACACCATCCCATTTATTGACTCTTGATTTTACTTCTTGCAATTTAGGAGATTTGTTGAGGAAGTTGAATCCTAAGCAACTTGGAGTGCTTGTTGGAGTGTTGGGGCTACATTTCCATCTAGTAGACTAGATATGTAAAGCCTAGGACCTTGATCTACTGTAGGCAGAGTTTTGTGCAGAGTGAGAGACAGGGTTTAAACTTCATTCTGCTATATATGGATTTCCAGTTTTCCCAGAACAGTTTGTTGAAGAGGCTCTCTTTTCTCCAAGGTATGTTTATGGTGTCCTGGCTTCTTTAAAAGAGTTCACTACAGAGTATATTGCTGGGGCATGGTCCTGTAATCCCAGCAAAATGGGAGGCAGAGACAGGAATTGGTCTCAACAACTTAGCCAGGCCCTAAGCAATTTAGCGAGGCCCGAAGCAATTTAGGGAGATCCTATGTCAAAAATTAAAAATAGTTGAGCACGGTGGCACATACCTATAATTCCAGTAGTTTGGGAAGCTGAAACAGGAGGATTCTGAGTTCAAAGCCAACCTCAACAGCTTAGTGAGACAGTAAGCAATGCAGTGAGACCCTGACTCTAAAGAAAATATACCAAAGGGCTGGGAATGTGGCTCAGTGGTTAAGTGACCCTAGGTTCAATTGCCAGTATGAAAAAAAAAAGATAAAAATAAAAAAGAAAACTTTGAAAAGCTCGGAATATGTGACCATCTTAACCACCTTTTTACAGAGGGGGAAGCTAGGCTCAGAAAGCCTTTCCTTCCTTTTCATGGAAAGTAGGTCCAGGAATCCCTGGAGCAGGACATCACGCTGTCTGGGGCCAGAAGGGTCCCACATCTCTCTGCAATGATCTAACAGATTACAGATTGCTCAGTGTATTTGATTATGTGTGTATTTGTATGTATGATTATGTATGCTTCTGTATAGGTGAGATAAATGATAGCAATGATACTGGAATGTGAGAGAGGGACTAGGATTAACCTGTTAATATAAAGTTAATTCACTACCTATGATTCAGTTTGCAATTATCTGAAAGTACACTTGGATTGGCTGCAAGTGGATAATACCCCATAGTGTAAACACTAAAAAAGACAAGAATAAGTAAAACTGATAAAGTGAGAAAGAATAAAAAGATAAGTATAAAAAGTACTTACAGGATGGGGTTGTGGCTCAATGGTAGAACACTTGCCTAGCATGTATGAGGCACTGGGTTTAATTCTCAGCACCATAAAAAAATAAAATAAAGGTTAAAAAAATTACTTATACCCACAAAAGGTAGAAAAAGAGTGGGAGATATAAATATGGACACTGCACAAGGGCAACACATAGAGAATAGGAACAAATAAAATAGATGTTCATTCAACCACATCAATATCACTTTGAATGTCAATGGTGTAAATAAACCAAGTAAAAGACAAATTACCAGAAGGGATCCAAAATCCAAACCTCAAATGTATTATGTCTATAAGAAAGTCACTTAAATATAAAAAGGCCTAATATTAACATGGTATGTCTTTCTCCATCACTTGACTTTTAGCAATACTCAAATGAGAGCTGGAATAGACACATGAATTTCAAGGTGGGTGAGATCAGAAAAAGCAAAGTTTACAAGAATAAAGATGGGAATTGCATAATGAAAAAGAGACCAAATTCTCAAGAAGACATTATAATCCTCAATGTATATGTGTCAAAAACTTGGGACTGGGGTTGTGGCTCAGTGGTAGAGTGCTTGCCTAGCATGTTGTAAGGCACTGGGTTCTATTCTCAGCACCACATATAAATAAATGAATAAAATAAAGGTCCATCAACATCTAGAAAAATATAAAAACAACAAAAACAATAATAAAAAAAACATGAGGCTACAACTAAAAGCATTTGAAGTAAAATATATGAATTCGCTGTCATAAATGGGACATCAACTCCTCTTTACAAGGAAAGGAAAGTTGTGGAATCAGGCAGAAAATGATGAGGACATAGGTGAACAATACCGCCATCAATCAATGGAATAGAATTGACAGCCACAGCCTGCTTCAGCCTACCCACAGATGGGCTGACAGGGTTCAAACAGGGTGTATTTCTTCTTCCTGAGTAAGCAGGTTAGGAGTGTGGTACCAGACACAGATTAGGGACAAACACTACTTCTGACAAACTGCATGACTTTGAATATTTTAGTTCACCTTATCATCCCTCTAATGCCTCCTCTGCAAAACTGGGATTATGCAGTACTGATCCTGGAAGAGAAAATGTTTTAAAACAAACATTACTTTCTGTTTCATTTTGGCACAGGCAAATACATATAAATCCCATTATTTAAAAAATCAAGTATTGGTATTGGGTTATCTGGCTCATAATCTTGGGTGTGTCCTTCAGTTTCCTCTTTTGTTAAGTGGGGGAAATGTTTTCCTTATAACATAGATTGTTATTTTGAGAATTACTTGAGGTGATACCTGAAAACCCTTAGAAGAGTGTTAGGTACAAGGTCAATGAGCAATATCCTCAGTTGTTGTATAAATACTTGCAAGATAAGATTTTTACAGCTTTGTTTTAGAGTTTGTATCTGTCATTATTAAAGGGCAACAGACTTAGAACTGAATCTTATTCATCAAATGACACATTATATTAAATCACTAAATTTCACTATGACTACTATTGGATAACCAAACTAACTATCCTGAGAATGTCAGGCACTTGAAGCAACTGATCTCAGAAAACAGCACCACCATATCTCCATGTGGCCGAACAAGTCCAGGGGCCTTTGATTCTGTCCTATCCTCACACCACCCCCATGCCCAGCCACTGCAGGTCCCTCCTACCCTTCCTCCAGACATGCACTGTCTGGGCATACCCCTCCCTCTGCACAATGCTGCAGCACAGCTCCCATCTTCCCTCATCCCTCCCATGGCCTTGGGCAATATTCTCCTAGTGGTTGTCGGCACAAGACAGTTGTCCCTTTACAATACATTCACAGAGAGGCCAGTGTCACCTGAGTAAGAAAAGACCCAGATCATGTCATGCCCATACTCTAACCCTTCACACTCAGAATAAAATCCAAAATCCTTAAACAGCCCAAACCCTATGGCTCCATTTGCCCTCTCCACCTCACCTCCCACCAGTCTGCACATTGTCCACCAGGATCCAGCCACTGAGCTTGCACTCTGATCCTGATTCAACTGGTGCCTACACATTACAGAGACACTGACAGAATGGCTTGTCCATGCCTTGCTTCTTTTTGTCATTCAGGATATAGTTCAAATGTCCCTTCTTGAGAAAAAAACTTCATTAGTAACATACCCTATCATTGTTAGCATGATTGCAGCCATCTTCCTTTTCTCCACCCCCACTTTATGAATACTATTCTTACTCCCAAGAAATAGAAAGTAGCCCAAAATAAAACCTACCAGCCTAAAGACATGCCGGTCTCTCCCTGATCTCTCATGGAAAGACAGGAGACAACTTACTGGCCTCTGAGATGGGGGCATATTGGTTTACCTGTTCTCTTCTTGAGAAGATTAAGGGACGTTCTGGTTTTCCTGTCTCCCCCCCCTCCCCGAGAGATAGGAAAACTGCCTATCTCTGTTCCCACGAAACAAACTTGCCTTCCACAAGATCAGGGGATGCTTACTATGTCAGTCAAGACTAAACCCACCCTAGCACACGGCCATGATTCTAGCCTATAAAAGGAAACATTCAAGGGGGAGTTGCTGCTGCTCTCCTTGCTTGCTGCTGCTGTCTCTCTGTGCAGAGCAGCCTTGTCAGGCTCCTGACAATAAACTTGCTTCTTATCCCAGGTGTGTGTGATTAGTCCTGCACCACTTTTCTTTCAATCATAATCCTTGTCATTTTCTACTGTTTTTTTTTTTACAACAAAGCAAAAATCCTTATATGAAATCAGTCTGCTTATTGATGTTTTCTTGCTTAATGCCAGTTTTCCAAATGAGAATGACACCTCCAAGGAGCCTGCCTATCTTGTTAATCTGTGTTGTTTCCCCAGAGCCTTGAACACAAATCAGTGAATAAACAATACTTAACTAGATGAGTTATTTGCAACCCATTTGATAGAATAGAGAAGACACAGACATCTTAAGTCAACAGTCAGGAAAGACCAACAATTAAATTATACATCAAACATATCAAAATATTAGAGGATCTTGGTTTAACTTCATAGCACCATTTTTTTTAAACCAGTACCAAATGAAGAAATACTAATAAAGTAGATGCTTCCTAATCCTCCCCCATGGTTTTGATTCAGCACTTGATGTGGAATCAAAAATTGGCCATATCATTAAGCAACCCCTGGTGATTTTGATGAAGTGATCATTCCATGAACCACACTTGGAAAAATGCTAACCAATCAGCTCAAATTTGTTCCATTGCAACCCATGAAAATTTCTGGGATATCTGGGGTGTCTCTGTTAATGTAATTACTCCAAATTGCCCAGGTCTTCCCTTTGACCTGAGACCACACAGGATCACATTCAAACTCTAGATTTCCTGGTCAGAGGAATGTGAATTTTTATCCTGGAGAATAAACAAATATTGTAAAAGGGAAGTGACTTACCTATAGTGTCCCTGTGTCCTGTCCACTCTTTTCCAATAGCTCCTCTAAAAGCCCACACCACACTAGCTTCCTCTCCATGAGCTCCTGGTTATGTATAGCATCCACATCCTTCACCAATGTTTAACTTGAAGAGAGAGGAGAAAGAAAGCATATGGAATAGAGAAGAAAGTAAGAGGAAGGGAAAACACATGAAATGCAGTGGATGGGGTGGCCATGTCTTGCCTGTCCCCACAGGGTTGACTGGAAACCATGCTATGATACTTGTCCTTTTCCCAGCTCCATCCCACAACCCTCCCCCACACACCTTTGACCACGAAGGCCACTCATAATGGAAATGTGAACATTCTGTTGTTTGTTACATTTCCAAGTCATCTCTCTGTAGCCATGCCATTGTTAGTGTCAGCCGCATTGCATCGACACGATGAAGGAGGCTGAGTTCGAATGGGAAACTTGTTGAGATCCTACTAGATGTCACAGGCTATGGGTTGAGTTTTTTGGGCTCTCCTAATGCTCAACGTGGTGGTCTGAGGTGGGCTTCATGAATTCCTTTCTACAGACAGGAAGATGATAAGGCTCACAGAGCAAAGTGCATACTCAAGGGAATTCTATCAAAGTGTCAAATGAACACTGAGGCCAACTTAAAGGGCCTTCCATTGGGCTAGTTGGGGACAACTGGAGCATAAAATATACAATTATAATAACAGAAGCAAACTCTTTGAGAAAAGGAGGAATGCCTAAGTAATATTGACATTAATAATACATGAATAAGAAGTTGGGGAACACAGAGCACTGTCATGCAATTAAAATTCCAACTCACAATTCTAGAAGGAAAAAAAGAATTGCAAACATTTCAGCTAGTGTTGTAATAATTGATTATGGTAGGTAACATAAGTGGATACTCATTCTGTACCAATATTATAATAATCAATGAGTCACTACAGTAACCATGCTGGTCAAGCAAAGATGGGAATAAACAACTAACACACTGATCTTATTCCTAAAATATTCCAGAAAACAAAGAGGACAGACAAGACTGTATTATCTAACTCCATTTATCACTCACAATAAATTCCTGGCAGCCTTAGGGACATACACAAACATATATAAACACACACATATCCACATACACACATGTTATTTCCCCTTATCTCACCGCCCAAGATACCAAGAATTCAATGGGGTAAATTTGCTGGGATCTAAAGTAAAAAGGCCACACATTTAACAGATTCATTTCTTTTTTTTTTTTTTTTTTTTTGGGGGGGGGGGGCAAGGGGCGTTACGGGAACTGAACTCCAGGGCACTTGACCACTGAGCCACATCCCCAGCCCTATTTTGTATTTTTCTTTAGAGACAGGGTCTCACTGAGTTGCTTAGCTCCTCTCTTTTGCTGAGGCTGGCTTTGAACTCATAATCCTCCTGCCTCGGCCCCCCAAGCCACTGGGATTACAGGTGTGCACCATTGTGCCTGGCTCAAGAGATTCATTTCTAAGCACAAATTTAAAATTGAAATCTTCTAGACTATTTATGTAAGTGTGATTTTTCTGAAAATGACTGATAGAATTGCCTCTGGGAGAGTTTTTCCTCACTAGTTTCAATACACTTCCAATGAGGTTTAAAATCTCATGCTGAGATACAGGAAAAACAATATTAAACACTGACCATCTTTTCAATCCAGGAGCAGACTGTGGTTTCTTTTTTTTTTAATTTCTTTTTTGTTTGTTTGTTTTTAAAGAATGATTGTTGACAAATGATTTTATTTTTAACCATTTTGTCCAATGAGTAGAATAGTCTCTAAAAGAAGGTCCTTCTAGGAAAATTCAATACCTTAAAAAATTGCTTAACCAGGCTTATTGAACAATCAGGAAAATAAAATAAAGTCTTGTGCATATTCAAACAATCAGGAAAATAAAATAATGTCTTGTGCATATTTATAAGCCACAGATATGCATTTTTAAAACATTATAATTGTTTTAAAACATATTTACTGATGTTCTGGGTTCTTTCATTTTATTTATATATGACAGTAGAATGCATTAAAGTTCTTATTACACATATAGCGCACATTTTTTTCATATCTCTGTTTGAAGATACCAATTTGTATCTTCATACCTGTACTTTGGATAATAATGATCCTCACATTTCACCAGCATTAATAATCCCATGCCCCCTCCCTTCCCCTCCAACCCCTCTGGCCTGTCTAGAGTTCCTCTATTTCTACCATGCTCCTACCCCACTATGAGTCAGCCTCCTTATATCAAAGAAAACATTCAGCATTTGGTTTTTGGGGATTGGCTAAATTCACTTAGCATTATCTTCTCTAACTCCATCCATTTACCTGCAAATGCCATGATTTTATTCTCTTTTATTGCTGAGCAATATCCCATTGTGTATATATGCCACATTTTTTGTTATCCATTCTTCTGTTGAAAGGCATCTAGGTTGGTTTCACAGTTTCGCTACTGTGAATTGTGCTGCTATAAACATTGATGTGGCTGTGTCCCTGTAGTATGCTGTTTTTAAGTTCTTTGGGTATAGACCGAGGAGAGGGACGCTGGGTCAAAGGGTGGTTCCATTCCCAATTTTCCAAGAAATCTCAATACTGCTTTCCATATTGGATGCACCAATTTACAGTCCCACCAGCAGTGTATGAGTGTACCTTTTCATCCACATCCTCACCATCACTTATTGTTGTTTGTATGCATAATAGCTGCCACTCTGACTGGAGTGAGATGAAATCTTAGATTGGTTTTGATTTGCATTTCTCTAACTGCTAATGATGATGAACAGTTTTTCATGTATTTGTTGATTGATTCTATATCATCTTCTGAGAAGTGTCTGTTCAGATCCTTGGACCATTTATTGATAGGGTTATTTGGGGTTTTGGTGCTTAGCTTTTTGAGTTCTTGATATAACCTAGAGATTAGTGCTCTATCTGATGTGTGACGGGTAAAGATTTGCTTTCAAGATGTAGGCTCTCTATTCACCTGAGAAGAAACTTTTCAGTTTGAGTCCATCCCATTTATTGATTCTTGATTTTAATTCTTGCACTACAGGAGTCTTATTTAGGAAGTTGGGGCCTAATCCCACATGATTGAGATTAGGGCCTACTTTTTCTTCTACTAGACACAGTGTCTCTGGTTGTATTCCTAAGTCCTTGATCCATCTTGAGTTGAGTTTTGTGCATGGTGACAGATAGGGTTTTAATTTCATTTTGTTGCATATGGATTTCCAATTTTCCCAGCACCATTTGTTGAAGAGGCTATCTTTTCTCCAATGCATGTTCTTGGCACCTTTGTCTAATGTAAAATAACTGTAGTTTTGTGGGTTAGTCTCTGTGTCCTCTATTCTGTACCATTGGTCTACAGTCTGTTTTGGTGCCAATACCATGCTGGTTTGGTTACTATTGCTCTGTAGTATAGTTTAAGGTCTGGTATAGTGATGCCACCTGCTTCACTCTTCCTGCTAAGGATTGCTTTAGCTATTCTGGGTCTCTTATTTTTCCAGATGAATTTCATGATTGCTTTTTCTATTTCTATGAGGAATGTCATTGGAATTTTGATTGGAATTGCATTAAATCTGTATAGTGCTTTTGGAAGTATGGTAATTTTGATAATATTAATTCTGCCTATCCAAGAGCAAGGTAGATCTGTCCAACTTCAAAGGTCTTCTTTGACTTCTTTCTTTAGGGTTCTTTAATTTTCATGATATAGATATCTTACCTCTTTCATTAAGTGATTCCCAAGTATTATTTTTTTTTGAGGTTATAGAAAATTAGGTAGTTTTCCTCATTTCCCTTTCTGAGGATTTGACACTGATATACAGAAATGCCTTTGATTTATGGGTGTTGATTTCATATTCTGCTATTTTGCTGAATTCATTTACTAGGTCTAGAAGTTTTCTGGTGGAACTTTTAAGGTCTTCTAAGTATAGAATCATATCATCAGCAAAGAGTGCTAATTTGAGTTCTGCTTTTCCTATGTATATCCCTTTAATTTCTTTCATCTGTCTAATTGCTCTGGCCAATGTCTCAAGAACTACGTTAAATAGAAGTGGTAAAAGAGGGCATCCCTGTCTTGTTCAAGTTTTTAGAGGGAATGCCTTCAATTTTTCTCCAATGAAAATTATGTTGGCCTGCAGCTTAGCATAAATAGCCTTTATGATGTTGAGATATGTTCCTGTTATCCCTAGTATTTCTAGTGATGTATTTTGTCAAAAGCTTTTTCTGCATCTATTGAGATGATTATATGATTCTTATCTTTATGTCTATTGATGTGATGAATTACATTTATTGATTTCCGTATGTTGACCCAACCTTGCATCCCTGGGATGAATCCTATTTGATGGTGGTTCATGATTTTTTGATATGTTTTTGTATTCGATTTGGCAGAAATTTATTGAGAATTTTTGCATCTATGTTCATTAAAGATATAAGTCTGAAGTTTTCTTCTTTTGATGTGTCTTTGCCTGGTTTTGGAATCAGAGTAATATTTGCCTCATAGAAGGAGTTTGGAAGTGCTGCCTCTTTTTCTATTTCCTGAAATAAATTAAAAAGTATTAGTATTAGTTCTTCTTTAAAGGTCTTCTAGAACTCTGCTGTGTATCCGTCCAGGCCTGGGCTTTTCATGGTTGGTAGACTTTTGATGGCATCTGCTATTTAATCACTTCAAATTGATCTGTTTAAATTATGGATATCATCCTGATTCAATTTGGGCAAATTATATGACTCTAGAAATTTGTCAATGCCTTCGCTATCTATTTTATTGGAGTACAAGTTTTCAAAATAATTTTTTTTAAAGAGAGAGTGAGAGAGGAGAGAGAGAGAGAGAGAGAGAGAGAGAGAGAATTTTTAATATTTATTTTTTTTAGTTCTTGGCGGACACAACATCTTTGTTGGTATGTGGTGCTGAGGATCGAACCCGGGCTGCACGCATGCCAGGCGAGCGCGCTACCGCTGAGCCACACCTCCAGCCCCTCAAAATAATTTCTAATTATATTCTGTATTTCTGTAGTGTCTGGTGTGATATTTCCTTTTTTATCACGTATGTTAGTGATTTGAGTTTTCTCTCTCCTTCTCTTCATTAGCGTAGCTAAGGGTCTGTCAATTTTATTTATTTTTTCAAAGGACCAACTTTTTGTTCTGTCAATTCTTTCAATTGTTTCTTTTGTTTCAATTTCATTGATTTCAGCTCTAATTTTAATTATTTCCTGTCTTCTGCTGCTTTTGGTGTTGATTTGTTCTTCTTTTTCTAGGGCTTTGAGATGTAATGTGAAGTCATTTATTTGTTGACTTTTTCTTCGTTTAAGGAATGAAGTCCATGCAAAGAACTTTCCTCTTAGAACTGCTTTCATAGTGTCCCAGAGATTTCGATATGTTGTATCTGTGTTTTCATTCACCTCTAAAAATGTTTTAATCTCCTCCTTGATGTCTTCTGTAACCCATTGTTCATTCAGTAGCATATTATTTAGTCTCCAGGTGTTGGAGTGGATTTTATTTTTTTATTTTATCATTGCTTTCTAATTTCATTCCATTATAATCTGACAGAATGCAGGGTAGTATCTCTATTTTTTATATTTGATTAGATTTGTTTTATGGCATAGTATATGGTCTGTTTTAGAGAAGGATCCATGTGCTGCTGAAAAGAAAGTGTATTCTCTTGTTGAAGGATGAAATATTCTATATATGTCAGTTAAGTCTGTTATTGATTGTATTATTGAGTTCTATAGTTTCTTTGTTCAGCTTTTGTTTGGAAGATCTATCTAATGATGAAAGAAGTATGTGACAGTCACCCAAAATTATTGTGTTGTGTTCTATTTGACTGTTGAATTTGAGAAGAATTTGTTTGATGAACATAGATGATCCATTGTTTGGGGCACATATATTCATAATTGTTAAGTCTTGTTGGTGTATGGTTCCCTTGAGCAATTTTGCCACTGTGGTCGTTCCAAAACAGTTAAAAACAGATAATGTCCCTTGTTATACTTCTACCTCTTTTAAACAATTTTGCTCATCATTTGGCATTACTCATATAACAGGAATCCCATACAATCCACAGGGACAAGGCATAGTTGAAAGAGCTCATCAAACTATTAAAATGTACTTATTAAAGCAAAAAGAGGGAATTGGGAAGGGGTATATATTCCCCAAAGACAAACTTAAAATAACCCTTTTTACTCTAAACTTTTTAAATTTGGATTCATCAGGACTTAGTGCTGCGGAAAGGCATATGTGTCCAAAAAATGTACATAAGCCCAAGGTACTTTGGAAGGATATTCTAACAGGACAATGGAAAGGTCCTGACCCAGTGATTGTCTGGAGTTAGAGGTCTGTTTGTATGTTTCCACAGGGAGAACAGCAGCTGATTTGGATTCCAGGGAGATTAACTAAAGCAATTTCTACAGATCAAAAAGAAGATGATTCAGCTCAAATCCATAACAGCTGATATCCAAAACTCCAATTTGACTATCCTTACATCTGCGACAGAACCAGGATGCTTTTTTCTATGTCTATTTTATTATTACCCTTTCCCACATCATGAAGTTCTATTTTGTTTTTTGAGCTCATACAGACCTAGGTTAATGTTTTGCTGATCAGTTCTATTTTTTGACTATAGAGTTTTTAAACATTGCAATGGAGATTTCACCTGTAAAAAGTTATAAAGCCTTTACTATTATGTTATGTACTGTATGTATTATATTATGTGTGCACACTTGTGTTTTATGTTATATGTTTGTATGTACGTATGTCCATATATCATACATGATGAGCGCTCATGAAAAAATGGATCCAAATTTTTTTTTTAATTCACATGATTTAAATGGTTTAATTTAAATTGGGTAAACAGCTGTTGAGGATTGTTTTAATATGTGAACAAAAAAGGAGGTTAACAGATCTGTTTGTTTACTTTCACCTTTCCTTTTCATTATATTTAATAATTGTGTTCAAGATAATGTAAATTGTTAAGAAAATTGTTTTCTTTTAGTGCCTTCTGGAATGTTACATAATTTTTTCTTTAGCCATTATTGCCAGAATTCCTATCTTTATCCCAGTGCAGGTGAAGACAAAGATAAAACCAATCTACAGCTTCTGCAATAGCCATCACTGAACTGCCTGCAGAACTTGCCTGGACTATGTATCACTTGTATGCATTGTGAACTCACTTGTATACATTGTGAACTATCTGTTGGTGCAGCGACTTGTGGTAGTGTTGGGATATTTTTGCTGATGGTGTCATCGGTAGTAAAGGAGCCGTCAATTGGCTTGGTGTATCTTCCTCCCTTCTGCTTGTCATGGTCGTTCAGCTAAAATTTGGGGGCCAACAGAGGTGAGGCAAAGAACCTCACCTCCCCCGCTGGTACAAAGACCTTTCCACAGGTATGGCTGTATGTTGGACCAGTAGTCAATGATAGGTAAGATCCAATTGCAATGGTACCAACCTAAGACAGGAAGCTGACGCCTTGAGGTCAGCTCATCCGATAACGGGTAAGAACCATATGTACTATTGGACAACCCAAGGCAGGCACGGTCCCTAAGCCACATGCTTGTTGTTTAAACAGAGAGGGGGAGATGTTGAGAGCCACAGCCGAAGGGGCCACAGCAAACTTCCAGCTGCCAGCTTATGATTGGCTTACAGCAGCCCCAGCAAACTTCTAGCTGCCAACTGATTGGCTCTTCTGCGGTGATGCTCATTGGGCTGTTTCCCCGCCCTTTCAGACCACGGAGCTGCTCATTGGGGGACTTTTTTGGCTCCGCCCACACGACCCAGCCAATCAGCCTCAAGAGCAGGAGGAGTGGAGGAGGTTGAGAGGCTTGTGGGAAGCCGGTGGTGGCAGTTGGGCTCTAAAGGTTTTTCCTGAGGAGCTGTGTGGTTTGGTGAGTGTGTTCTAAAAATAAAGTTCATTTCTTTTGACAAGTGGCTCCTGAATTGTGCCCAGTCAGACTGCGGCAATATATAGTGTCCTTCTTTATCCTTTTTGATTGAATTTAGCTTGAAGTCTGCTTTATTTGATATGAGGATGGAAACTCCTGCTTGCTTTAGCAGTCCATGGGAGTGGTATGATTTTTTCCAACCCTTCACCTTCACTCTGTGGATGTCTTTTTCTATGAGATGAGTTTCTTGGAGGCAGTATATTGTTGGGTCTTTTTTTTTTTTTAATCCAATCTGCTAGTCTATGTATTTTGATTGGTGAGTTTAGGCCATTAACATTCAGGGTTATTATTGAGACATGATTTGTATTCCCAGGCACTTGTTTATTTTTGGTATTAATGTGACTTGGTTTCTCCTCTGATTAGATGTTCCATTAGTGTAATCCTTCCCTCTGATGATTTTCATCATTGTTTTTCATTTCCTCTTCTTGGACTATTTTGTTGAGGATGTTCTATAGTGCAGGCTTTCTACTTGTAAATTCTTCTAACTTTTGTATATCATGGAAGGTTTTTATTTCATCATCAAATCTAAAGCTTAGTTTTACTGGATATAAGATTCTTGGTTGGCATCCATTTTCTTTCAGAGCTCTGAATATGTTGTTCCATGATCTCCTGGATTTGAGAGTCTGGGTTGAAAAATCTGCTGAGATACGAGTTGGTCTCCCCCAATATGTGATCTGATTCCTCTCTCTTGCAGTTTTTAAGATTCTATACTTATTCTGCATGCTAGGCATTTTCATTATAATGTGCCTTGGTGTAGATCTGTTGTAATTTTGTACATTTGGTGTCCTGTAAGATTCTCTTGTGTTTGGTTTTCCAATTCATTATTCATGCTTGGTAAATTTTCTGATATTATCTCATGGAAGAGATTGTGCATTCCTTTGGTTTGAAACTCTGTGCCTTCCTCTATCCCAATAACTCTTAAGATTTGGTCTTTTGATACTGTCTCATACTTCTTGGATATTCTGTCCATGGTTTCTAACTATCTTCACTGTGTGATCAACTTTATTTTCCAGATTGTATACTTTGTCTCCATTATCTGGCGATCTTTCTTCCAAGTTATCTAGTCTGTTGGTTATGCTTTCTATTGAGTTTTTTATTTGATTTATTGTATCCTTCATTTCAAGGATTTCTGACTTTTTTTAGAGTCTCTACCTCTCTCTTGAAGTAATATTTGCTACCTGTATTTGCTCTCTTATCTCATTGTTGGAGTGATCATTTTCTGCCTGCATTTGTTCATTTAGGTCATTCTTTAATTCACAGATCATTTTAAGTATGAACCTTCTGAATTCCTTCTCTGACATTTCATCAACTTTGCTGTCTATGGGTTCTGTTATTATAGTGTCCTGGTTTGTTTGGGGCACTTTCCTCCCTTGTTTCTTCATGTTGCTATGTGTCTTACTTTCTTGCAGTGTGGATCTGAGATACTACAGTTTCTTCCCTATATTCTTGTAGTACCTGTGCAGGTTGTCTATACCTCACCTTGACATTGGGCTTCCAGACCCTGCTGGGGTCCCTCAATGAATGATACTGCATCCTGGATCTGGGTTCTGTGCAAGTTGATGTGGGTGGATCTGAACCACAGGTCTTGACCGCTCACCGGGCTTGACTTCCCGTGGTAGTCTGCACTACTAGACTGTGGTTTCAACCAAAAAGATTGTTCACTACTATTGTTACATTTGGTAGTTGAGAGTACAATGATAATATTGTAACGATGATACTTTAAAATATTTCCATGTATGGTAGCATCAAAAATTATGAAAATTTATGAATATCTGATCATAGATGTGCCATGCTGATACAATGAATACCACAAATATTTGCTGAGAGCATTAAAGAAGATCTAAATAAGTGGAAGACATACCATCTTCATGGGTCATAAGACTTGGTATTGTTTATTCTTCCAAAACTAATCTATAGATTCAATGCAATCCTAATAAAAAATCCTACAAAATGGATAAAAAAACTAGAAGGCTAATTCTAAAATTCATATGAAAATACAAAGGATCAATACAAAAGAAAAACTTTGTAAAAGGACAGTTAGAGAACATGCTACCTAATTTCAAAAAATGTTATGAGGCCCAGCCAGACCGGAGGAGGAAAGACGCCAGGTGCCCAGCCAGACCGGAGGAGGAAAGACGCCAGGCGCCCAGCCAGACTGGAGGAGGAAGTCTGGCCCTGCCCCAAGTGCTAGTCCAGAGGAAGCCCGTCAACCCTTAAAACCCATCAAAGGGGGTGTGGCTACCAGCACGGTTCTGCGGCTGATCCAGGTACCCGGTTTCCAACTCCCCCACCCTTAGCTGCCATAACTCAAAATATTTCCCACAAGCTTTTGGGGGTTGTAGCTATCAACGCAAAACAACAACTGTACAGACACCTGGTTTCTACCTCAGAGACTAGAGTAGGGAAGATATAGGTGGAAGCGCATTTCCTTTCACACTGGCTATACCCACCACCCTGAATACAGAGGCTCAAGCTAAGAATAGACAACGCCACCTACTGGAAGCAAGGAAAACAGTGTTCTGAGAGACTTTTTTTTTCCCTCTCTTTCTTTCTCTCTTTTCTTCTCTCTTCCACAACTTCAGAGTATGTGAAACCAAGAACTGTGCATGAACAACCGAATTACCAAAGTAATATAATATAGAGGAATTGCATATACCCCACCTTCCCCTCATTTTTTTCTTGATTTCTATCTTACTTTCCTTTTCCTTCTCTTATTTCTCTTTTCTTCCTTATTATTTTTTTTCTTTTCTTTTTTTTCATTCGTATTCTCTTGATCCCACTTTCAATCTCCTAACTTTTGCTATCTATACATAGGGTAACTATCTAAATAGATAGGAGGTTGAGTCTATACATTCTTCCATAAATTACCAGTCTAGTGGTTAGAGTTCTCCAAAGGTGCTAAGTCAGTTTAACCTCAAACCCTCACTCCTTTCCCTCTAAGTATAACATCCTTTGTCTGAAATTAATTTTTCTATATGCCACCAGATATGGTACGCCTTTTATGAAACTAATGAATATATTCTTAAGTAATAATTAAAACCAATATCTATAGTCTTAGAATCCAACTATAAACGTATTAATAATGAAAACTTGTGCTTAGATAATGTACTGTTGATATTGGGAACTGTTAAAATTGTCTTTCTCCGCAAAAGAGGGATTTTGGAGCTATACAAGAACAGTACTAATATATAAGGGGAAAAACATTAGCACAACAGTTTCACAAAGCTAGAAAGAATCATGAGCAGTATGAAAAGACAAGGAAAGAAAGGACCACAAACAATACAGGTCAATTCAACATTAGATGAGGTAATATCTGCAGCTGATGGAATGTCAGACAAAGAGTTCAGGATGTACATGCTTCAGATGATCTGAAGTCTCAAGGAAGACATTATACAACAAATTCAGACAATAAAAAATCACTTTGACAATGAATTACATAAACAAATCCAAGAAGCAAAAGATCAACTCTATAGGGAGATAGAGGATATAAAAAACAAACAGAAATCCTGGAAATGCAGGAAACAATAAACCAAATTAAAAACTCAAATGAGAGTTTTACCAGCAGAGTAGAACACTTAGAAGACAGAACTTCAGACAATGAAGACAAAGTTTTTCAACTTGAAAAGAACATAGCTCAGCGAGAATGTTAAGAAATCATGAGCAGAACATCCAAGTATTATGGGATAACATCAAGAAACCAAACCTAAGAGTTATTGGGATACAAGAGGGTACAGAGGTCCAAACTAAGGGAATGAGCAATCTACTCAATGAAATAATACTAGAAAACTTCCCAGACTTAAAGAATGAAAAAGAAATCCAAATACTAGAAGCCTACAGGACACCGAATGTACAAAATCCTAAGAGATCCACACCAAGACACATAATAATGAAGATGCCCAACGTACAGAATAAGGAGAGAATCTTAATAGCCACAAGAGACAGGAAGCAGATTACATTTAGGGGTAAACCAATCAGGATAACTGCTAATCTTTCAACACAGACTCTGAAAGCTAGAAGATCCTGGAACAACATATTTCAAACGCTGAAAGAAAAAGGGTTCCAACCAAGAATCATGTATCCAGTGAAATTAAGCTTCAGGATTGAAGATGAAATAAAAATCTTCCATGATAAACAAAAGTTAAAAGAATTTGCAGCTAGAAAACCAGCTCTTGAAAACATCCTTGGCAAAACACTACAGGAAGTGGAAATGGAAAATAACAATGAAAACCAACAGCGAGAGGTAGTACAATAAAGGAAAAACTAAGCATAGAGGAAAAACAAATCATGTTAAGTAACATACATAACCAAATATGGCTGGAAATACAAACCATATCTCAATAGTAACCCTAAATGTTAATGGCTTAAATGCACCAATCAAAAGACATAGGCTAGTAGAATGGATTAAAAAAAAGATCCAACAATATGCTGCCTACAGGAGACTCATCTGATAGGAAAAGACATACACAGACTGAAGGTGAAAGGTTGGGAAAAATCATATCACTCATACGGACCCCGGAAGCAAGCAGGGGTGTCCATACTTGTATCAAATAAAATAGACTTCAAGCCAAAGTTAATCAAAAGGGATAAACAAGGACACTACATACTGCTCAAGGGAACCATACACCAACAAGACTTGACGATCATTAATATATATGCCCCAAACAGTGGTGCAGCTACGTTCATCAAACAAACTCTTCTCAAGTTCAAGAGTCTAATAGACCACAACACAATAATCATGGGAGATTTTAACACAACTCTCTCACCACTGGACAGATTTTCCAAACAAAAGTTGAATAAAGAAACCACAGAGCTCAATAATACAATTAATAATTTAGACTTAATTGATATATACAGAATATACCACCCAACATCAAGCGGATACACTTTCTTCTCAGAAGCACATGGATCCTTCTCAAAAATAGACCATATATTATGTCACAGGGCAAACCTTAGCAATTACAAAGGAGTTGAGATACTACCATGCATTTTATCTGATCATAATGGAATGAAATTGGAAATCAATAATAAAATGAGAAAGGAAAAATCCTACATCACATGGAGATTAAACAATATGCTACTGAATGAACAAAGGGTTACAGAAGACATCAAAGAGGAAATTAAAAAATTCTTACAGGTAAACGAAAACTCAGACACAACATATCGAAATCTTTGGGACACTATGAAAGCAGTACTAAGAGGAAAATTCATTTCATGGAGTTCATTCCTTAAAAGAAGGAAAAGCCAACAAATAAATGACCTCATACTACACCTCGAAGCCTTAGAAAAAGAAGAACAAATCAGCAGCAAATACAGTAGAAGGCAAGAAATAATTAAAATTAGAGCTGAAATCAATGAAATCGAAACAAAAGAAACAATCGAAAAAAAATGACAAAACTAAAAGTTGGTTCTTTGAAAAAATAAATAAGATTGATAGACCACTAGCCACGCTAACAAAGAGAAGAAGAGAGAGAACCCAAATTACTAGCTTACGGGATGAAAAAGGCAACATCACAACAGACAATTCAGAAATACAGAAGATAATTAGAAATTATTTTGAAACCCTATACTCTAACAAAATAGAAGATAGTGATAGCATCAATAAATTCCTTGAGACATATGAACTACCCAGATTGAGTCAGGAAGATATAAACAACCTAAACAGACCAATATCAAGTGAGGAAATAGAAGAAGCCATCAAAAGACTACCAACCAAGAAAAGCCCAGGACCAGATGGATATAGAGCAGAGTTTTACAAGAACTTTAAAGAAGAACTAATACCAATACTCCATAATCTATTTCAGGAGATAGAAAAAGAGGGAGAACTTCCAAATTCATACTATGAGGCCAATATCACCCTGATTCCCAAACCAGATAAGGACACCTCAAAGAAAGAAAACTACAGACCAATATCCCTAATGAATTTAGATGCAAAAATCCTCAATAAAATTCTGGCAAATCATATACAAAAACATATCAAAAAGATCGTGCACCATGATCAAGTAGGATTCATCCCTGGGATGCAAGGCTGGTTCAATATATGGAAATCAATAAACATTATTCACCACATCAATAGACTTAAAGATAAGAACCATATGATCATCTCGATAGAAGCAGAAAAAGCATTTGACAAAGTACAGCATCCCTTTATGTTCAAAATGTTAGAAAAACTAGGGATAACAGGAACTTACCTCAAAATTGTAAAAGCTACATATGCAAAGCCTCAGGCTAGCATCATTCTAAATGGAAAAAAACTGAAGGCATTCCCTTTAAAATCTGGAACAAGACAGGGATGCCCTCTCTCACCACTTCTATTCAATATAGTTCTCGAAATACTGGCCAGAGCAATTAGACAGACAAAAGAAATTAAAGGCATTAAGATAGGAAAAGAAGAACTTAAATTATCACTATTTGTGGATGATATGATCCTATACCTAGAAGACACAAAAGGGTCTACAAAGAAACTACTAGAGCTAATAAATGAATTCAGCAAGTGGCAGGATATAAAATCAACATGCATAAATCTAAGGCATCCCTGTATATCAGCGACAAATCTTCTGAAATGGAAATGAGGAAAACCACCCCATTCACAATATCCTCAAAAAAAAAATACAATACTTGGGAATCAACCTAACAAAAGAGGTGAAAGATTTATACAATGAAAACTACAGAACCTTAAAGAGAGAAATAGAAGAAGATCTTAGAAGATGAAAAATATACCCTGCTCATGGATAGGCAGAACTAACATCATCAAAATGGCGATATTACCAAAAGTTCTCTATAGGTTCAATGCAATGCCAATCAAAATCCCAACGGCATTTCTTGTAGAAATAGATAAAGCAATCATGAAATTCATATGGAAAAATAAAAGACCCAGAATAGCAAAAGCAATTCTAAGCAGGAAGTGTAAATCAGGAGGTGTAGCGATACCAGATTTCAAACTGTACTACAAAGCAATAGTAACAAAAACAGCATGGTACTGGTACCAAAACAGGCGGGTGGACCAATGGTATAGAATAGAGGACACAGAAACCAATCCACAAAATTATAACTATCTTATATTCGATTAAAGGGGCTAAAAGCATGCAATGGAGGAAGGATAGTATCTTCAACAAATGGTGCTGGGAAAACTGGAAATCCATATGCAACAAAATGAAACTGAATCCCCTCCTCTCGTCATGCACAAAAGTCAACTAAAAATGGATCAAGGACCTTGATATCAAATCAGAGACTATGCGTCTGATAGAAGAAAAGGTTGGCTCTGATCTACATATTGTGGGGTCGGGCTCCAAATTCCTTAATAGGACACCCATAGCACAAGAGTTAATAACAAGAATCAACAAATGGGACTTACTTAAACTAAAAAGATTTTCTCAGCAAGAGAAACAATAAGAGAGATAAACAGGGAGCCTACATCATGGGAACAAATTTTTACTCCTCACACTTCAGATAAAGCCCTAATATCCAGAGTATACAAAGAACTCAAAAAATTAAACAATAAGAAAACAAATAACCCAATCAACAAATGGGCCAAAGACCTGAACAGACACTTCTCAGAGGAGGACATACAATCAATCAACAAGAACATGAAAAAATGCTCACCATCTCTAGCAGTCAGAGAAATGCAAATCAAAACCACCCTAAGATACCATCTCACTCCAGTAAGATTGGCAGCCATTATGAAGTCAAACAACAATAAGTGCTGGGGAGGATGTGGGGAAAAGGGTACTCTTGTACATTGGTGGTGGGACTGCAAATTGGTGCGGCCAATATGGAAAGCAGTATGGAGATTCCTGGGAAAGTTGGGAATGGAACCACCATTTGACCCAGCTATTGCCCTTCTCGGACTATTCCCTGAAGACCTTAAAAGAGCATACTACAGGGATACTGCCACATCCATGTTCATAGCAGCACAATTCACAATAGCTAGACTGTGTAACCAACCCCAATGCCCCTCAATAGATGAATGGATAAAAAAAAGTGGCATTTATACACAATGGAGTACTATGCAGCACTAAGAAATGACAAAATCATGGAATTTGCAGGGAAATGGATGGCATTAGAGCAGATTATGCTAAGTGAAGCTAGCCAATCCCTAAAAAACAAATGCCAAATATCTTCTTTGATATAATGAGAGCAACTAAGAACAGAGCAGGGAGGAAGAGCAGGAGGAAAAGATTAACATTAAACAGGGATGAGAGGTGGGAGGGAAAGGGAGAGAAAAGGGAAATTGCATGGAAATGGAAGGAGACCCTCATTGTTATACAAAATTACATATAAGAGATTGTGAGGGGAATGGGAAAAAATAAGGAGAGAAATGAATTACAGTAGATGGGGTAGAGAGAGAAGATGGGAGGGGAGGGGAGGGGGGGTAGTAGAGGATAGGAAAGGTAGCAGAATACAACAGTTACTATTATGGCATTATGTAAAAATGTGGATGTGTAACCGATGTGATTCTGCAATCTTTGTAATGTTTTGAATAACCAATAAAAAAAAATTTTATGAACCTACAGTAATCAAGACAGTAAGTTTTTGGCATCAGGTTAGCCAAGTATGTATATCAAAGGAACAACACAGAGAGTCTACAAATAATACACCAATACATATATGGATAACTGATTTTTCATAAGGATACAAAGGCAAGTTAGTAGAGAATATAGACAATCTTTTCAACAAAATGTGCTGGGAGAAATGGATATCCAAATATGCAAGTATTAACTGTGATCTATATACTATATATATACAAAACTCTACCATATATATATATATATATATATATATATATATACACACACACACACACACACACACACACACACATACATAAATCCTAAACCTACAACACATCTAGCAAAAAACACAGAGGAAAATCCTTATTGAGTATGGATTAGGTACAGATTTCTTAGATGAGACACCACAATAATAATCAATAATTGAAAAACTTAAGAATTTAGAATTACTCCCAGTTAAAAACTATAGCTCTGCTGGGGATAGTAGCATAAGCCTGTAATCCCAGCAGCTTGGGAGGCTAAGGCAGGAGGGTCAAAAGTTCAAAGACAGCCTTAGCAACTTAGAGAGGCCCTAAGCAATGTAGAGAGGTCTTGTCTCAAAAACAAACCAATAAATAAAAAAAAAAATAAAAACAAGAGGCTGTGGTTTTGGCTCAGTGGTAGAGTGCTCGCTTAGCATGCATGAGGCACTGGTTTGATTATCAGTACCATATTAAAAAAAAAACAAATAAATAAAATAAAGGTATTTTTTCTATCTACAACTAAAAAGTTTGAAAAAAAGTAAAATAAAATAAAAACAAAATAGAAACAAAAATATATTAGTGTCTGAAAACATGAAAAAAATCATGTAAAACATCAATTCTTCCAAATTTGTGGTTGGAACAGAGAATACACAAGTCATCAGTTGAGAAAAATATATTAAGAAATCATATCTGTAAAGGGATTTGTATCTAGAATGTTGAAAATCTCACAGTAGTTAATAAAAAGAAAATAGAGATACCACAAGAGAAACAGCCAGAAGATTTGAATAGATAAGGCAATAAAGAAGATATACAAACATCAAGTTTGTGAAAAAACACTCAACATCCTTTACCATTGGGGAAAGGTCAATGAAATCTACAACACAGCACAAGGCCTAAGGTCAAAAACACTGAGCACACCAAGCACCGGCAAAGTTCTAGAGGATACAACCCTCATACAATACTAGTAGCAATGAAAACGTACAACCAGTGCCGTTTGGAAGCTTCTTACCATGTTAATCTTATATCTATGTTATGATCCAGACATTGAACTCCTAATTATTTAACTAGTGAAAGAAAGCAGCATAATTTCACAAAAATATTTATTCACAAATGCTTTTAAGTCCTTTATTAACAAGAGTCCCACATTGGAAACAACCCCCACATCTAACAGCAGGTGAATGGATAAAACAAATTATTCTATATCCATAAACTGGATTACGTGAATCAACAAAAAATATTGATCCATTGATATATGTAACATAATGAATAAATCCCAAAATAGGATGAATGAAAGAATCCAAATCAACAAAATCAAAAGACAAGCAAAAAAAAAAAAAAAAAAAAAACCTTTGGGATTCATTTTCAATGAATTTCTAGAACATAGAATCTACTCTGTAGTAAAAGGTCTGGTCTGTCTGCCAAACCACAGGGTAGTGTGAGTGGTATGCATACTGGGTACTACAAAACTGAAAATGTTATGTCCTAGGAAATGACAATATTTAGGTCTATCTGGATATTTTAGGAGCTATAGTAGGGTATGTTATATGGTATCATTATTTTTGAAAACACTGAATTTTTATATATGATATTTTAATAATTTTAGCTAATACTATGTATAAATTACTGGATTCTTTAAAAAAAACATTATAAAGTACATTAAAAACATGGCTTCATGGAAGAATGCTAGGAAGATGTTGTAATCAACTTATATTTCAACACTCATCAGAGAGATACATGGGAATCACTAATTATTATTAGAGCAGGTATTATCATTGAAGGTCAGAGCAATCCTGTGGGACCAGGAGGCTGGGCTCAGAGAGACTTACTACGTGTCTTATCCTCCTGTGTCCTGGCTGTACAGGGAAAACAGCTCCAGGATACTCTGGGGCAGGACACCACATTCATTTCAGCCAGGAATGCTCACATCTTTCTCCTTCATGAGACGCTGAGTCCCAAAGCAAAAATGAATGGACTTAGATTTGGGATCCCTTCACCTCCCTACACACCACAGAGGTTCAGCACCCACCTAAGGGCACCACTAATCTTATGTGACTCCAAATACCTAAAAACAGATCCCTACCATTCCAGTCATGGCAGATCTGTCTCTATTAAAAGGTCACCATAGTCACTATTAAGATGTCAGGTTGCTATGGTAACCACAATATGAACAATGCTCTTCCAAACTGGTAATACCTTTGGACCTTTATCTTCTTGCTTTTCACTGAAAGGAAATGCCTTCATTCTTCAGGCTACCAACTGAGAAAGCATACTAATTAGAGAGTCAAGGGACTACTTATAGGTCCTCATAATAGTTATAGGTGCCCTTAAGTCCATACCAGGGCACCAGACCCAGATCTACTCTGAGAAGTATTTGGTAAGTCCAGTCAGGCCTTCTTCTCCTATATACCAAGGTGACTCTACAGAGGTTCTCTACCAGAACTTCCAAAAGGACCTAGAACTGGACCAATCATCACTGAGACCTCTCCTCCTCCTCAGCTACTAAAGATGTGAAGAAGAACAAGAATTCAGGAAATAGTTATATGACAGTGTAGGCAAAGAAAGGAGAAGGAACTCACTCTGGGGCAGCTAAGGCACAGTCTAGGAAGAGCTTCTCATTCTTGTTTCGGTGTCCCTCTCTGAAGATCCAGTGTTACTTTTTTCTGGAGCTCCAAGAAGGTACTCGAGCTGCAAGACATGTGCACAATGGATGTAAATACAGAGTGCCCCAACTAATACAGGAAGAGGATAGTTATTCAATGAAAGGGTGAGGAATTTCTCCACCACAACTCTATCACACTGCACAGCACAGAGATGGCACTGAATTCCCTATGTAATATGTATGAGTGTGTGTGGTACCTTTCTAGCATTCTCAAATTCTCATTAAAGTATAGCAATTCTCATTAAGGCTAAGAAATAACCCCATTAAAGAGCAGTGCACTTGGGAAGTTGGAATGGAAAGGACACAAACACTGGCTTTCTGGATGATGAACCAAATACCATGCTGAGATTGAAGGTTACTCCATGAACTCCTCACAAGGGTCCCTTGACTGAAACAATCAGTTACAATCAACATACACACAGAGAAAATGTCAAGTAAACTAGCAAGCTGGATAAGAATACCATGTGTATTGCAGAAAAATAATGGTATTTTATTTAGAAAATTCTTATATTGAGTAAAAGGTAAAGTTATGCACAGGAGTGATAATCATCTCATTTCGAATAGTGATTATCTTTATGAGAGAAAGAAAGGGATGTAATTAAGGAGTAATAATTTTTTATTTACCTGGATTAATTTTGTAGTTCTCTGTTCCTGAAATAGTAACAGATATTTTAGGAACTATAAATTTAACATATATAATCTCTCCTCTTCATTGCTAATGTTTAATACAGAGTCACGTAAAGAAGTTAAAAGTATGAATACTCAGCATTCTCATTGTCACTGATATTTACATTAGGCTATTTAATTACATTGTTTTTCTCTATGCAGACAAATATGCAAATATATATTCATATGCTACATTTCATATAACTAGTATTATTTATATATATAGTATTCTGTTTTTCTGGGTTTTTTTTTATTTATCTGAAATTTTATGCTAAGTACTAACACATAGAGGAATCATTCTAACTGTACAACAAGGTATAAGATATAATCTAATTTTCCTATTAATGAATCTTGTACCAGCTGATCAAGCCCCATTTCTTTTCTTGTTTTTGGATACACGGATTGGTTGAACCCAGGGACACATACCCACTGAACTACATCCCCAGCCTATTTTATTTTTATTTCAGGAAGGGTCTTACTAAGTTGCTGAGGTTAGCTTTGAACTTGAGATCCTACAATCTCAGCCTCCTGAGTTTCTGGGATTATAAGCATGTGCCTCCTAGCCTGGCTAAGCCCCATTTCTTGAACAATGTGCCTGATTTGAAATTCCATATCTATAGCATAGTAATATATGTGCATCTGCTCATAAGCTTTCTAGAGACTTCATTTAATCTCTATGTAAACTACATAATACAAAAGTTATAAAATCAAATGTTGTGGTAGCACCTCTGAAAAACGTGGTAGTATAATCTCCACACTTATCATTCACATTTTGGATGGGTGGTGGAATGAGGATGAGGGTGATGATGATGATCAGTAATACAAGATGTCATATTAGGGCAAATAATAAATAAATTGCTTGCTCTAGATCATACAAACAGCAAGTAGTAGAGTTCAGAGGGTCACACCCAGGTCCTCTCACCCCAAAGGCCAGGCTGCTAACCACTTTTTCTATATACAGTGTCCTTCTGTGTCAGTTCAAAAGTCAACAAAGTGAAAGGACTCAGCTAAGGTCTTGTGGTCAATAGATGGCTGTGGCATCCAGAATGCAGGCTGGATGACTCCCAGCATCAGTCTAGCTAACCCATTATTACAAGAGAGCAGAAAGCACATGGAATCTAAGGAATGAGATAGGAACAACATTTGCTTCTTTTGCTACATTCCAGATGCTTTAAGCTTCAAATCTTCTCTTTTATGGGGTACAGATATGTTCCCTTGGAATCAGCACAATTCCTCTTCTAAGAATCTATCCCATGCATGCAAGCAAAATAGAAAGAGGAATAAGCATAAGGTCTTTCCTGGCAGAACAAATCAGAACAGCAGAAAACTGGAAATAAGACACACATCCACCAAGAAGGAATTGACTAAATGATCTAAGACATATCTACATCCTAGAATACTATGCAGGTACAATAAGCCTGGAAGACTCCCTTTCTATTCTACTATACATTTGTCCTTAGAATATATTGCCAAATAAGAAACCAAGGCACAAGAAAGTGTGTAGGGCATCTGTTGTCCAATCTCATAGGCACCAGCTATAACTGGGTATTTAAGTTGATTAAATTTATATTAAATTAAAGATTCTGTTTCTCTATCACACTCATCACATTTTAGGTATTCAACTGCCACAGATGTCAAGTGCCCATTGTGTTGGACAATGTACACACATATTTTCATCTCTATAGAAACTCAGACTAATTATCAATATACTACTTCTTACCTATGAATTAGAAGAAGAGTCAAATAAATATTATAGTTTATTACATTTTTTAAAATCTAAGGCTAAAATAAAAAAAAAATCAATGATGTATATTCTCTCAAACATATTTACTGGATCCATGTGATAAATAGAACAAGAAATATCAAGCAACCAGGTAGTCATGAGTAACTCTAGTACCCAGATTGAATGCTCTAAAAAGGGATTGACTTAATAATCTAAAGCACATCTATATCCTAGAGTACTTTGCAGGTATAATAAGCCAGGAGGACTCCTGTTATCTACTACTATACAGTCGATAGTAGGGTATATTGCCAAGTAAGAAACCAAGGCATAGAAAAATATGTGGAGCAGTTCATGTCCCAACTCATATGCACTGACTACACCTGGCTATTTAGGTTGTTAAATATATATGAAATTAACACTTCTGTTTCTCTATCATATTCATCACATTTTATGTATTCAACTGCCTTAGAGAGCTAGTGGCTACTGTGTTGGACAAATGTAGATACAAAACGTTTCCATCTCTGTAGAAACTCTACTGGACTAATGTATAATATACTACATTTTACCTTTGAAATAAGGCTCATATAAACTTCATACTTTCTTACATTTTTAAAATTCTAAGGTTAAAATGATAAGTCAATGATGCATGTTCTCCTGTTGAGAGCCACAGCCGAAGGGGCCCCAGCAAACTTTCAGACTGCCAGCTGATGATTGGCTCACAGCGGCCCCAGCAACTTCTAGCTGATTGGCTCCTCTGCGGTGATGCTCATTGAGCTATTTCCCCACCCTTTCAGACTATGGAGCTGCTCATTGGGGAACTTTTTTTGGGTCCGCCCACGCAACCCAGCCAATCGGCCTCAAGAGCAGGAGGAGTGGGGGAGGTGGAGAGGCTTGTGGGAAGCCGGTGGTGGCAGTTGGGCTCTGAAGGTTTTTCCTGAGGAGTTGTTTTGTTTGGCCTGTGTGGTTCTAAAAATAAAGTTCGTTTCTTTTGACAAGTGGCTCCTGATTGTGCCCAGCCAGATTGTGGCATTCTCCTAAAAATATTATACTTACTGGATCCATGTGATGACTAGAATAATAAATATCAAGCAACCAAATAGTCATGAGTAACTCTACTACCCAGATTGAATCCTCTAAACATATCCTCTAAAAGGAACCAGGGGCCCTTGGAGACAGGTCTGATTGCAGATCTGGGTTGAGACGGTACCTCACAAGAGAGAAGGGCAAAAAGATTGAATAGGCACTCTGCTAAAGAAGATATACAAATGTCAAATATGCAAAAATATCTCAACATCATTAATTATTAGGAAAAGGGAAGAAAAAACTACAGTGAGATACTAGTACAGTCTCATAAGGATGGCCAAAATTAAAAAGACTGACCATACCAAGCACTGTCAGGATTGTGGATGATGCAACTCTCATACACTGTTGGTGGCCATGGAAAAGGGTATAGCCATGGCAGACAGTTTGATAGGTTCTTACCATGCTAATCTTATATCTAAGATATGATCTAGTCAGGTACTCCTAAATATTTGTCCTGGAGGGTAAAAGCATATTTACATGAAATGACTTATTCAAAAGTGCTGAAAGCAACTTTATTTACAAGAGCCCTGAATTGGAAAAAAATATATACAACAATAGGTGAATATATAAAACATTTTGGGATAGCCACATACTGGAATGCTATTTGGCAATAAAAAAGAATGAACAGGCTGGGGGTATAGCTCAAAGATGGAGCACTTGCCTAACAAACACAAGATCCTGATTCAATCCCCACCAATATAAAAAATTAAATAAATTAAATAATGAACTATTTATAAATACAATAAAATGGATTAATCTAAAAATAAACAGCATGAATGAAAGAAACCAAATCAAAACACAAACACAAACACCTCTATGATTCCATTTAGACCTGAAACCTAATCTATAGCAACAAAAGTGCTGTGCTTACCTGGACATAGGGCATTAGTGTGGTATGAAAGCTAGCTACTACAGAACTGAAAATGTTATGTCCTGGAAAATAATGAGAATAATATTGAGGTCTACCTGGTTACTTAAGTGATCATAGCTAGTATTATTATAAGAGAACAAATATATGATATTACTTTTGAAAATAGTGAATTCTTCTACGTGACATTCGAACTAACACTTGATAACCTCCTGGCTTCTTTTAAAAATTCTTTTAAAAGAGCTGGCAGGATGGTAGACACCTGTACTCCCAAAGACTCATGTGGTTCAAACTAGGATTACAAGTTCCAGGCCAGACTCCACAACTTAGTGAGGTCCTATACAACTTAGTGAGACCCTGTCTCAAAAATAAAATAAAATAACTAAAAAGGGTTGGGGATATGGCTCAGTAATAAGGTGTCCTTGGGTAAAATCTCAAGTACCAATGGACAAAAATGTGGTGACCATGAAAGAATACATGGTCACATTAAATCTCAAATTACAAGGAAGACTATCCAATGAACTGCATAGTTCAACCTCAATCTGAGAGAGAATTGGGATCACTATTATATAAGCATGTGTTATCATTGAGGGTCCCAGCAATCCAAAGGGTAATAATTCTTGATCCACTTTTATGTGGAAGATAGGTCTAGGACATACCAGTCCCTAGCCCCACATCTCCTTCCCAATGAAGCACCAAGTTTCAAAACTGGAAGGAAGCACTGGCTCAGTGACCAATGGCACGGGTACAACTAGGTAGTGATCATAACAACCAGAAGGTATGGTGTGCTTTTCACCAGGACCTTTTCCTTCACTTTTTCTCATCTCTGATCCTCTAAGTTTGAAAAGGAATAAGAAGTGGCCTAAATTCATATAGGGATTTATGATCCCTCAGTATCCACACAGGACATCACACTACCTGCGGCTAGGAGGGTCCCACATCTCTGTCCCTCTCAAGTAAGTGCATTACAGGAATAAGGCAAATTGTGTCTGAGATCCCTTTACCTCCCCAAACCCAGACCCTAGTCCAAGAACCAGTGGACAGGACGCTGCTCTTTCCACCAGAGAAAGTTGATCTCCTTTAAATTTTCAACATGCTCATCATGGTTGCCATAATGACATAAGGTTTCTAGGGCAACTGTGAATCCCAGGTTGGACCAAGGCATCAGAAATGCCTCTGCACATTCCTCCTCTTTGTCCCCTGCCATTTTCTGACAGCAAAACACTTTCACTCTTCAGGACAGGTGAGAAAGTCTACTAATTAGAGGAACTAGGCTTAGACTCAGTCAATGGGAAGAATTCTTGCCCAGCATAGTGGAACAAAGAATGTCCCTGTCGTCAACAACACCCTCATTATCAGAAATCGACAGATCCAACAGGTAGAAGATTGGTAAGGTCACAGTAGAATTCAACAGCACCACCAACTGACTGGCTATCATTGATATGGACCTGTAGAATATAGATGTTCTGAAATTATGATGGTTTGACCTCTGAACTGACCAGCTGATGGTATAAAAGCAAACCCATACTATCATTCTGGGTTTTTTAAAATACATTCTATATAGTATTCATTAAATTATGTTAGATATTCAATACCTTATTATAAAAACATTTTGATGGCTTTTGCTGAACTTTAAGTTAATATAAGTGTAGTGCACACTTTTAAGTTAGCTAGGCAAAGCAGGAATGGTAGTGCAGGCCTGTAATCCCAGTGACTAGAGAGCCTGAGGCAGGAGGATTGGAAGTCAAGATCAGCCTGAGAAACTCAGCAAGACCCTAAGCAACTTAGTGAAACCCCATCTCAAAATAAAAAATAAAAGTTGTTTAGGATGAAGTTCAGTCATTAAGTGCCATTTGGTACAATCCTCAGTACCCCGCCCCCCCGCAAAAAAAAAAAAAAAAAAATACCTAGACAATGTTATGATGATCAGTAATTTAGTTATATTAAGTGCATATTTGACTTCTGATATTTTCAACTTATGAAGGGTTTATTGTGATATGACCCCATCATAAATTGAAGACCATCTATACTTTATCCAAAAATAGCAGAATACACACTCTTCTCAAGCTCACAAGGCACATTCACCAAGACGGACCACATCCAGGGCCATAATGCACCATAAAAAATTCAAATGGTGATGATGGTTGTACAAAATGGTGATTATACTAAAAAACACTTAATTGTACATTTTAAAATGGTTAAAATGATGAATTTTATGTTATGTACATTTTCTCTCAATTTTTAAAGCATGCAAAAACTGAAGGAAGTGGTGATGGTAGCCAAGATGTGAATAAACTCTGAGCTGAAATCCTCTCATTATAGCATTTTCCTGGAATCACGGGAAACTGGGTAGAAAGATTATTTTTTCCAATGCAAGCCATGTATAGTGCAACAAAGTAAAGTTGTAAAATATATTGTTTTGTGGGGGTGGAGTCGTAGTTCAGTGGTAGAGTTCTTTTTTTAAAAAAAATTATTTTTTAGTTGTAGTTGGACACAATCTTTATTTAATTTTTTTATGTGGTGCTGAGGATCGAACCCAGGGCCTCGCATATGCTAGGCAAGTGCTCTACCACTAAGCCACAATCCCAGCCCCAGTAGAGTTCTTGACTAGCACATATGAGCCACTGGGTTCAATCCTCAGCACCACATAAAAATAAATAAATAAATAAATAAATAAATAAATAAATAAATAAAAAGGTGCTGTGTCCAGGACTGGGGCTGTGGCTCAGCGGTAGAGCACTTGCCTAGCACATATGAGGTGCTAGGTTCGATCCACAGCACCACATAAAAATAAATAAATAAAAATGAAAGTGTTGTGTCCAACTACAACTAAAAAAATATTTTAAAATAGGTGTTGTGTCCATCTACAACTAAAAAATATTTTAAAAATATATTGTTGTGAATTCTAACCAGCCCCTAAAATCTGAAAACTGTACTCCGCAAAGGAGAGCAAAAGTTTCTGCTGGAGACCACTATCACTAAATCTATATAGAATGATCTATTTATTAAAATCTTCAGTAATTAGGATACAAATTTATATTGTTAGTGAATAAGAATGAAAGAAATTACATGTAAAGATTTATGTTACATGGAATACCTCTTTTTTAATTACTGAAATACATATATTCATGTGATTCCTATTAACTTACTCACATTTTCTTATTCTTGGTACTAAATATGTAGGTGCAAAACAAAAATAATCTGGAACCCAAGCCAACACTATGGTTTGATTTTTATCACCATTAAAGCCCAAAAACTTCCTTTACAACAGGGAAAAATAGTAATATTGCAATTGTTCCTTAGTTAGTCAGGGCTGCTATCACAGAATACCATAACTGGTTGGCTTAAATAACAAGCGTTCATTTCTAACTGTTCTGGAGACAGGGTGGTTGGAGAGTAAGGTGCAGGCAGGATTTTTATTAGCAAAGGCCCTTGTCCTAGTCTACATGGACTATCTTCTTGCAGCATCCTCAATAACTCCAAATTGTTATATTCACTTGTAAAGTATTATATTCCTACATTTGTAGATAAACCTATTAAATATTTTCCTTTCAGTGTATATAAAATGGATATTGAGGTGCTTCACAAAAGAATTGGTAATCTCCGTTTCCCACAAAAGTCTTCCTCCAGTGGATAGTATGTGTTGAATACTAAAAGAATCCTGTCCCAAGTATTGCTTCTGCTGTTTCATGTATTCATGGCTAAGATAATTTTAAAAACTAAAACAAATACGTAAGCTGAATAAAACAAGTGAGATCTTAGAAGTACAAGCCATCTGATTCTATTTAAATGAAATTACAAGAAATCAAAACTTATCTGTTAACTGAAAATGTGATATTCTGGGATATAATGATTTAGGAGCACCTGGTCATTTGGTATAGGTTACTAGGAATTTTTATTTTAAAATTATTAAATTTTTATAAAGGACATTTTAAGGTAACTCTTAAAACATTTCAGGCCTAAAAATAATCATTAGACAGTGGATAAAACTGTAGCTACCTAGGAAGTATTCATGTTACAATTTCAAATTCCTAAAAGGTCTTTCTTGCTGTCAACTACGTATTTCCACACTCACGAGAAGTATATGAGATTTGTTGATTATCATTAATAGAGAATATATTTAAATGCGTGTTAAATAGCACGTTCCTTAGCTAAACTAGTCATTATTTTGTGACAAGCAAAGGCATTCCAAAGATGGGTCTCAAGGATTACTATAAAGCATAGTACCTGCTAAAGGCAAATTCTACCTGCTGAACCTCTTCAAGGAAGAGATTAAAATAGCTTCTCTACTTTATGGATATTTTGTGAACCTCATGTGTGCTATTTCGCTATGTACTCTTGTTCAGATCTATGAAATCATTTAAGACAGTGTTATATCTTACCAGAGATGGAAGTGTTGGGGGGCCTCCTGAGCACTGCTTGCTCTTCAGATCTGGAGTAGAAGCTTCAGCAGCCATCATGGCACACATCTTCAGAAACTGTCTTCTTCAGACACTTAATATGAGCTCAGTCACCAGAGGAAGAGCTGCCCAGAGGGAGGAAAGAATCCAGAAATGACTACTATGCTTTATTGGAATAACTATATCTGTGGAACCATGCTAGGCACTTAAGTGAGCATTCGTGATCCCACAATAACCACAGAGCAATGGGGCTTATACGTGTGGTATCTCCGAAAGTTCTGCCAATCCCGTGGCTGAGCATTCTTGCCCCCAATTTACAGAGAAGCCTGGTGGAGGGCGCTTCCCTGTCTTACCCTCCCGTGCCCCACCTTTACATGGAAAGGAGGTCCAGGCCACCCTGAAGCAGGACATCACGCTGCCTGGGGCCAGGAGGGCCCCAAGTCTCTCTCCCTCTCCAGTCAACAAAGGACCAAGTCCCAGAGCGGGAACGAGGCGACTTGGGCCAGGGATCTCATCGTCTCCCCACACCCCAGGGAGGCTCAGCCCACATCAGGAGGAACCCACGCCCTCTTCGGAGAACCAAAACCTGTAGGCTGGACGCTGCTCTTCTCGGGATAGCAGGTCGGTCTCCTTTCTAATAGCGTCATAGTCGCATTCTTGACGTCAGGTTTCTATGGCAACCGCATTTTGGTTGGTCCCGCCCCAGAGATGCCTCTGGGCCGGTCTCCTATTAATCCCCTAACCTTTCTCTGGAAGCAGGATGGCTTCACTCTCCAGGCCCCCACCTGGGAAAGTGCACTAATTAGAGGAACTAGGCTGAGACTCAGGCAATGGGGAGAACTCTGCCCACACCCTCAGATGGGCCCAAACTCCTGAAGGAGGCGTCCTGCCCTCGAACCCGAGCAAGTCGGCCTCTTTTAGAATGTCGTCAGTCACCAAAGTCGCCATAATGACATCAGGTTTCTATGGCAATAGTGGTGCGCAGGCTGTTCCTAATATCTGAAATGCTTTGCGCAGTCTTCCTGTCTGTCCCCCGGTTTCTCCTTTAAAACAATATGCCTGTACCCTTCAGGGCACCTGAGAAACATTCTAATTAGAGAAAGCACGTGAGGATGCTGGTAATTGGGAACGCTCTGCCCAGGTTGTTGGGACTAAGAATGTGGCTATTACCAAGATTTCAGCTACTGGGGAGGTGGAGGGAAAATGATCCCAATTCAAAGGCAGCCTCAGCACCTTAGCAAGCCCCTAAGCAACTTAGAGAGCCTCTGTCTCAAACTGAAAAATAATGATAATAGCAGCGTCCAAGTGGGTACTTTTCCAAGAACCCCTCTTTGAAAAAGTTGATGGTGCAAATGAAATTCCAGCGTAGGGTCCTGTAGGTGGTAATGGACCTAGTGTCAAGGTTTTAGAATCCCTGCGTCCTCTTTATCTGCACTTTCCTTTCCAGTGAGGCTATATGGAAAACTGTTTCCCCAACATCAAATTAGAATATCAAAGGGACAGAAAATGATGAGGAATTAAATGAAATGGGTCAATTCTTTTCCTCTTTCTCAGCAAGGCCCTCCTGTAACACTGAGAAGCCCCAAATCTTGATTCATAATGTAAATGGGGGATGTGCTGCTTCTTTCTGTCACATCCAGATGGTGGCCTCCAGGGCAAGTGTGCTCTTTGATTTAGGTAACTTTCATCACTTCTCTGGGAGAGGAGAAATTTCTGCCAAGACAAACGCTGGATAAAATCTAACTCCACACCATACACTGTGAATAGGATTTCTCTTTGACCCTTACAAATATGTAAGGAGGGCATGGTGACTCCCTTTAAACAGATGACCATGTTCAGACTGACAAAAGCTAAGGAAGGATTCCAGCACTACATCTCAACTAAGGGGCAGGAATAAGGTTCCATATTTTGCTCTGATTTCAATATTACATGCATTCTCAACAGGGATGATATTGCCCACAAGAGTTTTCAAACTGGTTCTCAGGGGTAGGGGGATGGTACATATTATAATTGTGACACTACAAAGAACTACAACACACAGTTAACATTCCATCCATGATATCAACATTTTATATTCTGGGAAGAAAGTGTGTGAGGGGAAAATGTTTTAAAAGCCTCCTCATGGGGAGATAATAAAATGATGAAAAGTTTAATATCCCCAATGACTTCATGTCAATGATGGGCCACAGGGCTTAATGATGGCAGACAGAGGCTGAATCAAAATAACAGATATTTCATCTAGAACAGATGATTAGTATTTTTAATTATATATGAACAAAATACCTTCATTTTATTTATTTTCTATATGGTGAACCCAGTGTCTCACATGTGCTAGGCAAGTGCTGTACCACTGAGCTATAACCACAGCCCCCAGATGTTTAGTGTTTAAACTAATATAACCAAACTATTATATCTCCTCTAATATGAATCTTCATTTAAGTGATTTGTTATTAAATCTACAGTTTAAATTGGGTTATATGAAGTTGGAAATGTTTATGTAAATCAGGGAAACTGTTTTTAATACCTGTTGGTAGTGGAGCCTGGAGTCTCACTAAAGCTTTGTGTCTTGCTGCTGCCAGGAATCTGGGTGCTCTGATCTCCCTAGAAACTCACATTCTAGGCTGCCCCACAAAAATCAAGATGCTGGCATTTCCTTTGAATGAAATGACACAACCTATATAATTATAGCACATAAATTCAAAGTGATATAAACAAATGGCTGAAGGAATAGGTAAGAGGAGACAAATTATCTTCATCCAATAATTCCACATTAACATATGCTGCTACCTGCCTTCCATGAGGTGACGATTAATTCTGATCCCAACCCCTGAGGGCAGAACTGATTTAGTAGCTCACTTGCAATGACAGTAAGCAGATGGAACACAGTCACTGTCCACTAGAGAACCTTGGCAAACATCACCTTAACCAAGTGATGAATGTTAGCATCCCCAGTGATATCACATGGATATCCTTATTCCCAGATATAATACGACGAGGATGTACTTTAAATCCTGGTGTTTCCTCTTAAAACCCATGACCTTGGTCTAATCTGATGAAAATAAAAGGCTAAGCCAATGCTTCTTAAGGCTGCCAAGGTCATGAAAACAGTCTTGCATTTCTTCTCACCATTAAACAGGGAGTTCTCATATGTGTCATCATTACACTCCTAGGTGCACACCCAAGATAAATGAAGATATATATCTACATATAAACTGGCCCAGGAATGTAGTTAGCATCATCATCATGCACAACAACCAAAGAGTGGAAATAACCCACATGTTTCCATCTTGGTGAATGGATAAATAAAATGAAGCACTGTATTTTTTAATCAATTAAAGGAATGAAATACTAATATGTTATAATAGAGATCAACCATAAAAAAGGTGAGGAAGTCAGATGCAAAAGACCAAATATTGTGTAGTTCTATTTGTATGAAATGTCTGGAATAGGAAAATCCAGAGTTTTGTTTTCCTGGGCTGAGGTTAGGATCAGGGTTTAACTGCTCTGAGCACAATATCACATTTTTAGGGAGATGAAAATATCTAAAATTCAGGTGCTAAAACTCTATACATATACTAAAAGCCATTAAGCTGTACCTTTAAAATGGTAAATGGGTAATTGTATTGTTTTCAAATTATATTGCAAGAAAGCAGTGAAAAATACAATATTGCCATGAGCTTCTGTTGTATCATAATAACACTCAGACTTTTTTTTACCCAAGTTTTTTATGCACATTTATTTGATAAACATGAATATGACTAAAACTGTGGCTGTATCCTACCATGATGACTCTATGTCCAGTATAACTCCAAGCAATGACTGTCCTCACTCCCTCCTACCATCTATTCTCCCTTGGGTTGCTCATTTGTGCAAAAGCTAATTATATCTCATCACTTCCACCTGCAGCACTGGTTTGATAACTGGTCCACTACAGGGTCCAAGGCCTGTCCTCTGTGACAGACTGTCAGCATTGTTACTTTCCTTACTCCTCTGTGGCCTTAGGCAGTATAAGCAGTACCACCTTTATGAATGTCAGGATGGCAGTACTTATTACAGGGCTCCAAAGTGCACAGATTTTGCACCAACACTTTCTCTTTCAGAAGTCGATCTTCAGGATGGAATAAAAGATGTTGATAAGGCTCAGGTTTTAAAGATGCCATGCTAAGAATTCCCTTCTGGACCTGAATGTAAGAAGGGAGGCCAAATAGGATGCAAAGTCATGAAGGGACAAAAACTAGGGAAATGTCATTGTCACCACATGTGTGCAGTGCACAGGCGCTCTCAGTTACTCACACAAGTAAACTTCCTGCATAAACAAGCTCCTATAGAAACCAAGCTCAAATAAGAATTTGCTGGGCTCAAATAGAATACATTCATCTCACCTTGCAAATACTGACATGACCTCTGCCCTGAACTGTGTCCTTTAGCAGTATGTACTGTGAAAATACGTACACAGAGGGTTGAAAACAGGGACTATGAAAACACTCTGAATAACAGAGTGTCGTGACCATTGATTATTTTAAATCTGTAGGATGGATTTCTAGGACGTAGCAAAAATAAATGATATTGATAACAAGGATGTAAGATCCTTTCAGTATCAGATTAGTGATACTGGTCTTGAAAATCAGGATCAGGGGCTTGTTCCACCAGTGTTGAAGATTAAACACCTGAAAACTGCCAAGGCAAGAGTAGAAAGCAAATTTTATTTAAGATACAGAACAGAAAGGGGGGGGGGAGAAAGGAGAGATTCCTCCAGAGAAGAGCTGTAGACCCAGAGCTGGGGCCCATAGGAGTGGGTGTGTCTTAGATTTTTATAGACCCCAGGTTTCCTTTCCTCTCATGCCCCCTCCTCCTCCTATCTTGCCTAACCAAAAGGTATGAAAAGAGCCACCCAAGGGTTACCTCTCCCTATTCTCCATACCTGCCCAAAAGACAGGAAAAGAGCTGTCCAGGGGGGTAAATGCGTCTGTTGGAAAGTGCAATCCTTCCCCTCAAAAAGTTGATGGGGAAATGCTATCTACCCATTTCCTTTTTCTTTGATAATCAGCTACCTATCCTTTGCCCTGGTCTCATTAGCAATGATTCTCACTATCTCTCATGTGTGGAGAAATAGGTACTTTCATGCTTCCATGTTAGGAACATAAATTAGTAACAGCATTTAGAAGTCATTATATTAATAGAAATGCTTATGAATATATTTACATAAGTGTATATGTATATGTAGTGTGTGTCTATTATTAACAGAGTGTGAGTTACAGTATTATTTGTTATAGAAAAACTGGAACAAGAGCTATATTTTCAATACTTTGATATTAATGAAATTCTGGGGCATCCACACAGTGACACATGCAAAGGGGAAAAAATCTGAAATTTTGTTAAAAATTAAAAATGTGACCATAGAAATATATTTTGCTGGAAACATACCCGTATTAAAGGGAAAACTGTTACAAATATCACAATTGATGTGGAACCTTTTATACTTGTATGTCTCCAGCTATTTATCCAGAAGTTTTGAAGCATAAAAATAGGATTTTTTTAATATCCTTACATAGACCTTTCTCTTCCTAGTAATGATAGATTTCACTTTCTGTCTGGAGACCCTCAGTATCCCTACACACTGGCAATGTCCCCTTTATAAACAGACTTCCAGAAAGCTCTGTAGGATGGAATTGATAACAGCCCTTCCCTCCTACTTTCCTCCAGTTTTAACACTGCAGTTCAAGATGCTGTCACAAGATGGCACTATCGCACCTGAACCTAGTGATCAGTCATAATATCTGAAGAGGAAATAAAACTAGACATAATAAGCTTCCTGCTAAGACCACTGTAATGAACAGCACCATATTTGAGGTACCTTTGCTAAAAAACTGTATTTAGTGTAGTCAATTAATCTAATACAAACTTAAAGGGTGAAGGAGTGACCAAAGGAACATGACACTAAGATACAATCAGCAAAATCCACAATGCAAACTACACAGCAAAAGGTCCAGATTCTTATTAAGCAAATAAGTTGGAAGGTCTTTTATGTGTCAAGTCAACATCACTGGGCCAAGCAGTGCCCAGACACTGGGTCAATCATTATTTTTGATGTTTGTGTAAGGTATTTCTAGGTGATATTAAATTTGAATGGCTGGACTGAGTAAAGTAGCTTGCCCTCCCACATATGGATAGGCCTCATCAAAGTTCCAGGTGAATAAGTTTCTATACTTTTGGATGTTTCAGTGACACATAAGAGCTGTTCAACAACATTTATCATGAAGCTGGCTTTGAACTTGCAATCCTCCTGCCTCAGCCTCCCAAGTTGCTTGTATTACAGGAGTGCACTACTGTGCCTAGCTTTTCACATCATTGGCTTATCTTTTCATTAATTATCTCAACCACATTTTTAAAATATATTTTTAGTTGTAGATGATACAATACCTCTATTTTCATGTGGTGCTGAGGATCAAACCCAGTGCCTTACATGTGTGAGGCAAGCACTTTACCACTGAGCACAACCCCAGCCCCCAGCTCCTCAACCATGTTTTTAGCAGAGCAGAACTTTTTTTTTGAAGGGGACTATTTATAATTTTCATCATTTAAAATTAAGATGCTCCTAGGTCTTGTCTAAGTTTTACCTAACCCATGTTCACAACAATTTTTCTCCTATGTTTCCTTACAGCAGCTCACACATTTTTGTTTTAAGTCTCAGATTCAGTTTGAGTTGACTTTTTATGTGGTAAAGTATATGGATCTCAATTCATATTTTAATATTTGGGTAACCATTTGTGCTAGAACCATTTGTAGAAAGGACTCTCCTTTCTCCCTTCAATTCCTTTTGCTCCTTTGTTGAAAATTAGTTGTCCCTCTAGAAGTGACTCTATTTCTGGACTCTTTATTCTGCTCCTTTGATGACTTAGGGTTCCACTTCCTGCTTGGAATGTAAACCACCTGTGACAACAGGTGGTTATTTTAAAACTGGCATGATTTTTGTTTTCCCTTTTCTTCTTTCTCTCCCCATCGCTAACAGCAAGACATAAGGGTAACATTTTTACCAGCCCACACTAAGCTATCATATCCTTCACTCCAGGAAGAATAACACTGCCCACAAGAATAAAGCAACTCCAAACCTGGGAGCTGGAGCAACAGCTCTCTCAAGGACATCCACTGGACACTAATTACTTTATCTACTGATAATGTTTGTATCCCAGTTCTTGTGTTCCTCCGTTAAAATTCCTGTGTTCCCACAGGCAGGGAGAATCAGCCTCTAGAACAGGAGTCCCCAGTATTTCTCCTTTGCTAACAAATCAATAAGACTTCTTTTTTCTCAAAACTTGTCCTCTTTATTAAATTGTCAGTGGAGACAAGGACCAAACTTTGGCATCATACTTATCTACCTCGATGCCAACCCCACAGATTGACTACTTGAAATCAGGTAGTGTTTGTCCTCTTAGTACTTTTCTAAGTTGTTTGTTATACTCCAGGTCCTTTTTACTTCTGCATGATTTTAACATCAACTGATGTATTTCTTTTAATATTTTGTAGAACTTTTATTGGGGTTACACTGAATCTGTATATTAGTTTGAGGAGAATAGACATCATAACAATACTGAGTCCCTTGAACACAATTTGTCTTTCACTTCTTTGTGTCTTCCTTAATTCTCTGGGTAATATTTTGTAGTTTTACATGGACAGATATTTCACATATGTAGACAAATTAGACATAAATCTTTCATACTTTTTGGTGCTGATGTAAATGTCATTTTTTTAAATTTTTTATTCTAACTTGTTATATATGACAGCAGAATGCATTACAATTCATATTACACATATAGAGCACAATTTTTCATATCTCTGGTTGTATACAAAGTATCTTCACATCATTCATGTCTTCATACATATACCTTAGATAATGATGTCCACCTCATTTCACCATCATTTCTAACCTCATGCCCCTTGACATTCTTTCTTAAAAAGCGTTAGTAATTATTATATTTTCACTGAACCATCGACACAAATATTTAATAATAAATATTGAGGAATCATTTTCTTTGAAAGCATAGACTAATGTAGGATATAAAAGATACTTGCTACTTAGCATGCATAGACATTTAATTCTATACAATATTGTTTTGTTGTTGTTGGTTCTGGGGATTGAACTCAGGGGTATTCTACCATCAATTGTATTTTATTTAGAGACAGGGTCTCACTGAGTTGCTTAATGCCTCGCTTTTTGCTGAGGCTAGCTTTGAACTTGCAATCCTCCTACCTCAGCCTCCTGAGCCACTGGGATTACAGGTGTGTGCCACTGTGCCTAGCTCCATACCATCTTAATATAATTTAATAGCTTTCAACTCTACGTGTGCTATATTTGCACCTGTGGAATATTTAAAGTTGTACTTGTTACCCCCATAAATTCACCTCAGAAAATTCCTGGGTCATGGATGATATGGAGTCAGAGTCTGTGCATATTAATTTGTATATTGCTGAGGCTGCCAGGAATGTGTACTGTAAGGTGTCCTTAAAGTTAATTAAGGTTAATTAATTAAGGACACTTTAAAGTTTCCTTAAAGAGAATCTCTTCTTTGTCCCTTCCAATTTCAGGATTATTAGAATAGATTATTCTAACAACTGTAAGATTTTAGTTTTGATATTTATATTTATGCTACTTGAAATTTATCCTAATTAAAAACATAGAAATTGATCTACTTTTACTTTTTTAACCATATAGTTATCTAGGTACCATCATAGCACTTATCACCACTGATTTGAAATGCTGTTTGGATCATATTCTAAATTTACAAATATAATTTAACCCCTTGAAAGTGACCATATATTCATCTTTCATTGCCCTCATTATTTCCACCTTAGAGCTCAAGATATTTTTTCCACTAAAAGTATGTGTTATAAGCTCAAATACATATTTAGATTAATGTTAGTGAATGAAAGAATTGATAATTGTGTATCACAGAAATGGTATTATCTCTTAGATGTTTGCCTCCCAGAGAGACAGCAGGTGGCTGAGATCCTGGTATGAGGAATCTGGTTTATGCATGATTTGGGGGCCCCAGTTCTGGTAACACCTTATAACTCTATGATCATGTTGAGCAATCCAGGATCAATCATTAGACAAACAATATGCCTTGATTCTTTGGTGCAGTCTAGCACAGGTCTTACCAGGTAAGTTCAAAGACACTCTTCACTCTTCCTTCCCTGCATGGTGAACTGGATTTATGTCTTCTCAGAGACATAGATGGACACAATATATTTATTTTGTTCATTTATTATAATGTGGTGCTGAGGATTAAACCCATTGCCTTACACTTGCTAAGCAAGTGCTTTACCACTGAGCCACAACTGCAGCCCCTGTTCAACATTATTGTCATAGAAATGTAAATTAAACAATGAGATATCTCTACACTCCCATGAAAATTGTTAAAGTGAAAAAAACTGAACATACCAAGAGTTGACAAGGTTGTGGAGAATGGAACTCTTATTTATTGCTCATGCGAATGAAAAATGGTAGAACCACTTTGGAAAAATTTTTGGCAGGTTCTGACAATATAAATCTTATGTCTACCATATGTTCCAGCCATTGCACTCCTAGTATTTACTCTAGAGGATGAAAGCATATGTATATGTGAAGACACTTACACACATTGAAAACTACCCATCATCCATAAGAAAGTGGATGGATAACACCAAATTGTGGTCTATCCATATAATGGAATACCGCTCAGCAGTGAAAAGTAGTGAATCATGCAACAATATGGATAAATCTAAAATTAACAGGTTGAATGTCAGAAGCCATACACAGAAGGAATAAATATTATATGCATGGGAATAGTGGTTTCTTGAAAATGGGGGGAAGGTATGAGAGGCAGGGAGCCTGGAGGGAAATATGTTGCTGTGAGAATGGCAAAGGGACAGGAAAACACTTTAGGGTGATGGATTTTTATTTCATTCACTGTAGTGTTGGTTTTGCTGGTGCATACATATGCCAAAACTTACTACAACAAAGACTTTAAATATGCAAAGTGAATTACACATGAATCATACCTCATCCATTGGAAATATACTGTATCTTCAAAGATTTGGGAAATTCAGCTAATCAGAACAATTTCCATTAAGATGATCCTGGACATTATGTCATATCTAGTTGTTCACACACCATATGACCAACATAGACTCAATTATTTGCAATGAAGCCTATCTAAATATTGAGAAAGTTGGTGCAGCTTTCTTTCTGAAGTATAAAACTGAAATGTTATGACCTGGTGAAATGATCATTCTCATATTTAAGTATATCTGGTTATTTATTTATTTATTTATTTATTTATTTATTTATTATTGTGGTGCTGGGGATTGAACCCAGGGCCTTATGCATGTAAGGCAAGCACTCTACCAACTAAGCTATATCCCCCAGGCCCATGGTTATTCTAAAGAACATGAATCTGAATCACAATAGGATAAATTCTATTATAATTAATATTTTTGAAAATAATAAAAAATGTAATGAATGACATTTTAAACTAATCTTTGGATAATTACTGGTTTCTACAAAAATTTAAGAACACAAACACTTGGCTACCAAGGAAGATTCCAAATTACAATTATATAAAGTCTTCTAACCAAATGCATATCACGCATTTAAATATTTTGATATCAATCACCAATTTTGATTTATACAAATGAAAAAAATATATGAAATTTATTGACAATACATGTTAAGTATCAAGTTCCTACCACAAGCTGCAAGATTCCTTGCTTTTATTTATTTTTTCAGGGCTGAAGACTGAACTCAGGGCCTTGCACATGCTAGACAAGCGCTCTGCCACTGTGCTAAATCCCCAAACCCCAAGCTGTAAGGATAATTGTTTTCAGACTAAGAAGCCATCTCTAAAATTTGCCTCCAGGACTAAAACAAAGCGTATAACCTGCCAAGAGCCCTAGAATGCTTCCCTGATTCTCTGTGTACTGATAACATTCCCCTGTCACTTTTAAAGCAAATAAAATTCCTGATGAAAGGGAGATTCTTCTTTGTTCCACTAAACTGGGCAGAGTTCCTCTCATTGCCAGAGTCTGAGCCTAATTCCTCTAGTTAGTGCCCTTTGGAAAGCCTCAAGTTTCTTTTCCAATGATGGTGTCAAAAGAGCTTGTCTGCTTTTAGATGGTTGTGTGATAGTGTCTGGTAGACACTATTCTAAAACATGGGTAAGATTGCTCTATGAACTCATTTGTACTAGGAGTCATATCCCACCAGTGATGGAACTGTTGGGTTTTCTTGAGCAGTGCTACACTTCAGATCTGGGGTAAAAGCTTCAACAGCCATCACCACTGAGATCCTCAGAGAGTGCCTCCTTCAGACAGTTTATATAAGCCCAAGAGGAACTTCTCAGAGAGAAACCAAACCCAGAAATCACAATGCCTTATCAGAATAATTATGTGCCTGGTACCATGCTGGGCACTGGTACAATAACAACCAAAAGGCACAATGGGCTTCTCACCAGGGCCTTTTCTTCTCTTTTACTCATCTCTCTTCCTCTAACAACAAATCTGAAAAGGAATAAGAAGTGGCCTAAATTCATCTGGGCATTTAGAATCCCATAATAACCACACAGGATATCAGACTGCCTGGGATGCGGAGGGTCCCACATCTCTTTCTTGAGTCAGCAGAGCATCTAGTCCCAGAGCAGGAATGACACACTGGGTCTGGTGTCCCTTCGTCTACCACATACCAGGGTAGCTCAGCCTCCACTGCAAGGCACCCACGTCTTCTACTGAATCCAAACACCTAGAGGTGGGCCCCTGCTCTCCAACCAGAGCAAGTTGGTCTCCTTTAGAATGCCATCACAGTCACCATAATGACATCAGGTTTTTATGGCAACTGTGATGTGCAGGTTGGTTCTTTGCACCCAAAATGACTCTGCACAGGCATCCTCTTTGTCTCCTTGTCTTTCTCTGAAATAAAAACACCTTTACTCTTCAGGCCACCTGAGAAAGTGCACTAACTAGAAGAACTAGGCTCAGACACTTGCAATGGGATGAACTCTGCCCAGTTTAGTAGAACAAAGAATGTCCCTTTCATCAGAAATTTCATTTGCTTTAAAAGTGACAGGGGAGGGCCTGGGGTTGTGGTTCAGTGGTAGAGTGCTTGCCTCACATGTGTGAGTCACTAGGTTCAATTCTCAGCACCACATATAAATAAATGAATAAAATAAAGGTCCATCAACACTAAAAAAAAGTTTTTTAAAAAAAGTGATAGGAGGGTGTTATCAGTACACAGGGAATCAGGGAAGCACCCTAGGGCTCTTGGAGATGAGCTATCTTCAAGTGATCATTTTCAGCATGTAAAACTCATAAATGATGCTAAGCAGCTAAGCATCTGCAACAGAAAACTAAGTGCTATAGTGGCATCCCCTCCTCCACAGAAAATATTAACTAAGCTTCTCCAGAAATCCTCACCATAATTAATTTTAGGACTATCAGCAGAAGAATCTCTACAAAAGAGTTCAATGTAGGTAAACTTCCTATTTTCGTGTTGCCCTTGTTTTACTTGGCCACTGGCCAGGAAGATTCCAGCACCACAGGTGCTGGACCCTTTACTAGTTTTTCACAAACATATATCCAGTATAGTAGTTTAGAAGTGTGTTTGCAAATGCAAACTGTGATTAAAAAAAAAGACAAATCCTTTAACAAGGCATCTGGCCTTGAGTTGGAGCTTCACAGAGATGTCTGCATTTCTAAGATAAGAGAAGTTACCAGTTGGGCTCCTTGGTAACACCTGGCAGGGGGAGGAAAGAAAGGGGAGAAGAAGCTCTCCCATTCTCAGGTGGGTTAACTTGTCCAAAACAGTGAAAGAAAAAGCTTCTTTTATGTGAACTTCTGCAGATTGAGAACTTCTGAGCACCTCCCCTCACACACTGGGTATAAAATTTGGAAACTCGGGTTTCAGGGGATTGATTGATTACAGCAAAAGCTGTGCCCTCTGAACTTGGCTGCAGCCAAATAAAACTGTTTCCTGCTATCTTCAGTGCCTTGCCTCGTCTGTCCCCTACAAGACTGCTGCCTATAATCATGTGACTAAATGATTTTAAAACACCAAAACACATCATTTCAGGAATTTCAAAGTCATTTTAGGGAGGCAGATCTAGAATATTTAATAATTTAGTAGGCAGAAACCTAGTCAATTCAACATACAATAGTTTATCCTGGGGAATTCTTATCCTCCTTTCCTGACATTTTCCTCTGTGGGGAAGAACATCCATGACCAAAACACCACTAGCCTCTCTAGACACTCACTCTTGCTCTATGGCAGGAATGTCTTACCTTATTTGTATGTTTGGAAGGAGAAACAGCGTTTGCACATCCCAGTTCCTCTTCCTGCAAGTCTCTTGGTAGTAAGCTCCCCTTCAGAAGGACTTTTCTGCTCTGCCATCAGGGATGGGTCTTATAGTAGGCCCATAGCTCTACTGTCCTTTTAGTGTCTGTCTCAGCAAGTTTTCCTACAACTAACCTAGTTCTTATTTTAATGTAAATTTTTTATTTATGTATGACAGCAGAATGCATTACAATTCTTATTACATATATAGAGCACAATTTTTCGTATCTCCGGTTGTATACATAGTATATTCACACCAATTCGTGTCTTCACACATGTACTTTGGTAGTAAGATTACCACATTCCACCATCATTAATTACCCCATGCCCCCTCCCTTCCCCTCCAACCCCTCTGCCTTATCTAGAGTTCTTCTATTCCTCCCATGCTTCCATTCCCTATCCCACTTATATCAAAGAAAACATTCGGCAATTGTTTTTTGGGGATTGGCTAACTTCACTTAGCATTATCTTCTCCAACACCATCCATTTACCTGCAAATGCCATGATTTTATTCTTTTAGTGCTGAGTACTATTCCATTGTGTATATATGCCACATTTTTTTATCCATTCATCTACTGAAGGACATCTAGGTTGGTTCCACAGTTTAGCTATTGTGAATTGTGCTGCTATAAACATTGATGTGGCTGTGTCCCTGTAGTATGCTGTAGTGTCCTTTGGGTATAGACCCAGGAGAGGGATAGCTTGGTCAAATGGTGGTTCCATTCCCAATTTTTGAAGAAATATCCATACTGCTTTCCAAAATGGCTGCACCAATTTGCAGTCCCACCAGCAGTGTGAGTGTACCTCCCCCCCCCCCCACACACACACACATCCTGGCCAACAATTATTGTTGTTTGTATGCATAATAGCTACCATTCTGACTGGAGTGAGATAAAATCTTAGAGTGGTTTTAATTTGCATTTCTCTTATTGCTAGTGATGATGAACATTTTTCCATGTATTGTTGATTGATTATACATCATCTTCTGAGAAGTGTCTCTTTAGGTCCTTGGCCCATTTATTGATTGGGTTAGTTTTCTTTTTGGTGTTTAGCATTTTGAGTTCTTTATATACCCTAATGATTAGTGCTCTATCTGATGTATGAGGGGTAAAGATTTGCTCCTAAGATGTAGGCTCTCTATTCACCTCACAGATTGTTTCTTTTGCTAAGAAGAAGCTTTTTAGTTTGAGTTCATCCCACTTATTGATTCTTGATTTTAATTCTTGTGCCACAGGAGTCTTTTACTAAGGAAGTTGGGGCCTAATACAACATGATGGAGATTAGGGCCTACTTTCTCTTCTATTAGACACAGAGTCTCTGATAACCTCCTCTTTAATGAGTTTCCTCAAATACCTCTCTCAAAGTCTATGCTCTAAACCAACTAAAAAATGACAAAATGGTAAATATACATGAATGCTATTCCTTATAAGAGTGATATTAAAGAATGTGACAGATTTGCTCTCTATGTGGGCTCCTTATTAATTCTAGAATTACAGACACATATGTCATAGTGCTGAGTTGGTGAAGCCAGATTTAAAGATAGGTAATTAGTGTAGCTAGGTAATTTGGGTCTGATATGGAGTAATAGAGAAAAATGGAGTAAAGTCTAACAAAGAAAACTGAGTCAGATCTGAGTCTGGGAAATCAGAAACTACACCATGGGAGATTGAAATGTTAATGTTCCCAAGACCCAAGCCTATCCTAAAGAACTGTTAATGAAGCAGCTCCCAGCAAATAGGAAGGTGCTAATCAATTCGCCCTAGGCCCTTCCTGCCTGGATCACTCCTCCCCTGCCCCACAGGCCCACCTGTTTTCCACCTTTTGGCCTTCCCACCTGCCTCCTGTGATGTGCAGGGAAATAACCAACATAAAGGACAGGAATGCAGGAGGACAAAAGAACACCTTAGATATAAAAGGGATGAGGACTACCCATCCCTAGGTCACCTTCTTCCTCTGGGGTGGGGGAGTCTTCTGCTGTCCTTTAATAAAGCTTTTTACTTTACACTCTACACTTGCCTCAGCATGCTTCTTTGGTGTTATACTTCAGCATACAGGGAAGCAAGGACTTTGTCAAGGTAACCAACTGTATCATTGGGACAATAAGAAAGGCCAAGGACTGCAATGCATATCTACTTGCTGTCTATTGAAGGAGCCCCATATATGTGTGCCCAAGGTACTGACTTCTGTGTCAAGGACAATCCCTATAGCAGGTAAAGAGTGTTTCAGGACATGTTTGTGAATAAAACCCCCTTGTGTAGAATGAACACACACTAAGGTAACTTACCTCTGAGGTTTCCCTCAGGATATTGTTTGTGACAACACCCCGTTGGTATATTAATGCATCTGACTGCAGTGTGGAATTGTGTGGAATTGCAAGAGTGGGTTGAAAATCATACATGATGATAATTTTCCTGAGAAATTCCTTCAAGTAGAACTTTATGAAATGTCAGAACCTTATATATACATACTCATATGCACATTATAGTCAACATTATAAAAATGTTGGACCAAATCTTCAAAAATAAGAGAATCCCTTTCTTATCCAATTGTAAAAGACCCCAGAAAAAGAGGGTACTTTTACAAACCATAATGTTTGGCATTTCTATTTCTGCTTAACTGATACACTCAAATAGTTACTGATTACCACCTGGGAGTCAATTAGCTGAATGAGCTCATGTGAAAATTTTCTGTTCCATGTGATATCTGTCTCCCAGAACTTCAGTCATCTGGAGGTTGCACCAATTAATCTGTTATATCCAGAGAATTCCCTCACATGGCTGATGGCTGATGCTGGCACTGCCTTAGAGATTTCCAGCCTAATTATATCTGCACAGATCCAATTTCCAAATAAGGTATCGGAAGGGTTAAGATGGGAAATATTTGGGGAAAGACACAACTCAACACACTTTAGTGAGACCAGCAAATTACAAATATAAATGTAAGAGGAAGTATCATTTGTATGTATACATGTAAATCCATACAATAGCACACAAATAATATTCTTAAATATATCCTTGCTACATTTATATCCCTGCAAACATATATTCATACCAATATTCACATATTTGCAGGTATTTTATATATTTACCTGCAAAAGGAAACTTCAGAAAGAATACAGCACAGGTGAAATCATTACAAGGGCTTCCCTTTGGAAGATAAGATTTGGGTATTCTTTATGTCCTCTTCTTTTTACCTATAATAAACACCTATGCTTACAAGTATTAAAATATGAAAATGGATGTGAAACATAAGCATTCTCAGTCTCAACCACAGAAAAGCCACTCATTGTAAAATAGGAACATCCCTGAGGCACAGGAAGGGAGGCAAGATGTTGGGCAGCACTTTCCACAGATTTACCACACATATTTCAGTCAAATTAAAACCCACACATTTACCACCAATATTTTACACACCTGCTAAGTTACCTGAGAAAAATATGGAAGCTTAATTTGTTTATTGTGCTGTGACCTGCTTAATAGTGAGGTTATTCTACAATATGCAGTAGCACATAACAGCCAGATGTTTTTACCTGGGAGCCACATGGCTTATAAAAAAAAAAATCTAAGCCTTGCCAACTGCTAGCTCTGCTCCTGCTGTGTCTCACTTCCCTATATACAAAGTCAGGCAATGATATCTCCTCCTCACAGGTTGTGGTGAGGATTAAATGAGAGAGTGTAGGTTGAACACTTACAATAATATTGGGCACAGAGAAAATTAGCAAAAAATACTAAGCTTTTAATAGTTTTATAATATTGCCACTTTTATTAGATGGGCATATATTGATTGGAATTGATTAACATTTATATTATGATGTGTGTCAAAAAATGTAGTTTGGAAAGCTGTAAGTTACCATATCTCACTGCTATTCATAAATACACATGATCATATTTACATATGAATATATTGAATATATACATATATATGTGTATTCAATTGTTTTCAGTATTTCTGCACAGGTAGCAGACTTTTAATGATTTATATTCTTAACTATATCCTTACTATATTTATATCCCTGCAAACATATATTCATACCAATATGAATATAGGATGTGCAAAGTTTCTCTGAATGAGGGCTGACACAGGTCTCTTGATTTTAGTATGTTGTCTAGTAGACCCATCTTCACACTCTGTTATTCTCTCCTGTCACCTTTCTGGACCACAATGGAAGGTTCCTATTCTGGTGTCAATATAGAAGATAAAAAAGCAGATAAGAAAATAGCAAGTAAACAGTAAGGAGACAGTGATTTGCTTCTTTAACCCCATATTTAGGAGTCTTATCCTACAAAGAAATGACACCAAATGTTTTACATCATCTACATTTGTATACATTTACTTTCCTGCTGCCTCAAATCCAAATGATCACTATGAGATGTTCATTTCTAAGTCATCTTTTATGGGTGGGAAAAGAGAGGGGACATCATGTGTACATTTATGAAGCTGTTACATACCAGATGATTTCTGCAGGCTTGCTCATTCCTATTCCTCAGTTCTCTGAGTTCAATATCTATATGTCCAATTTGAACATGAGCAAAGTCAGGTTCACTAAGGGAAACTCACCACTACAGGGTCACACATATCTAACCACAAACAAGGATGAAATTCTACACATTACTATATAATAAAAACATGTCCTTTAACATATATTCTTTTCCCAAATTATCACATCATAAATATTTTTCAGCACCTTGGTCTTTTCAGCACAATAGCCCAGGATACTGAATTGTGTTAGTTTCTTTATTGTAACTTGGCATACTTTTGAAAGTTCAATGAACATGCACATTGTTTTTTAATGTGAATAATCTGTTTACATTATTTGGCCAATTTTATATTCATTAGTAGGACTTCATTCCATGTTAAGGATTTTAAGTAGTATAGTTAACAATTTACTATAAAAATAACCACTAGAACAAAACAATAACCATAGTAAATACTAAATACTAAATAAAAAGGGAGAGAAAATAAAACACTTGAGACAATGAAAGACTGTCATTTCTTTGTGTTTATAATCAGTAGCATGGAGATGATTTCCAATTACCAAAGAATCATTGTATCAATGAAGGTAAAGAGGCTTAATTCATCTAATAAAATTTTTCCAGATTTTATTCTGAAGCAAAATCCAAAGCTGTGCTTTTAAAACACATGTACCTTATACAAAGGAAGTAAGTTAATTTAAAACTAAGTAGATATATACAATGAAATTGACAAAAATAAGAAAGAAGGGATTATAATCTTGATAATTAGCTGAGTAGAGTTGTGAGCCATAGGGATTAAATAAACAAAAATGCAGCTGATTACTAAAGACCACAGTTTAAAAGGAAGATGTGAGATATTAAATCATATATGCCAAATCACACAATATTTACCTGTGTACAAAAATGTTCAAGTGGAAAATATTAGTAAGAAAAGACCTAAACAATATAATCCCAAGGACAGAATTTATGGAGGGACATATAGACATTTGAAGTCTAATATTATATAATATCCCTACTTTCCAGATTTGCATGGAACATTCATGAAAACCAACTGTATCTAAGGTTGATAAACAAATCGTGGGCCTGAATGAAAATATATTGAAATTACAGAATTTGATGAGATGATTACAAACTCACAACATATCAGAATCTAGCTAGAGCAGCTGTCTGAAGACATTTTAAAGCATTAAATATTAATGTAAATAAAAATGAAAATAAACAATTTACAACATGCAGAATCTAGCTAGAGAAGCTGTCTGAAGACATTTTAAAGCATTAAATATTAATGTCAATAAATATTACAGACCTGTAATCCCAGTGGCTTGGGAGGCTGAAGCAGGAGGATCAAGAGTTCAAAGCCAGCCTCAGTAAAAGTGAGGTACTAGGCAACTCAGAGAGTTCCTGTCTCTAAATAAAATACAAAATAGGGTTGAGGATGTGGCTCAGTGATTGAGTGCCCCTGAATTCAATCCCCAGTATCCCCCCATCAGTGAAAAGCATGATAAATAAGCTGGAAATAAACTAAAAGAATGCAGACAAAGAACAGTACAAGGTAAAAGTAATGTTAAGAAATCACATCCCTATTAAAGATGAACTGGGACTGGAAGGAAGCAAACATCAAACATTGTCATTGTGCATTGCGGATGATGCTCAAACCATACTGGGATCTTTTTTTTAATTAAAATTTTTAATTTGTTTTAATTAGTTATACATGGCAGTAGAATTCATTTATGTACTTTGTTATATCATATATAGAGGGGGTATAATTTCTCATTTTTCTGATTGTACATGTTGTACAATCATATTGGTCATGCAGTCATATATATACAAGAAGGTCTGCTTCAGCTACTATCCTTCTTATCCTCATATCTACACTCCCCTACACTCCCTTCACTCCCCTCTACCTAATCTAAGATAACTCTATTTTTCCTTAGTGCCCCACCCCTTATTGTGAATTAGCATACACATATTAGAGAAAACATTTGGCCTTTGGGTTTTTGGGATTGGCTTACTTCTCTTAGCATTATATTCTCCAACACTATCCATTTACCTGCAAATGCCACAATTTCATTTTTCTTTAAAGCTGAGAAATATTGCCTTGTGTTGAGAGCCACAGCCAAAGGGGCCCCAGCAAACTTCCAACTGCTGGCTGATGATTGGCTCACAGTGGCCCCAGCAACATCTAGCTGATTCGCTCCTCTGTGGTGATGCTCATTGGGCTGTTTCCCTGCCCTTTCAGACCACGGAGCTGCTCATTGGGGGACTTCTTTGGCTCCGCCCACGCGACCCAGCCAATCGGCCTCAAGAGCAGGAGGATTGTGGGAGATGGAGAGGCTGGTGTTGGGTGAGAGGCTTGTGGGAAGCCGGTGGTGGCAGTTGGGCTCTGAGAGTTTTTTCCTGAGGAGCTGTTTTGTTTGGCATTTGTAGTTCTAAAAATAAAGTTAGTTTCTTTTGACAAGTGGCTCCTGAATTGTGCCCAGCCAGACTGCGGCAGCCTTGAATATACATACTAAATTTCTTTATCCATTCATCTGTTGAAGGACACCTAGGTTGGTTCCATAGTTTAGCTATTGTGAGCTAAGCTGCAATAATCATTGAGGTGACTGTGTCACTGTTGTATGCTGATTTTAAGTCCTTTGTGCCATACTGGGATCTTGACAAGGGTTTTCCCTTGAACTCACCTTCACAGTGCTTCCTTGATTGTAAGGATGAGGTGTGTGTATGTGTGTGTTTAGTGAAAGCTGCAAAACAATATATTTTGTTTAGGGAAGCAGTTGTACAAGGTTAAAGGATAAAGCTATGCATAGACTGATAATCTCCAGGGGAGATGCAAGGGCATGAAATCAGAGAATGGGAAAGTTTTTTCTTCAACTATATTAGTTTAATAGTTCTCTTGGTTTCTCATTTGAAACTTCCCACAAGTAGGTTTTAGGGGATATAGTTTCATTAAAAATATAATCTATTTTCATCTTTGCAAATATATAATATTAAGTCAAGTGCAGAGGTTTAAAATATTAAAATGCAACACTCCCATTATCACTGAAATTAGATTGTACAATGTCAGTCACTGTTTTGTGCTACATATATGCATGCTTACTGTTTTTTGTTTTGCCTTTATCTTAAGTACTTTAATGTGTACAAAGCTTTCTGATTAAGTGATTAGGAAACAGTATGATCTAACTTTGATTTTTTTTTAATTGGGGTCAATCTACAACTAAAAAAAATTTTTTTTAAACTGACATTAATATTATCAGTATACAGAGACCAAGAGAGGTATTCCAGGGCTCTTGGAGATGAGTTAGCCTTCTGAGGGGACCATGCAGAACTCATGCACTGTGCTATGCAGTTAGCCATCTGTGAGAAACTAAAACTATCCATATTAATCAACAGAATGATCTAAGAACATCAAAAAACGACATTTATAGAATCTGAGTCACTTTAGGGAGGCAGACCTAGAATAATAATACCTAAAGTAATAATAATAATATTTTAGTACACAGAAACCTAGTCAACTCAACCACACAATGGTTTATTCTGAGAAAATCTTACCCTCCATTTCTGCTATTTTCTTCCATTGGGGAGGACCATCCATGACTAAAACACATCTAGCCTCTCTACTTACTCCTTCTCTGTGGCAGGAATGACTTACATGATAGGTGCATCTGGAAAGAGAAACACATTGTACAGCCTAGGCCCTCTCCTTCAACCCTCTTGGTAGTAAGCTTCTGACCAGGAGCATTTTTCTGCTTTGTTCCTCAGGCGTGGGTCTTACAATAGCTCCACAACTCTACTCCTATTTCTGTTCTCCCTGGCTCCCCAACTATTCTTATGTTCTTCCTTCAATATGCTTGGGTCTTTGAAGGGCCCCCAAAGAACCCCCTGCTCCAGATTTGAGGTTTAAACCAACTAAAAAATATGACCAATGAACAAGGAGAACAGCACATTGATACTATTCCTTTTAAAACTGACATTGAATAATGTGACTTAGACTTGATGGTACATGGGGTCTTCTTAATGAACCCCAAATTTTGGATATCATGGAGAGAATGTGAAGGGAAGGTGCTTCAAAAATCTCTGGTGTTTCCTCTTAAAACCCATAATCATGGTGTAATCAGGAGAAAAATTACAGGCTAAGCCAGTGCTCCTCAAGGCTGCCAAGGTCATAGAAACAATCTGGCAGTCTTCTCACCATTAAATAGGGTGTTAACATATGTGTCATCATTTAGATTCCCAGGTACACACCCAAGATAAATTAAAACACTTGTCTACATATAAACTGGCACAGGAATTTATGTAGCATTACCTTTCACAACATATAAAAAGTGGAAATAACCCATGGGCTTTCCTGTTGATGAATGTTATATAAAATGGGGTACTATATGTTTCATCAGTTAAAGGAAAAGAATACTAATATGTTTTAATAGGGATGAAGCATGAAAACAGATTCAAAAGACCAAACATCGTGTGATTACATTCATATGAAATATCTGGAATATACAAATCTAGAGACACAAACGTGTTTCCCTGGCCTGAGGTTAGGATCAGGGTCTAACTGCTCTGAGCACAATGCCACATTTTAGGGAGATGGAACTATCTCAAACATAGATTCAACTCTATACATACACAAAAAACCATGAAGCTGTTCCCTTAAAATGGATAAATGGGTAATTGTATTATTTCAAGTATATTGGAAGAAAGCTGTTAAAAATACAATACTGACTTGAGCATCTGTTGTATCACAATAACATTCAAACTTGTTCTTACTAAGTATTTTATGCACAAGTATTTGAAAAAACATGAATATTAATGAAACTGTGGCTGCATTCTGCACTGTTGACTCTATGTCCTATGTTACTTTAAACAATGATTGCCCCTCATCACCACCCATGCTCCTTTGGGTTGCTCAATCACGTAAAAGCCAATTTACATCTCACCATTTCCATCTGCAGACTGGTTTGATAGTGGGTCCACTACAGGGTTCAAGGCCTATCCTCTATGACAGACTATCAGCATTGCTACTTTCTTTACTCCTCATGTGTGGAGACATATGTACTTTCATGCTTCCATGTTAGGAATATAAATTAGTAAGAGTATTTAGAAGTCATTATGTTAATAGAAATACATTCAAGTATATTTCCATAAGTGTGGGTGTGCATGTGATTTGTGTGTATGCATATATAGACTTGAGTAGTCTAAGCAGCACCACCTTTATGAATGTCAGGATGGTAGTACTCATTAGAGGGCTCAAAAGGTGCACACATTTTGTACCAACACTTTCTCTTTCAGAAGTCGAAAGAGAGAATGAAGGATGCTATGCTGAGAAATCCCTTCCTTCACTTCTGGACCTGAATGTAGGAAGGAAGGCCAAACAGGATGCACAGCCATGAGGGGGCAAAAAGAAGAGTAGGGAACTGTGGTTATCACCATATGTGTGCATGTGCACAAATACACACACACACACTCTTTCAATCTTTCTCATCCAAGCATATTCATTCTCTCTCTCTCTCTCTCTCTCTCTCTCTCTCTCTCTCTCTCTCTCTCTCTCACACACACACACACACACACACACACACACTCCTATAGAACCAAGTTCTGTTGTCGTATTAGAAGTCTCCAAGACAATTGCTGGGCTCAAACAGAATACATTAATCTCACCTTTCAAACAACAAGGTGAACTATCCCCAAATTGCACCCTCTAGCAGTATATACTCTGAAAATGCCATAGAACAGGGTTGACAAACAGAGGCTATCAAAACACTCTAAATAACACAGTGTTGTAAATATTTATTATTTTTATCTACAGGATAGAATTCTAGAAAGCAGCAAAACCAAGTCATTGTGACAACAATGATATAAGATTCCTTCCCTATCTGATTAGCAATGATTACCCTTAACTCTCATATGTGGAGACACAGATACTGTCATGCTTCCATGTTAGGAATTAGATTAGTAACAGTATTTAGAAGTCATTATGTTAATAGAAATGCTTCCAAATATATTTCCATAAGTGTTTGTGCATATGTGATATGTGTGTATGCATTTTTAGTGTTAGAAGGGTATTAAATATAGTATTATTTGTCATAGAAAAACATGTAAAGGAACTAAATTTTAAATTTTCATTTCTTTGATGCTAATAAAATTGTGTGGCATCCACACAGTGAAACACCCAATCAAGGGGGAAAAAACAGAAATTTGATGAAAATTTAAAATGCTATCATAAAAATATATTTCCCTGGAAAGATGCCTTCATTAAGGGGAAAGTTTTGTTACAAAAATCATAATTGATGTGGAACCTTTTTGTTTGTATTTCTCTAGCTATTTATCCAGAAGTTTCAAATCATAAAAATAGGATTTTTTTATCCTCTCATATAGAACTTTTTATACACAATAATGATAGACTTCACTTTTTGTCTGGAGGCACTAAGTAACCCTGTACCTTTTATAATGTCCCCTTTTATAAAGAAACAGACTTCCAGAAAGCTCTGTATGATGAACTTGGCCAGAGTCCCTTCCATCTGCATTACTGCTCAGCCCCTTTTTCAAGATGCAGTTCAAGATTCTTTCACCAGCTGTCACCAATGCATGTTCACTATCAAATGTCTACAAAGAGGCAATTGCAAAAAGAAAAATAATAACTTAAAACCAAGATTCTCAACCCATAAACAGAATGATGATTCTAATTCCTAAAAATTTTTGAAGGTATGAAAGAATACTATAAAAAATTAATCATGAAATTCCAGGTAGTTCTAGCATGCATGGACAGTCACCAAAGGCATAGGGCAATGAAGGAGAGGTGGAAGGTGACTGAGATCATGGGGGCAACAGAGCCAGGTCTGGGTAGCTGTGACCAGTGTTATGGAGAGGGGATGACAGAGAAGGGGTGAGAAAAGGTCTAAAGGGAGTGTTAAGGGGTGGGGTAATGGAGGGTAATGACCCTATTTTCTCTGAAAGGGACTCTTCTGCTGTGTAGACACTTTAACCTACACTGAGGGGGAAGATATAAATCAATGAATGCCAAGTAGATTTGGGATCAACAGCAAATGAAACTGTGTTGATATACACATGAAGTTCCTAAGCAGAAAAAGTATCATATTCAACCACTTTGGAATATTTGTTACTCTGCAAAATGGATGCCTATTCTTTAAAATGTATATGGACATAGCTTCAATGCCACCACTTGGCCAGAGTAAAGCAGACAGGAGGAAGTAATGCCGGCCGTGAACTTGATTTGATTGGATCATAACTATATAGTTGTTTGGGAATATTTTTTTACCTCCATATCCAAGATTTTCCTGGAATATAAGACAGCACATTTTCTGGGATATCTCAACTTGAGATTGGAAGCTGGTCCTAATGTGGATTGAAGATAATGCTATAAACATGAGTTCCACTGGAGGTTTAGAGAAAGAGGGGCTACTGTCACACACAGTCAATTCCATTTTTCTATCTACTTTATTTTCTCATTGAAATTAAATACAATAAATATTGTTCCAAAGTATGGAATATAGCTTCACCTTTACTTATATCAAACAGTGAGTTGTGTCTTATATTCCAGATTGCATTCCAGAGAAGCAATGCAAACCAGAAACATCAACAATAGACAATAAGAACTGCAAGAAAAGCCTGCTGTCCCAGCCAATGGACAAAAAAACAGGGAAGGCAGTAAAGAGAATGATTTCATATAAAATTGTCCTATCACAAACAAACACCATAGAAAAAGACAACAGCACTACCTTTGTCCATGCAAACAAAGGTTAAATAGGGAGTGTGAACTTCTATTCTCAGATAACACTAATGAAGCAATATGACCCACTCTCTGGGTTGGTGTCAGAGAAGGCCAAGCAGAGAACCATGATATTCATCCTCATTTGGCAGAAATGAGCCTCCCACCTCAGACAGTCAGAGGAGGCCATGTACAGAACGTGAATTTTCACCATCACCTGACACCTAAGTGACATCATCCTCCTTCCATGCCCCACCTCCCATAAGAAAATAAATCCAAAGAAATATATAAAAAGGTATATCCTCACCAAATCTCAGAAGGGTAATGTTTGGAGAGAAATGGGAATCTCAGACTCATACAGATATAAATATATGAATCAATTAAGAAAACAAAAAGATAAAACTCCTGCCCCGTTTTCAAATGCCAGCTAATACGCTTAGAAAGAATACCAGAATTGAACTCACTGACAGCTAAGTAGCAAATGATTCGGGAAAACATCCTAAATGGAGGCTTAGTCTGCACTGCATCTCACAGCAGTCACTGAGTAACCATGGTAAACATGCTGGCTGGGAGAATCTGGGAAAAAGTAAACCACCCTCTTGTCTTGTTCCTAAAAAAAGGGCTAGGAAGTGAATAGAACTGATATAACATACAATAAATAACTTTAAGGATGCCACACAATACATATTCCTGGGAGCTTCAAAAATATATAAAAATTAATACATACACACATACCCAAATACATAGACTAGGCCTCCTCACCACCCATGATTCCAGGAATTTTCTGAGGTACATTCACTGGGAGTAAACAAGTACAGCTTCACATTTTCAACATTCAAATATAGCACACATAGAGTAGAAAAGCTACTAAACTATTATATTAGCAGTTGATTTTTCAGAAGATGACTTGTAGTACTGTCTCTGGGACATTTTTCCCTAGTTTCAATGCATTGTTCATGATTTCTGAAAGGTGATATGGAAATACACATACATGCATGTTCAGTATGAATATCCTTTACATTTTACAGTGGCCTATGCTTTCAAACAAAAAGATTCCTCAATATCTATTATTAAATATTTGAGTTGATGGTTCAGTGAACATATAATAATTGCAAATGCTATTTAAGAAAGAATGCTATTTACAGCAAAAAACAAAATGTATGAAAAATTTATGAATAATCTGTCCATGTATGTGAAATATTTGTACACTAAACACTACAAAATATTCCTGAAAGAATTAAGAAAGACTCAAATAAGTAGAAGACAAATTTTGTTAATTGGAATCAGTATTACTAAGAAGTCTATATTCATCAAATCAATATACAGATTCCGTGCAATCCCAACAAAAGTCCTACAAAAAATTAAAAGAAATTTATAAGCTGATGTTAAAATCATGCAGAAATAAAAAGGATATAGACTATAATAAACAGCTTGGGAAAATGAATCATGTTAGAGGACAAACACTACCTGATTTCAAGATTTCTTTTTTTTTTTTTTAAAGAGAGAGGGGAGAGAGAGAGAGAGAGAGAGAGAGAGAGAGAGAGAGAGAATATTTTCAATATTTATTTTCTAGTTCTCGGCGGACACAACATTCTTGTTGGTATGTGGTGCTGAGGGTTGAACCCGGGCCGCACGCATGCCAGGCGAGCGCGCTACCGCTTGAGCCACATCCCCAGCCCCTCAAGATTTCTTATACACTTATACAAATCAAGATAGTAGTGTTGGCATCAAGATAGACAAGTATGATACCTAAAGCTTGGTCCTTGTCTCCACTGACGATCCAAAAATGAGAACAAGGTTTTTAGAAAAAGGAAAGAGTTTTTTTTTTTTTAATTGTAAGCAAAGTAGTATCACTGTGGACTCCTGCACCAGAGGCTGTAATTCTCCCTGCCATGGAGTTACACAGGAATTTTTTTTTAAATATTTTATTTTATTTTTTTAGTATTTGGCGGACACAACATCTTTGTCAGTATGTGGTGCTGAGGATCGAACCCGGGCCGCACGCATGCCAGGCGAGGCGCTACCGCTTGACCCACATTCCCAGCCCAGAGTTACACAGGAATTTTAAAAGAAGAATACAAGGGCTAAGATCCAAACATTATCAGTAGATAAAAATAATTAGTATCCAGTGGATGTCCTTGAGAGAACCATTGCTCCAGTTCCCAGGTTTAGAGTTTCTTTATTCTTGTGGGCAGTGATATCCCTCTGGATATGAAGGACATGATAGCTTAGTGTGGGTAGGGAAAAATATTAGCCTTGTTTCCCCTGCCATTAGGGATGGAGATGGGGAAGAAGAAGAAAAAAGAAAAATAAAAGCAAGGTTTACACTCAAAGTATGAAGTAGAACCCTGTTATAACAAAAGAGAAGAAAAAAGAGTCCAGAAAGAGACTCACACCTAGATGGACAACTAATTTTCAACAAAGAAACCAAAGCAATTAAGGGAAGAAAGGAGAGTCTTTTCAACAAATGGTTTTAGCACAAAGGGATACCTAAATATACAAAAATTAATTGTGGTTCATATATTGTACCACATATAAAAGTCAACTCAAAGTGAATCTGACACTTAAACATAAAACCTAAATGTGTAAGATGCTGTAAGGGAACACAGGAGAAAATCCTTATGAACATGGGTTAGATAAAACTCAAATGAGACCTCTAGAAGCCTCTTAACTTTAAATGAAGAAAATTATACATGGTCCTCCTCAAAATTAAAAAGCTCTGCTCTTCCATAAACATGGTTGAGATAATGAAAAGATAAACCAATGATTGCAAAAAAAAGCTGGGCACAGTAGTGCACACTTGTAATCCCAGCAATTTGGGAGGCTGAGGCAGAACGACTGCAAGTTTAAGGCCAGCCTAAGCCACTTAGTGAGACCCTGTTTCAAAATACTTTCAAAAAATAACTGGTAATATGAATTGTAATGCATTCTGCTATCATATATAATAAATTAGAATTTAAAAAAGAAAAAAAGAATCCAGTTTAGAGCTTACAAATGATATTCTGAATTTAGAAAGAAAATAATGACATGTTTTCATTTAAATCTTGTAATCCTTGATTGTTTGGTGTGCAAATACATAACAAGTGTTTATTATCAACACTTGATATAAGCCCAACCAGGGGCTTCCCAGGGAGAAAGAGAACCCAGAAATCACTGTGCCCCATCAGAGTAACTGTGTGGCTGGCACCATGCTAAGCACTGGGTCAGTGACAAATGGCACTGGTATAAACATTTTATATTCTTGTTTTTAATAATAATAATAAAATCATACATACAGCAAAGAAAAAAAACGGCTGGGGACATACTTCAAAGGTAGACCATTTCTGGGTTCAATCCCCAGTATCAAAAATAAATAAATAAATAAATAAATAAATAAATAAAGCCTTGAAAATCATATTATCTGAATTGTGACTTATATCCAGGAAATATTAAATCATTTAAATATCAGTTAAAATGTAAAAAAAGAGACACCAATAAATAAATGGGAAAACAATTTGAACAGGCACTTCATCAAAGAATATGAATATATAATAAGCAATCATATAAAAAGATGCTCAACATCATTAGTTGTTATAGAAATGTAAATTAAAACAACAATGAGATACCTCTGTACTCCCATGAAAATGGCTAAAGTTAAGAAGCCTGATCATGCTATGTGTTGACAAAATTGGGGAGAATGGAACTCTCATATACTGTTCATGGGAATGAAAAATGGTAGAATCATTTTGGACAAGATTTTGGCAGTTTCTGACAATATTAATCTTATGTCTACCATATGCTCTATCCATTGCACATCTAGTATTTAGTGAATCAAAGTATGTATATGTGTGTGTATGTGTGTATACACATACACACACACACACATTTACACACACTGAAAACCAATTATCCATAAGAAAGTGGATGGATAAAACCAAATCATGGTATATCCATATAATGGGATACTGCATAGCAGTTAAAATGGAAATAGTCAATCATGCAACACAATGGATAAATCTAAAATTAACAGGCTAAATGTAGAAAGCTGGACAAAAAGAAACATATGAGTCTGTTTACATAAAACTATAAGAAATGCAAAATAATCTACAGTGAGAGAACAGTGATTGCTTGAAAATGGGGGGCAGTGTGGGAGAGCCAGGGAAGCGGGAGGGAGATATGTGGCTATGAGGATGGCAAAGGGGCAGGAAAATATTTTTTAGGGTGATAGATATATATTTCCTTGACAGTAATTTCAGTGGTGCATACAAACTTACTAAAGACTTTAAATATGCAAAGTAAATTACACACAAATCATACCTCAATAAAGCATTTGAAATATAGTTGTATTTTTTTGGAGATTTGGTGAAATTCACAAAACACATGACCAAAATAAGAAAAATCATTTGCAATAGGGATATAAATATTTAGGGAAAGGTGATGCACATTTCTTTCTGAAGTACAATACTAAAATATTACAACCTGGGAAAATAATCTTACTGATATTTCAGTATATCTGGTTATTTTAGAGAACATGGCCCTGAATAACAATAGAATAAATTTTAGCATAATTATGATTTTTGAAAATAATAAAAACTAATGATATTTTAAAGTAATCCATGGATAACTGTTGGTTTCTACAAAAATTTAAGAACAGATAAAACGTGGCTATGAAGTTTTACCAATAGAGATTTCATGTTAGGATTTCACAGTGTCTCCTAACAAACTGGATATTTCAACACCCATCTGAAGATTTTGATAACAATCACTGATTTTGATTTATATAATCAGAAACAATATTTAGAATTTATTGAACATACCTGTTAAATATCAAGTTCCTACCACAAGCTGCAGGATTCATTGCTTTTAGACTAAGAAGCCATCTCTAGGATGAGCTTCAAGGGCTACAACAAAGCATATAAGTTGCCAACGGTACAAAACTCCAAATGACGGAGTTGATAGAGCTTGTCTACTTTTATATGATTTTGTGAACCTTGTAGGCATTATTCAATAACATGATTATGTTTAGCTCTATGAAATCACATAAAGCAGGGCTCATATCGTACCAGAGATGGAAGCGCTGGGGTCTCCTGAGCACTGCAGCATTCAGATGTGGAGGATAAGTTTCAGCAGCCATCATGGCTCAGATCCTCAGAAACCACCTCCTTCAGACACTTGATATAAGCCTAACCAGGAGCTTCCCAGGAAGAAAGAGAACCCAGAAATCACAGTGCCTCATCAGAGTAACTGTGTGGCTGACACCATGCTAAGCACTTGGTCAGTGACAAAAGGCACTGGTACAACTGGGAAGTGATCCCAACAACCAGAAGGTACAATGGGCTTCACACCAGGAACTTTTACTCAACTCTCTTCCTCTACCAACAAATATAAAAAGGAATAAAAAGAGGCCTAAATTCATACCAGTATTTAGGATCCCTCAATAACCATACAGGACATACCACTGCTGGGGGCCAAAAGGGTCCCACACCTCTCTCTCTGTTGAGTCAGCGGGGCACCAAGTCCCAGAGCAGAAATGGGGCAACTTGGGTCTGGGATCCCTTCATCTCCCCATAGCCCAGGGAGGCTCAGCATCCACCACAGGGCACCCACACCCTTAGGTGAGTCCAAACGTCTGGAAGCGGGTCCTGCCCTCAATCAGGTGGTCTCCTGTGAATGTCATCACAGTTGCCATAATGACATCAGGTTTCTATGGCAACAATGAAGCACTGGCCTGATCCCTACTCTACACACACACACTGGAAAAGGTTCCACACATCCCTCTGTCTCCTTAACTTTTCTTGAAAACAAAACAACTGCACACTTCAGACTACCACCCAAGGAAACACACTGAATAAGGCAAGCAGATTGAAGCATGGGCAATAAAACTCTGCTCACATTGTTGGAACAAGCTATGTCTCTGTTGTCCAGAACCTCATTTACTTTAAAACTTATGTTAGAGGAGTGTTATAATTACAAAAACTCAGGGAGGTGTCCTAGGGCTTTGGGAGATGAGCTATCCTTCTGCTGGTGATTGTATAAAACTAACAACATGCCAATCAATTAGCCACCTGTGACATAAAATTGAGACACTGTCTATAATCAGGAGAGTGAATGATTTAGAAGCACTAAAAAAGTTATTTAAGTAACCTCAGTTATTTCAGGAAGGTGGAGCTACCAAAGTATACTTATTTATTAGGCTGAAACTTAATTAAATTCATCTGGATATTAGGATATCCTGGAGAATTCTTATCCCCTATTCCTGATACTTTCTTCTGTGTGTTAGGGCATCCAGAAAAAAAAATGGTTCTAGACCCTCTGTATATATTTACTCCTCTATAACCAGAATCACTTACCCAATTACTGAGTCTGGAAGAACAAAGACTCACACAGCTCAGATCCTCACCCTTTAAAGTCTTGTTCTGTCCTGCCCCTCAAGGGTGGGTCTTACACTGGGGCCATAGTTATTCTCCCCACCTATTCCTTATAGTCTGCTCCAGGAAAAGCTGGAACATTAAGGGGGGCCTGAAGTAGCATCCCCATGCCAAGTCTGAGCTCTAAATAAACTAAGAAATATGACAAAACAATGAAGAAAACAATCCATTCACTCTAATCCCTATATAAAGGTGATACTGGAGAAAGTAGCTTACATAATGTATGCAAGACACTTTCTTTTTTTTTTTTTTCAAGTGCAAGACACTTCTTAATGAACTTCAGAAATTGACAGACTTCTCCATCTAATAGTGTTATATTGGGACAATCAGAAAAGTCAAGAACTGTAATGCACATCCTATCAATTATCTGAAAGTCCTGTCTACCTGTGCTCAAGGAATCCTGAAGATAATAACTTCCTTACAAGGCTATCCCTGTATCAGGAGTCAGGGTCTCAGGAAATCTTCTCTGAAAGATAATTCTCAAAATGAATAGATACCTCTTTTTCTGACTGTATACTCTCCTAGAAACCTTGTACATATATTGCTTTCCATGTGGCAAACGGAAGCATGTGTAATGTGAGAATCTCAATTCCTCAACTTTCGCAACTGCAGTGGGTGCTCATCTTTATGAAAAAGGGTTAGATTTAGGTTCTAAGTTCCAGGAGTAGTGTGAAAATTGTTTATCAAGAAAATTCCTTTGGGGACTGGGGTTGTGGCTCAGTGGTAGAGTACTTGTTTAGTATGTGTGAGGCACTGGGTTTGATTCTCAGCACTGCATATAAATAAAATAAAGGTACATCAACAACTAATACATATATATATATATATAAAATTTATATATATATATATTTATTTATATATATATAAAATATATATAAATTATATATATATATATATATATAAAATTTTTTAAATAAAATTCCTTTGGAAATCCCTTCAAGAAGGAATTTAGGAAATGTCCAGAATTTGATATCCACATATAAAACGATATAAAGGTTTTAGCCAAAATTATAACAATGTCTTACCAAGGCTTCAGATAAAAGAATCCCTATATTATTCAATGAGAACAGACCACAAAAAAGCGGAAGAATACACCTACACCACAGATTTCTGATTTCCATTTTTGCTGAAAACCCCCCAAACAGTAGCCACTTATTATCTTTATGGATTCTGTGTATCAACATGGATCACTGGACATTTATTTTCTCTATGTGCTATCTGTAATTTAAGGCTACCTCTCCACCTGGTGGTGTTACTCCTGTCATCCGGAGGCTCCATTCTTCTGGAACATCCAAAAAAGCTCACCTCCATGAATGATGAGTGGTACTGGCGTTTCCTGGGAGTTCAGCCTGGTCTGTTGACTGGAGTACTTGGTTTTACCCTATATATTTCCCCAGGTGTAGAACTGCCAGATAAAATACAATACCTATTAGAAATGAATTACAAATTCTTCACAGAACTAGTCCTAAAATTCATTTGGAAAAAGAAAAGTCCCAGAATAGCCAAAGCAAATTTAAGCCAAAAAATCAACATTGGAGGCATCCCAATATCTAACTTGAAATTATAATATAGAGCTCTTATAACAAAAACTGAATAGTACTGCATAAAAACAGACACACAAAACAGAAGACACAGACAAATACATGCAGATACAGTTATCTGATCCTTGACAAAGGTGCCAAAAACATATATTGGAGAAAAGACAGCCTTTTTTAACAAATGGTACTGGGAGAACTGGTTATCCATATGTAAAAGAATGAAACTAGACCTTCATCTCTCACCCTGCACACAAATCAACTCAAAATGAACCAAAGATCTTAGTATTAGACCAGAAACTATGCAACTCCTAGAAGAAAACATAGTTGCAACACTCCAGCTTTTAGGTACAGGCAATGCCTTTCTCAATAGGACTCCTAAAACCAAGAATTAATGAATGGGACAGCATCCAATTAAAAAGCTTCTGCACAGTAGAGAATACAATTAGGAATATGAAGAGATAACCCACAGAATGGGAAAAAGTCTTTGCCAGCTACTCTTCTGACAGAGAATCCATATCTAGAATATATTAAGAGCTCAAATAGCTTTACACCAAAAAAATCAAATCAAATAACCCAATTAATAAATAGGCAAATGAATTAAACAGACAATTCTCAAAAGAAGAAATACAAATGGCCAACAAATACATTTAAAAAATGTTCAATATCATTAGCAATTAGAGAAATTCAAATTAAAACTACAATGAGATTTCATCTCACACCAGTCAGAATGGCCGTCATCAAGAATACAAATAATAATAAATGCTGGAAAGGATGCAGAGAAAAAGGAACTCTTTTACAATGTTGGTGGGACTGTGAATTAGTACAACTGCTATGGAAATCAGTATAGAGGCTCCTCAAAAGACTAGGCATGGAACCACCATATGACCCAGCTATACCACTTCTCAGTATTTAACCTAAATTAAAGGCAACTTACTACAGTGATACATGCATACCTATGTTTATAGCAGCACAATTCACAATAGCCAAATTATGGAACCAGCCTAAGTGTCCATCAATGGATGATTAGATAAGAAATTGTCCTATGTATATACACAATGGAGTTTTATTCAGCCATAAATAAAAATGAAATTATATGATATTTTCAGGAAAATGGATTGAACTAGAGACTACCATGTTAAATAAAATAAGTCAAACTCAGAAAGTTAAGGGTCATATGTGTCTTCTCATATGCAGAAGCTAGAGAGAAAAAAAAAAAAGGAAAACAAAGGATCTTCTAAAAATCAAAGGGAGATCAGTAGTGGAAAGGGACCAAGGGGTGGGAGGCAGGGAGGGGAGAAGTGCTGGGGAGTGATATTGGCCAAATTATATTGTTATATTGTGTGCATGTACAAATAAATAACAACAAATCACATCAATATGTACAACTATAATGTGCCAATAAAAATGAGGAAAAAAGAAATCGATTCCACATAAACAAGTCATTTTAGTATAATTATTTGGCAAGCAATAAAATTTTATGTTTTTTTTTAATTCAAACTCACCTGAGCATCCTGTATTTTTGCTTGCTATATCTGACAACACTATGTGGTGGCCTCAGAATGTGTAAGTTTAAGGATCATCTGAGATGACACTCCACTGGGGCAAGTCTGGGAAAAATAAAATGATCAAATGAGAAATAAAGATAAAATCTACTAGTAGAACAAGACAAAATAAAATATCTGCAAATAGACAAAAGCTGGTTGGTGGAATAGAGGAAACAGGCATTTACCTACATTCTTGGTACCAAATAGGTGTATCTGTTTCTGAGGCCCATATTATTAAAACTTAATAACTTGAATAGCTTTCTGGATCAGAAATCCTATTTCCACTGGCAAAGGAGTTCTGATGAGGGTTTAGAAAAACTCATCAAGGTAATTTTGATGTGTATTCTGGTGAAGGGGACCAGGCTGAGGGGACAGGTCAAGTTGCCAAGGATTTCCCTGCTCCAAGGAGGAAGGACAGCTACTGTTTATGAAGCAGATTCTTAAGAGGGGTATATCTCAAGTTCTTCAGTGTCTGGATTTAATCTCATGACAACCCTACTAGTGAGGTATAGTTATCCTCTCTTCATAAATGTGTTTGAGTACAAAGCACGAGCTTCCTAATCACAGAGTGGGTGTCAAGAAGGTTGCCTGGCTTTCATGCTATAATTTCAGACCCAAAGAACTGGTGTCTATTAATAATATACTTGCTGATTCAAATGGTGAAATTTTGGGGGCAATTTGTTATTTAACAATAAATCATAGATATATGCACAAATTAAATTAAAGAGCAATCAACATACATGCCCAAGAAACATTTAGAAACATACTCACTAGTGAAATGCCATGAAAACATGGACAGATGCTAATTTTGTTGAGAAGGGATGATTGTAGAGCCATTAGTTGGAACCTAAACGTCTCATAGAAGTACAGGAAACTCACCTTGCGGTGCTATGAGTACCTGAGTACCGGTTCTTTTGTATTCCATGTAATTCCTACAACATTCCTAAGAATTAGAGGATTTGATCTCTATACTATTTTTTAATGGAGATCATTTTTTAACCTTTATTTCACTTATTTATTTTTATGTGGTGCTGAGGATCGAACCCAGGGTCTTGCACGTGAGAGGCGAGCACTCTACCACTGAGCCACAACCCCAGCTCCTGATCTCTATACTATTTTGTAGCAGGAACAGCAATGAAGCCAGGAGGTTAACTAACCTGGCTGGAGTCATCTTGCTATTAAGTAAAAAAGCAGAGATTGGCACCCTAGATGTCCATGTGCAGATTGTATGATGCACATCATAGTATAATCAAGCAAATCTTGCTTTCCTGCTGATTTGTGATAAAAATCCATGAATTACTAGCACATTTTTGACACATCATGCATTCATCTATCCTTTTGTTTAGTACATAAAAGGCATTAAGACCAAACTCCACACTGTCCGTTTAGATAAGTTTAAGGTTTCTCCAGAATGGACCAAGGAAGCAAGTGTGGAAAGAGTAGTGTGGTAAATTCAGATATTATGTCTAAGAAGATGTGACTCATTGCCATTAATATTTCAACCTGATCATGTCTCTTAAAAATGATGATAGTAGAGTGTAATTTGATGTCATGGACTCCTCTCTACATCTCTAGTTATAGTCTTATTTACATATATTCTCCTCTTTACAACCAAAGTTATATAAGGAATTCTCAATACCAAATTCATATCTCCCTGCACCTCCCTCCCAATTCAGTTATCATTCCACTCTAATGGGGCCTTATTCCCCCCACCACCCCAATGAAATAAACTTTGCCAAAGATGATAATCAACTTTATGTAACATTTATAGATGAACAATATTGAAAAACACATTCAAATGAAGAAAAATATTTTCCTCCTTGAAAAAATGTTTATTTTCTTATGTATTGGAAAGGATTACCTCTCACAGATACCCTCTCTCATGATTAGATTAGTGTTAATGGGTCTTAAGAAGGAATAGCAGTTAGATCATAATGCAATGTTCTCATTATCTGAAAGTTAAGAGTTGTGAAAAGGCTTACACAGTGCCAAAGGTTGATAACATGAAGGCTAAACTACCGACAATTTGCTTTCAAATGCAGCTCACATGTTCTCCTAAATCACATACTTGGGCTTCACTGAAAGAAACTTTTGCAAATAGGTATACTGAATGGTAGCAATAATTTTTAAGGTCGACTTTTTATTTGTTCATTTTAGTTATATTTAATGTTATAGTTCATTTTGACATAATGATACCTTGTTCTAATTCAGTCCTTAGTACTTCCTCTTTCCCTCCCTTGCTCCTATCCCATGTTCCCTTATCAAGGTCATTTTAGTAATCTCTGTCTTCTCTACTTTTATTTATTTCTCACAAGATTTCTAAATATTCAATGAAATCATCATGTTGTCTCACAGTTGCCATGATTAAATGTATCATCTACAAATATTGTCTAATACACCACAACTAGAAAATATAATACTGTTAGAATATTATGGTGGTGATACTAAACTCTTTTGTAATTCCCTGATTTTAAGTCAAAATACTTTTAGACTGCACCACAGAAAATCATGTGAGATTTTTTTTTGGTATCTAACCATTCAGAAAAATAACTCAATCTAATAAACATACATAAACATATACTTACAGAAATGAATGTGTAAATGTGTATAACAAAAAATGGGTATGAGGAGACAAATTATCTTTACATATATAAAGACACACACACACACACACACACACACACACATACACACACACACACACACAGATACCCTCTCTCCATGAGGTGTCATTTAATTCCATCTCACACCACCTAAGGGCAGGCCAGACTTACATCACACAAATGTAAAACAGACATTTGATAAATTTGACAAATACCACCTTACGTACTAAAGGTTAAGGTTACCAGTGATCCTACGTTGATGTCATGTAAACACAAATATGATATGACTGGTAAAGTACTCCAACTGCTATTCCTTCTTAATACCTATTAAAACTAATCTAATCATGAGAAGACAAGCTGAAGACTGTACTTCTCAACACTGTCAAGGTCATGAAAATAGTACAACACTTCTTCAAATAATTAAACATGAAATTATCAAATGGTCTAGCCATTTGACTCCAAGGTACATTCCTAAGAAAAATGAAAGCATATATTTACATGAAAACATACGTATGCATAAAGAATCATTATTCATAATTACCAAATGTTACAACTCATGTCCATAAAAAGATGAACAGATAAATGAAATATGATATATCTCTACAATAGATTTTTTTCAATCATTAGAAGGAATGGAATTCTGATGCATGCTGGAATATAGGTGAAACCATGAATACATTATACTCCAGTGATGGAAGACAGACACACAAAAAACTAAACATTGAAGGACTGCATATATATGAAATAAGAAGAGTGAGAAAATGCTGAATAGAAAATACTGGGGCTGGGGATGTGGCTCAAGCGGTAACGCTCTTGCCTGGCATGTGCAGGGCGCTGGGTTTGATCCTCAGCACCACATAAAAATAAAGATGTATGTCCATCGAAAACTGAAAAATAAATATTAAAAATTCTCTCTCTCTCTCTCTTCTCTCTCCCTCTCTTAAAAAAATACTTCCATGATTTCCTAGAGCTAGGTGTGGATTCAGGGATTAACTATATTCAATTGTGTGTATGCAGGTATTAATTATATTCAAATATGGTGGGACTTTGGGGAGGATGGAAACAAACAACTCAATTATAGTGATGGTTTTACAATGCTGTACATTTACTCAAAATACCCTTAAAATGTTTGAATTTTATGGTTTCTAAGTTATACTACAAGAAGTGCTTAAAATATGATATTGGCCTGGTCATCTATTATTGTACCAGAGAAATTAACTATTTTAATTCAAAGGTCTTGATGCATTGCTTTATATTAACTTATATGAAAATGTAGTTTGCTCTAACTCTTCAAAGTCACCTAACTGGTGTTGCAATCAAGTCTGCAAAAGGCCATCCATTCAATCTAGCTGCTTCCAGATGGTAAGAAACAGGGCAGGATACGAGAATTCCATGAACATCAGCCCATTTCTCCACCTCATGTGCTGTGAAGTGAGTTCCTTGATCAGAAGAAACATTGCAGGGAATATCATTATGGTGGATAAAACTTTATGTAAGTCTACAGATGGTAGTTGTGGCAGAAACACTGTGTGATGGGAATGCAAATCCACATTCAGAGTAACTTTTCCAGTGAGAATAAAATACTGCCACTTCCATGATGGAAACTGTCCAATGTAATCAATCTGCCACCTTAAGTATCCTTCACAACAAACATTCCTGGAAGCTTCAGGGACATACACATATACACATAGAATCAAAAACATACATCCACATGCATACCTTATCTCCCCACCCAGGATACCAGGAATTCATTAAGATGGGCTTATTGGGAGGTAAAGAATTAAAACCACATATTTCAACAGATTCATTTCTACCCATTTATATAAATAGGAAAGTTATTAAGCTATGTGCTTTTAGTATAATTTTTCTGAAGATGAACTACAGAATAGTCTCTAGAACATTTTCCCCACTAGTTTAAATATACTGCCAATCATTTCTAAAAACAGATGTGGAAATACTGGTAAAACATATTAAGCATCAAATACCTTTCCCATCCTAGACTAATGTACACTTTCAACCAAAGATCCCTCAGAGGTAGAATTTGAATGTTGACAGTTCACTGTAAATATCATAATTAGATGTTTTATTTTTAAAATAATGTCAAGTACAGCAGCATTGACAAGTATGAAATATTGCCAGGCATGGTGACAGAGCCTATAATACCAGCTACTCCACGGGAGGATGGCAAATTTAGGCCAATCTCAGAAATTTATCAAGACCCAGCTTCAAAATAAAAATAAATAAACAAAAGAGCTAGGAATGGAGTTCAGTGGTAGAGTCCTCATGGATTCAATTCCTAGTGTAAAAGAAGTAGTAAATTTTATGAAATATTTTACCACATGTGTGCAATTCCTCTACACTAAGCAACACAAACATTGCTGAGAGATTTAAGGAAATCAATGCAGATTTAGGGAAATCAGTGGAGGATAAACTGTATTCACAGGACAGAAAACTCAGTATGATTATGAGGTCTATTCTCTCAAAACCAATTTACAGATTCAATGCAATCCCAACAAAAATCCTATCAAAAATTTTAAAGAAACCAGCAAGCTGACTCTAAAATTCAGATGGAAATACAAAAGATCCAGACAATGAAAACAACTTTGAAAAAGAACAAAGTTAAAGAACAATACACCTGATTTCAAAACTTATTATGAACCTACTGTAACCAAGACAGCATATGACTGGCATTGAGATAGACAAGCATATAAAAGGAACAGAATAAGGAGTCCACAAATACACCCACATATATATGGACAACTGATTTTTTTTTTAACAAAGATAGAAAGGTAATTCAGGAGAAAGGATAGTCTTTTTAACAAATGGTGCTAGGAAAAGTGGATATCCATATGTGTGAATATAAACCATGATCCATATAACATACCATATACAAAAGTCAACTCAAAATGGATGATAAATATAAACATAAAACCTAAACCTATAAAACTTCTAGGAAAAATTCCTTGTGACTCTCGATTAGGCAACCATTTCATATGAGATCCCCAAACACAATCCATAACAACAAATTAGAATTCCTCAAAGTTAAAAACTTCAGCTCTCCCAAATTCATGATTGAAAAATGATAAGACAAGGTTGTGAGGGGAATGGGAAAATAAACAAGGAGAGAAATGAATTACAGTAGATGGGATAGAGAGAGAAGATGGGAGGGGAGGGGAGGAGGGATAGTAGAGGATAGGAAAGGTAGCAGAATACAACAGTTACTAATATGGCATTATGTAAAAATGTGGATGTGTAACCGATGTGATTCTGCAATCTGTATTTGGGGTAAAAATGGGAGTTCATAACCCACTTGAATCTAATGTATGAAATATGATATGTCAAGAGCTTTGTAATGTTTTGAAAAATGATAAGACAAGCACCTGGCTATGAGAAAATATCTGAAAAGCAAATATCTAATAAAGGATTTGTATTCAGAATACAGAAAATCCACAAAAGTTATTAAAAAGAAAATAAGACACCCTACAAGTGAGATGGGCAAAATATTTGAACACTCTACTAAAGAAGATATAAGAATGTCAAGTAAGCAAAATAATGCTCCATTAGGAAAATGGAAAAAAAACTACAGTGAGATACTAGTACATTCCCATGAGGATGGCCAAAATAAAAATTAAAATTAAAAATTAAAAAAAAAAACAACCATACCAAGCACTGATCTGATGGTAGGGGATGCAATTGCCATATACTCCTAGTGACAAAGGAAAAGGGTACTAGCACAGCAAAGAGTTTGGCGCTTTCTTACCAGGATAATCTTACATTTAAGATATGATCCAATTGTGTATTCTTAAATATTTATTCTGGGGGAGAGAAATCTATTTCTATTAAAAGAGAAATGCTGATAGGAGCTATATTTACAAGAACCCCAAATTGGAAACAACCCAAATATCCACAGCAAGTGAATGTATAGCCATATACTGAAATACTATGTTGGAAATAAAAAAGAATGAAGAGGGTAGTGGTATATAGCTCAGAGGTGGAGCACTGGCCCAACAAGTACAAGGTCCTGAGTTCAACTCCCAGCAGGGCAAAAAATTAAATAAAGAGAATGAACCATTGATAAATTTAAGAAAATAGGTAAATCTAAAAATAAATAGGATGAATGAAAGAAGCCAAATTAAAAAAAAAAAAGAAACTAAAACACCTCCATGATTCCATTTTAAATAATTTCTTGGACATGAAACCTAATCTATAGAAACAGAAGTGCTATAGATTAGCACTTAGTGCTATAGTGCTGTATATGCCTAGGTTCACAGCATTAGGTGTGGTATAAAAGCTAGGTTCTAGAGAACAGAAAGTGTTGTGTTTTGGAAAATAATGAGAACAATATTTAAGTCTACCTAATTACTTTAAGGACCACAGCCAGCTATTATTATATTAGAGAATTATATTTTTGAAAATATATAATTCTTATACTTGACATTTTAAGTAACATGTGATAACATCCTGGCATCTTCAGAAAATTCATTATAGAGCTGGGCTCAGTGGTGCATGCCTATAATCCCAGTGACTCAGGAGACTAGACAAGAGGACTGCAAGTTAAAAGCCAGCCTCAACAACATAGTGAGGTCCTAAGCAACTTAGTGAGACCCTGTCTCAACAATAAAATAAAATAAAAGGGATCGCGGATATGGCTCAGTGGTAAGGCACCTCTGGGTTAAATCTCCAGAACCAATGGTTAAAAATGTGGTGAATATAACAAATTGCATGGTCATATTACAATCTCAAATTGCAAGGAAGATCATAAAATCAGCTGACCATTTCAATATCAGTCTGAGAGAGACATGGGAATCATTATTATAAAAGCCGACATTATCACTGAGGGTCCCAGCAAACCTGTGGATAAACATCCCTGACTCACCTTTACATGGAAAGAAGGTCACCCTGTCCCAGGACACCACACTCGCTAGTTAGAAAAATCCCTCCCTTACCTAACAGTGGACCACAAAGTCCAAAAGCCTGAAGGAGGGACCTTTTCATTTTCTTCTACTCATCTCTCATCCTCCAATAACAAATCTGAAAAGGAATAAGAAGTGGCCTAAATCCATACAGGCATTTGTGACCCCACAAAAAACACAGAGGACATCAAGCTGCCTGGGGCAAGGAGGTTCCACATCTCTCACCCTCTTGAGTCCGTGGAGCTCCAAGTCCCATAGCTGGAATGAGGCAACTTGGGTTAGGGATCCCTTTGTTTCCTCACATCACAGACAGGCTCAGCCCCCACCATGGAGTGCCCACACCCTCTACAGAGTCCAAACATCTGGAGATGAAACAGTGCTCTCCAATAAAAGCAAGTCAGTCTCCTTTAGAATGTCATCACAGTTGCCTTAATAACATCAGGTTTCTATGGCAACCACAAAGAGCATGTTGGTTCCCCACACCATAAATGACTCTACAGAGGTCTCCTCTTCCAGCTTTCTGGGAAATTAAAATATCTTTACTCTTCAGGCAGCCTCCTGAGAAAGTGCACTAATTAGAGGAACTAGGCTCAGACTCAGGCAATGGGAAATACTCTGCCCATACCCTCAGATGAGTCCAAACACCTGAATGTGGGGCCCTGTTCTTAAGTCCAGGCCATGGAAGTCTCTAGTCAAAAACATCAAGGTCACCATGATGACTTCAGGTTACTATGGCAACAGCGAACTCAGCTGTTCCATCAAAATGTAAATGTTTCTTCTTGGCTCTTTGGCTTCTTGCTTTTCACTGAGAAAAAAAAAAAGTACCTTCATTCTGCATGTCAACACCTGAGAAAGCATACTAATTAGAGGGACTATGCTGAGGCTCAAGCAATTCTGGGAACTCTGCTCAGTTTGGTGGGGAAAAAAGCATGACTGCATTGTCAGGAATTGTGTTTGCTTTAAAAGTGATATTAGGGAAGTAGTTCTAGCACACAGACACCCAGGAATAACTCCTAGGGCTCTTGGAAATGAGCTAGTCCTCTGTAGATGAGCATGTAAAATATACCATTCTAACCACGTAGCCATCTGGTAGAAAACTACTGTCCATAACTACTCAACTCTATGATCTAGGAACACCTAAAATGTCATTTGGGGTATCTGTTATTCCAGGGAGGCAGGACTAGAATGCATTAATATAGTAGGTGGAAACCTAGTCAAGTCACCCATACATTGATTGATTCTAAGGAATTCTTAACCTCTATCCCTAATATTTTCTTCAAGGTGGAAAGACATCCATGACAAAAACACATCTCCCTCTCTATCACAGGAATGACTTTGGAAGGATAAACAGGGGTTGCACATCCAGGCCATCTCCCCTCAAAAATCTTGGTAGTAAACTGCCTTTTAGGAGGACTTGTTCTGCTTGTGAATCTTAATTAGGCCCACAACTCTTTCCTTAATTTGTTCTTTCTTTCTTTCTTTCTTTCTTTCTTTCTTTCTTTCTTTCTTTCTTTCTTTCTTTCTTTTCTTTTCTTTTCTTTTCTTTTCTTTTCCTTTCCTTTCCTTTCCTTTCCTTTCCTTTTCTTTTCTTCCTTCCTTCCTTCCTTCCTTCCTTCCTTCCTTCCTTCCTTTTTTTTTCTTTTTCAATTGGGGATTAGACCCAAGGCCTTCACATGTTAGACAAACAACCTATCACTGATAAATATCCCCAGCCCACTTTTTATGTATTTTTAAAAAATTTTTTGTAGTTGTAGATGGACAGAATGCCTTTATTTTATTTGTTTATTTTTATGTGGTGCTAAGGATCTAACCCAGTGCCTCACACGTGACAGGTGGGTGCTCTGCTGCTAAGCCACAGCCACAGCCTATTTTTTTGTGTTTTTAATATGCCTATGCTTTTACTTCACAATGCTTGTGGCTTTAAAGGGCACCCAAAAGAGCGTGATGCTCCAAATATGAGCTGGACTACAACTGAGATATGTGACCAAAAAATAAGAACATCACATCAACTTTATTCCTATAAAGGTGATATTAGAGAATGTGGCTTAGATTTGCTTGCACATAAGCTTCCTGATAATGATCCCCAGAAATGGGGAGACTTATCCACCCAGCAGGGGTGTTTTGAAATAGTCACAAAGGCCAAGGACTGCAGTGCATACCTACCAACTATCTAATGAAGGATTCTAGGCTGTGTATGTCTAACAAAAAAGTAACTTCCTTGACAAAGGCTAACCCTGTAGCAAGACAGTTTTTCAGGACAATACTGAAATAGTTGAATAAATGCCTGTGTCATTATTGCACACCCATCACACAATCAGAAGACTCAGGATCATTACAATGCCTATTATCCCCAATCTTATCTATAGATTCAATATAAACTCAATAAAAATTCTATCAATCTTTTTTTAAAGAAATTGATAGGTTGATTCTAAAATTCATATGGAAATTTAAAAGTCTTAAACTATGAAAAATAAATTTGAAAAAGCACAAAGTATAGAACAAATACTACCTGATTTCAAGACTCACTATAAACCAAGAGCAATTGCATCAATACAGAAAAGCAGATCAAAGAAAAAGAAAAAGGAATCCAGGAACACATCTTCAGGTATGTATAAGGACAACTATTTTTGACAAAGATACAGAGACAGTTCAGTTGAGAAAGGTTTCTCTTCAAAATTGATGCCAGATGCCAGGCACAGTGGCATATGCCTATAATCCCTGTGGCTTGGGAAGTTGCAGCAGTAGGATTGTGAGTTCAAAGCCAGCCTCACCATCATAGTGAGGCCCTAAGCAACTTAGCGAGATCCTGTCTCAAAATAAGAAATTAAAAGTTCTGGGGATGTAGCTCAGTGGTTTAGCACCCATGGGTTCTATCCCCAGTACAAAATAATAATAAGAAGAAAGATGCTGGAACTTTTGGATATTGGAATGAGAAAAAGGAACTCTGATCCATATATTGCACCACATATAAAGGTAACTCAAAATGGACTGTAAACATAAACTGAAAGCTCTAACACTTCTAGCAGAAAAACTAAGGAGAAAATCCTTTTGCCTTTTGTCTAAGTGAAGATATCATAAATGAGACACCAAAATCACAAATTGATAAACTGGACTTCCTCAAAATTAAAAATGTCTGTATATATGCAAATATAACATATATCCATATGTTACATTTCATATAACTGCTAAAATACAATATATAGGTTAGTATTATGTCTTTCTGATACTTTTGTTTTACTTTCATATGAACTTTTATGCTAAATACTAAAATATAATGAAGCATTCTGATTATATGAGCAAGGTATAAGATATAATCTAATATTTTTTAATTAGTGAAGCTTATACCAGCTGAACAAGCCCCATTTCTTCTTCTTTTTTTTTTCCTTTATTGGAACTGTAGTTTGTTGAACCCAGAGCACTTAAACACTGAGCTACTTCCCCAGCTGTTTTGTTTTTGTTCCAAACACATCCCTTATTATATTAAAAAAAACTGTTCTAAGTAATGTAACTATTTGCAAAATATACTATTTTCTTTAAAAAAGAAAAAAACTAAGATCCTATTCACATGTATTTTATATAAATTTTCCATTGAAAACACTTGCAAATCTGTTAGTATATTTTACCAACCATAAACACTAGCCCAGTATCTGAGGTGTAGTTTACCAATTTCTCCAAAATTATCACATGACATTTGTTAAGTGTTTTTTTTCAATTTCAATAAACTTGTAACTTAAAAATATATCTGACCTTTTTTTTTAAAGTTGGACACCCCATAACATGTAATGTCTGCCCCCAGGAAGATTAGATCTTTCAGAAGATAGAGGGTATGAAGACCAAATGGGACAACTTTAGATAGAACTATTCAGGATAAATTGCCTAGAAGAAGATAACAACTGCTTTTCCTAATTTACTGAAACTCTCCTGAAGTCAGTACCCTGATATGAACAAAGATAACAAAACCAGGTAACCTGTCTAGCAGTTAAGATTTTTTAAAAATATTTTTTAGTTATCAATAGACCTTTATTTTGTTTATTTATATGTGGTGCTGAGAATCAAATCCAGTGCCTCACACATGCTAGGCAAGCACTCTGCCACCGAGCCACCACCCTAGCCCCTAGCAGCAGGATTAAAGGAGATAAAATATAAAGTGTATTTGCTTTAAGTAGTTTAGCTCATATCACTTTCCATCTTTCTACCTCACTGGTCCCAAGGGCAACACCTGAGCTTCTTCCTGACTCCATTCACGTTTGAGGATTATAGCCACTTCATGTGGCCCTGCACCCAGGCATCTTGGCAGAAATGGCAAGATTTCATCTCCTCTCTCATCTTCATCACCAAGAGAGGTTGTAAGTGGGGCTCATGAGGCCACAATAGCAGGAGAGTGCAATGTGAGCCCATCATCTAACAGGGAAGCTGTCAGTGACCTCTAGGGAGCATGAGGGATACAACTCCACTCCAGTCCTGACACCTATCTGGAGAGGAGATTTAGGCTTTGTGAATATGCCAGAGTTGGGCCATCTGTGAAATAGAACATACATCCTGACAGATATTCTGCCTTCTCACCATCCATGACTCCAGGAATTTTCTGAGGTGAATTTACTGGGGGTAAACAAGTACAATTTCACATTTTCAACAGCTTCAAAAATAGCACACATAAAGTTGAAAGCTACTAAACTACATTATTTTAGTGGCTGATTTGTCAGAAGATGACTGGTAGTACTATCTCTGGGACATTTTTCTCCCTAGTATCAATGTATTGCTAATGATTTCTGAAAGCTGATATGTAAATACATATATATGCATGTAAGTACCAAGTACCCTTTACACCATACAGTGGCCTATGCTTTCAAACAAAAAAAAAATTACCTAATATCTAATATCAAATTTTTGTGTTGATGATTCTTGAACAAATAATAATTATCAACGCTATCTAAGAAAATGCCATTTACAGCATCATAAAAAATATGAAATATTTATAAATAATCTGTCCACATGTGTAAAATAGCTGTACACTAAACATAAAATATTGCTGGAGAATTAAGGAAAACCCAAATAAGTAGAAGACAAATTGTATTCATGGGACTCAGTATTGTTAAGAAGTCTCTTCTCCTCAAGTTGATATACAGATTCAGTACAATCCCAATGAAAGTCCTATAAAATTTATAAAAGAAATTTATAAGCTGAAGTTAAAATTATTTAGAAATAAAAAGGACCTACACTATAACAAACAATTTGGGAAAAAAAAAAAACATGTTAGAGGACAAAGACTACCTGATTTCAAGATTCCTTATAAACCTACAGTAATCAGACTATGGTGTTGGCATCAAAGTAGTCAAGTATGATACAAAAGCTTGTTTGTTGTCTCCATTGCCAATCTAATAATTAGGACAAGGTTTTGAGAAAAAGGAAAAAGTCCTTGTGATTTATTAGCAAAGGAGAAACAATGAGAATTCCTGTCCCAGATGCTGGGGGAACAGGGAAATTTTAAAGCAGGAACAAAGGCTAGGATACAAACATTATCATTAGATAAAATTAATTACTATCCAATGGATGTCCTTGAGAGAACCATTGCTCTCCAGTTTCCAGGATTGGTGTTTCTTTATTCTTGTGGGTAGTAAGTGATAGTCTTCCTGGTAAGAAGGACATGGTAGCTTAGCATGGGCTGAGAAAAAATGTTAGTCTTGTTCATGCTACTGTTAGGGAGAGAGAAGGGAAGAAGAAGAAAAAGGGAAAAAGAAAAGAAATACATGTCAGTTTTCAAATGACTTACCTGTAGTTGAGCAGCAAGGTTTATACTCAAAGCATGAAATGGAAGCCTGATACATCAAAGAAGTAGAATAAAGAGTCCAGAAATAGACTCACACCTAGATGGACAACTAATTTTCAACAAAGGAGCAAAAGCAATTAAGGGGAAAAAGAAGAGTCTTTTCAACAATGCTTCTAGCACAAATGTATATTCAAATATACAAAAATGAACTGTTGTCCATATATTATACCACATATAAAAAGTCAAATCAAAGTGAATCTAAGATTTAAACACAAAACCTAAATGTGTAAGCTGCTATAAGGAAAAATAGGAGAAAATGCTTGTACTGTGAGTTAGGTAAACATAGATGAGACCAATAGAAGCATCTTAACTTTAAATGACAAAAATTATAAATGGCCCCTCTCAAAATTAAAAAAAAATTTTCTGCTCTTCCTAAAACATGGTTGAGATAATAAAAAGATAAGCCAATGACTGTGAAAAAGCTGGGCACACTGGTGCACACCTTAATCCCAGCAACTCAGGAGGCTGACGAAGGATGATTGGAAGGTCACATTGCTAGGCCACTTAGCAAGACTCAGTATTAAACTTTTAAAAAAATGGTTGGGGATGTATCTCAGTGGTAAAGTAATCCTGAGTTGAATTCCCAGAATCAAAAATAAATTAATAAATAGATAGATAGATAGATAGATAAAATGACTATAATATAAAAGTATACTAAAAAAATAAAATAAAGATATATGAAAGTCATATATCTGACTAGTGATGTGTAACCAGAAAACATGAAACTTATAGAAGTCACTAAGAAGAAAAAATACATACTAATGAATAAAAGGGAAAAAACTTGAACAAATAATTCACCGAAAAGTGAACATATACATATATATATATACATATATATACATATATGTATATATACATGTATATATATACATATACATACATATATATACATATATATGTATATATATGTATGTGTGAAAAAATGTTCAAAATCATTAATTGCTATAGAAATGTAAATTAAAACTATAATGAGATACCACTACATTCTCATGTAAATTGCTAAAATTAAAAAGACTGACCATACCAAGTGTTGACAAAGTTGTGGAGAATGGAACTCTTATATACTGTTCATGGGAATGAAGAGTCATAGAACCACTTTGGAAAAGACTTTGTTAGTTTCTGACAATATTAATCTTATATCTACCATGTGCTGCAGTTAATGCGCTCCTAGTATTTATTTGAGAGAAAGCATACACACACACACACACACACACACACACACACACACATATTTACACACACTAAAACTACTCATCATCCATAAGAAAGTGGATGGATAAACTAAATTGTGGTGTATGCATAAGAAATATTCAAACATACAACAATATGGATAAATCTAAAATTAATAGTTTGAAATGTAGAAGCCAGACAAAAAGGAATACATATTATATGTGTCTGTTTCCACAAAATTATAAGAAATGTAAAATGATCTAAAATAAGAGAACAGTGGCTGCTTGAAAATGGGAGAGGTAGGAGAGGCAAGAAAGGTAGAAGGGGCCATGTGGGTGTGAGGATGGCAAAGAGACAGGAAAACACTTTAGGGTGATGGATATATATTTCCTTGTCTGTAGTGTTGTTTTCACTAGTGCACACATATGTAAAAACTTACTACAACAAAGACTTTAAATATGCACAGTGAATTACACATGAATCATATCTCAATAAAGCATTGCAAATATACTTGTACTCTTCAGAGATTTGATGAAGTTCAGTTAATTGGAACAATTTCCACTAAGATGATCCTGTTATATTAACAGACTATCACTATGTCTTATTGAGTTGTTCACATGACATTTGACCGAAACAGAAACAATCATTTGCAATGAGGTCTATCTAAATATTTAGGGAAAGTTTATACACATTTCTTTCTGAGGTACAAAACCAAAATGTTACAAACTGGTAAAAATAATCATGCTGATATTTCTGTATATTTGGTTATTTTAAAGAACATGGATCTAAAACACAATAGGATAAATTCTAGGACAATTAATATTTTTGAAAATAATAAAAAATTTAATGACATTTTAAACTAAGCCTTGGATAACTGTTTCTACAAAAAATTAAAAAGAGATAAAACTTGGATGCCAAGGAAGAGTCCATATTACAATTTCATAATGCCTTCTACCCAACTGCATATTTCAACACTCATCTGAAAAATTTGATAGGAATTTTTTTTATTCATACTGAAGTAGCAACTCCTTCCTAAGATGTTTCTTTTTTCTTTTTATCTCTGTTACTAACTGCAACCAGCTAGTTTCAGCTTCTGTAATCATGCTTGCTTAGCAGCTATGGCAGGAAGCAGAGCTGCCAGAAAAGAGAGAAAAGGGATCAAGGCTACCTAATGAAAAAGTCTTAAAATCCGGAAGTCTGTCCTGTATAAAAGATACTGAGAACAAAGGGCTGTGCTCAGCTTTTGGAGAAGACTGCTTAGCCCACACTGGTGCTGAACACACCCTGCTCTCCTGAAACACTAAGGGCTGCTTGTCTCTTTCCAATGTCATAAATTTCTGTATTGTTGCATAATATATTGTGTGCATTGGCTGAGAAACAGACAACTGAGCTGGCACTTTGTGCCAGAGTTGTTGGTGAACTGGAAAAAGCCATGGCCACCAGCCTGGTGACAGCCAGATAGGTTCCATCTGGCTGATTGCTGGATCCAGACTCTTGACTCAAGGTGTTCTGGCCCTGGCTCTTACTTCTTCCCCAAAAGACTCAGAAGGACAATCAATGCAGATTTCAGAACAGGACATCAGACTGGTGAGTCCCCTGGGGCATCTGCCTGAGTCAGGTCTTGCCCTTTCGTGGAAGGGGAAACTGATTACTTCCCAGAGACCAGTGACTGCAGTGTCACTCACTAAATGGTTTGCACCTTCAGGAGGTCTGTCAATTGTGTGTGTGTGTGTGTGTGTGTGTGTGTGTGTGTATCTGTATGTGTGTAGTGAACAAGAGTCTGTGTTTTACCATCTTTGGATCACGGAGCCTGAATGAGAGTCCTAACCTGAAATTCTGTGGTTAACTACTAAGGGTTAAGGCAGCATCAACTCCTGGGAGATCAAAAGTCCTTCCCTGCAGTGTTGTTCCAGGTCAGGGGCTTATACTGACCTGCCATTGATACTAAGAGGCACCTAAATCTCAGTGAAGACAGTGGCCAGGTGGATGAAGGTATATTTTCCCCTCTCCTTGTGCAACACTATCTTAGGGTGGGAACATTCACACAACGGGCAGCTCAGCTTCAAAACCAAAACCTATCTTAAAAATGTATGGTTAAGAACCTTAAGAAAGAATTCTATGGAGATTGTGGTATAAAACTGAGCCCTGGAAAACTGCATCCTCTTTGTGCTCTAGAGTAGCCCTCTTGTAGGGTTGGGTGGCCGTCAGATGGGACTTTAGATGTGGCCACTGTTTGAGTGGTATATAAAGTAGTAACAGGAGACCCTGGCCATCTGGTTTAGTTCCCATATATAGATCAATGGTTGGAGGTTGCATAGCTGAGGCAGTCTTGGGTTTAGTTTTGCATTATATATAGGTCAGGGACAGTGCAATGTCCTAGTAGCTCAGTCAAGGGGAAAAAACACACAAAGAGAAAGAGCCACAAATTTTCCAAGGGGAAAGTGAGGATCCACTCCTTTCCCCAACACCCTTTCTGTCAATGGCTTCCCCAACAGAGGAAGGAAGTCCACGGTTGCAGACTACCCACCTCCTTCTGTTTCACCCTCTCCTGAAGCTCCTGAAGAAATTGTGTCCCCACAACCAGGTTCCAATCGGAACCAATGAGTTGGTGGCTCAGATCGGCACAGGGAGTGGTGGCTTCAGCTCTCCAAATGCCCTTATGAAGGGCCAGAGGCCCACAGTACTAGTGATGGAACCGTACAGGGAGCAGAACCGGTTTATTACTGCTAGCTTTTTTCCTCAACTGATCTCCCTGACTGGGGACATCACACCCCCTCATATTCTGAAAAGCCCCAAGTGCTGACTGATCTCTTGGAATGTACTCTCCAAACTCACTGTTCTACTTGGGTGGACTGGCGGCAGCTCGTCCTCACCTTATTCAACAACGAGGATTACTGACAAATTGTAACTGAGGCTCTGAAACACCTCCAAAATGTAGCCCCAGAAGGAGAACTAGATGTGGAGAGCCATGCATGGGGATCCTTCCCTGAGGAGGCCCCAATGGGACTCCCCAATTATGGATTAGCATCTACTTATCAGAGAGAATATTCGACCTTTGTTTTGTTGTTGTTGTTGTTGTTTTAGAATTGGCTTACTCCACTTAAAATGATATTCTCCAACTCCATCCATTTACCTGCAAATGCCATAATTTATTTTTAATGTTGAATAATATTCCATTGTGCATATATACCACAGTTTCTTTATCCATTCGTTTGTTGAAGGGTGTATAGATTGCTTCCAAGTTTAGCTATTGTGAATTCAGCTGCTATGAACATTGCTGTGGCTGCATCACTATAATAAGCTGATTTTAAGTCCTTTGGGTATAGAACAAGGAGTGAGGTAGCTGGGTCAAGTGAAGGTTCCATTCCAAATTTTCTAAGGAATCTCCACACTGCTTTCCAGAGTGGTTACACCAATCTACAGTGCTATTACCTACACTGTAATCTTAACTACCCCTATTGCTTTCAATGTAACAGGTATAGAAACCTGGATCCACCACTCCAGAGCCAAACTTGTTAGCCCAACTGAGGACCGGAGGAGATAGAGGAAAGTCCTTATCCAGAAAGACCCCTGGGCATGACACGACAAAGGAGATGGCAATCCCAAAGCCCTGCTCTGGCTACACTGGAAGCTTGTCAGTCAATGCACGGCTAAAGCCTGAGGAGTCAATCACCTGGTGAAAACCCAAACCATTTATTTTCTCTGCAAATATTTCCTTACGGTTATATACTGCCTTCCTTTTCTCAGCATGTATGCTTATTGCTATTGCTTGCTGTTATTCATCTGGTCCCCCACAGTCCTGCCAGATTCCCCCTCCTCATGTGACCCAAGTGCCCGAGTAACTCTATCACACCAGGGGGTTGCATGGACCTTCCTCTATTCTACCCATTTCTCCTGCCCAGGAGAAATTCAGGAGGGTTATATTCAAAACTGAACTATGTATTTCATTTGTAAACACAGGGACTGATATACATGCTTTGTCCCACGATACTCACCAAATGAGGAGTGGTTAGAGGTACAGCGCCATTACATGAAAGGGACTCTAATCACCAACTCGAAGTTACCAGTGTCAGTTCTCTTTGATGCCTATGAAGCTATGGATGGATCTTGGTTGCAGGAGGGGACAACACCCTGTGGAAGCCTATCATGGGAACGAACATACAGGTTTCAACATAAATATATGTGTGAGCAACACACATCCTTCTGGGCCAGTTGCAGGGCTATGGATGAATTCTATTGTCCCTATTGGGGATGTGAGTCCTGGACTACATGGGATAAAGGAAACAAAGTAGCCATCCTTCAAAAGGGCACAGCTCCTACTGACTGCACAACTAAAACCTGTAACCCAGTTAATTTTACCATTTTCAACACAAATGAACCCAGATGGAAGGAGGGCTTTATGATTGGCATACACATACATGGGTGGGGTACTGACCCTGGAATTCTGTTATACTTCCAAAGGGTTACAGTCACACTCCAAACTGCCTCTCACCAGATCACTCATTCATTTTATGAGAAAGGAAACAACCTACCACCAATATTTGTCAAAACTAAGAACTCGTTCTTAGCCTTAGCAGAGACCACTGCACAAACCTTAAAGGTCTCTTCTTGCTATGTATGTGGGAAAACAAATATGGGAGACCAATGGCATTGTCAGGCTACAGAATTAGACCCATTGGAGCTTTACAATGAGACCAGGCACCCCCAATGTCTCGTTGGAATATGGTTCCTCAAAACGTCCATCATAGGCAGAAACTGCCTTGAGAAAAGAGAAAAGCAATGCAGTGTTCCTGTTGGGAGACTAATATGTTTAGGCCACAGGTACTATAATGTGACAACTCTGAAAACCCAATCCTGGGGTTCCTCAAAATACAGGGAGCCTAATCCTAACCCCCTCCCTAATTTCTCTCACCTCCAACAGGCATGGGGTGATGTCAGTGCCAGACTCCAATGCCGAGCCTCCAAAGAATTATATTGGATATGTGGAAAGACAGCCTATTCTGTGCTCCCTCCTAACTGGTCTGGGGCATGTGTATTAGAGACAATATGACCATGTTTCTCCTTGCTCCCATTATCATGAGGAGAACAATTGGGAATTCCAATATGTAAAACACAGGGCACCAAGAGAAACCGAATGGACCTGCTGACTGCTGACTGGAAGGATGATAAGTGGCCCCCAGAATGCATTATTCAGTACTATGGACTTGCCACTTGGGAAGAAGATGGGTCTTGGGACTACTGTACCCCTATCTATATGATAAACTGCATTATAAGATTACAGGCAGTTCTGGAAATCATAACAAATGAATCTGCAGAGGCCCTTAATATGTTGGTTCATCAACAAACTAAGATGCGGAATCCCCTTTACAAGAACAATTTGGCCTTGGACAACTTACTTGCCTCTGAGGGATGGGTCTGTGAAAAAATTCAACTTGAGTAACTGTTACTTATAAATAGATGACCAGGGAAATTTATAAAAGAGATCACAGATTGTATGGTAAAAATTGCCCATGTGCCTGTACAGACTTAGAAAGGTTGGGACTCAGCCTCTTCAGAGGATGGTTTCTCTTAGATAGGTGGAATGATGACAATGATTGGGGTGATTATGGCCATATTTATTCAGTGCCTACTTATTCCTTGCCTCCTGATCCTCTAAATCAGTATTATAAGAGGTTTTATAGAGACAGTGACAGTTTAAAAAAAAAAAGACAGCCTCTCACCTATTATTCATGAGAGGATACCATTAAGTGGAAAAAAAAAATGATGCTCTCTGAAGGTTGTAGATGCATCCTGAGAATCAAGAGGGGGGAAAGTAAGCAGCAACTCCTTCCTAAGATGTTTCATTTTCCTTTAATATCTGTTAATAACTGCAACCTACTAGTTTCTGTTTCTGTAATCATGCTTGTTTAGCAGCTGTGGCAGGAACGAGAGCTGCCTAGAAAGAGAAAAAATGGATCAGGACTACTTACATGAGAAAGACTTAAAACCTGGAATTCTGTACTGTATAAAAGATACTGAGAACAAAGTCTGTGATTAGCTTTTGGAGAAGATTCTACTTAGCCTGAACCAGTGCTGAATAAACCTCACTCTTCTTCATCTCCAAGTGCCACTCATCTCTTTGCAGTGCCATTATCTTACATAAGAATACAATTGAAAATATATGTGACATTTACTGAAAATATATGTTAAATATCAAGTTCCTACCACAACCTGCAGTATTTACTGTTTTCACACTGAGAAGCCATCTCTAAGATGAGCCTCAAGGGCTACAACAAAGCATATAAGCTGCCAATAGAACAAAACTCCATTTTCTTCTCCAATGACAATGTCAAAAGAGCTTGTCTACTTTAGATGATTTTCTGAACCTGGTAGACACTATTCTACAACATGGTTATAACTGTTCTATGAACTCACTTGAACCAGAAGTCATATCCCACCAGAGATGGAAGTGTCAGGGTCTACATAAGAACTGTGGCATTTAAATGTAGAGTAGAAGTTTCAGCAGCCATTACCACTTAGATTGCCAGAATCTGCCTCTTTCACACACTTGATATAAACCCAACTAGGGGCTTCCCAGAGAGAAACAGAACTCAGAAATCATTCTCCCTAATCAAAGTAACTATGTGTCTGGCACCATGCTAGACACAGGCTCAGTGACCAATGGCACTGGTACAACTGGGAAGTGATCCCAAGAACCATAGTTACAATGGGCTTCTCACCAGGGCCTATTGCTTTGCTTTTATTCATCTTTTTTCCACTAACAAAAAATTTGAAAAGCAGTAATAAGTGGCCTAAATTCATACAGGCATTTATGACACTTCAATCCCACACAGGACATGAAGCTGACTGGGGCCAGGAGGTTCCTGCATCTCTCTCCTTCTCCAGTCAGCAGGCCACTGAGTCCCTGAAAGGAATGAGGCAACTTGAGTCTTGGGTCCCTTCATCTCCCCACACCCCAGGCAGGCTCAGCCTCTACTGGGGGGCACCTACTCCCTTCCCTGAGTCCAAACACCTGGAGGCAGGATGGTGCTCTCCTTACCAGACTAACTTACTCTCTTTAAGAATGGCATCACAGGGCTGGGATTGTGGCTCAGAGGTAGAGCGCTCACCTAGCATGTATGAGACACTGGGTTTGATCCTCAGCACCACATAAATATAAAATAAAGACATTCTGCCCACCTATAACTAAAAGATAAATATTTTTTTAAAAAAGAATGGAATCACATTTGCCATGGTTGCCATAATTACTTCAGGTTTCTATAGCAACTAGGAAATACCTCTGCACAGGCCTCTTCTTTGTCCCCTTGTATTTCTCTAAAATCAAAACACCTTCATTCTTAAGGCCACCACCTGAGAAAGTGCACTAATTAGAGGAACTAGGCTCAGACTTAGGCAATGGGGAGAAATCTGTCCACACCTTCAGATGAGTCCAAACACCTTAAGGGAGGGCCCTGCTCCTATCATCAGGCCATGGAAGTCTCTAGTAAAAAGTTATCAGAGTCACCAGTATGATGTCATGTTACTATGGCAACCACCACAGTAGACTGTTCCATCAAATTGGAAATGTTTCTTTTTGGTTTTTTGTCTTCTTGCTTTTAACTGAAAACAAAAATGCCATCATACTTCAGGCCACCATCTGAGAAAGCATATTAATTAGAGGGACTAGCTTGGGGCTAACGCAGTTTTAGGAACTCTGCCCAATTTGGTGGAAAAATGCATGATCCTGTTTTCAGGAATTGTTTTGGCTTTAAAAGTAAGACTAAGGCCAGGCCCAATGAAGCATGCCTTTAATCCCAGCAGCTCAGGGAGACTGAGGCAGGAGGATCGTAAGTGCAAAGTAAGCCTCAAACCTAGCAATGGCCTAACCAACTTAGTGAGACCCAGTCTCTAAGTAAAACACAAAAAAGGCTTGGGATGTGGCTTGGAGGTTAATACCCCTGGGTTCAATCCTCTGTACCAAAACTGGCAACGAAAAGAAAATAACAATAATCACACCCACCAAAAAAAAAAAAAAAAAAAAAAAAAAAAAAAAAAAAACTTGTCCTTAAAAAAAATAACATAAAAGTTTCACTAGGGTAGTAGTACCAGCACACAAAGATCCAGGAATATCTTCTAGGGCTCTTTGTGATGAGTTAGCCCTCTTTAGGTGAACATGTAAAATACACTTTCTAAACACTTAGCCATCTCTTAGAAAACTAAGATACTGCTCATAATTACTCAATTCTATGAACTAAAACACCAAAAAATGTCATTTGGGGAATGTCAGTTATTTCAGGGAGGCAGGACTAAAATAATAGTCAAGTCACCCATACACTGATTTATACTGAAGAATTCTTTTTTTTAAATTTTTATTTTAGTTGTTGATAGACGTTTATTTCATTTATTTATAGGTGCTGCTGAGATTCAAACCCAGTGTCTCACATATGCCAGGCAAGTGCACTATCGCTGAGCCACAGCCCCAGCCCCTATACTGAAGAATTCTTTTTTTTTAAGAGAGAGAGAGAGAGAGAATTTTTTAATATTTATTTTTTAGTTTTTGCAGACACAACATCTTTGTTTGTATGTGGTGCTGAGGATCGAACCCGGGCCACAAGCACGCCAGGCGAGCGTGCTACCGCTTGAGCCCATCCCCAGCCCCAGGAATTCTTAATCTCTATCCCTGATATGTTCTTCTATGTGGAAAGGTACTCATGACATCTCCCTCTCTATATATATCCATGCCTTCTCTATCACAGGTATGACTTAGTTTGGGAGGATAAATAGGGGTTGCACATCTAGTCCCTTTCTCCCTCCAAACTCTTGGTAGTAAACTGCCCTTTAGGAGCCCTTGTTCTTCTCTACCCTCTGAGGTGGGTCTGAAAAATGGGCCCACAGCTCTTCTCTCGTTCCTTCTTTTTTTTTTTTCTTTCTTTTTCAGTATTGGGGAATATACCCAGAGCCTTGTGCATGCTAGACTAACACTCCACCACTGGGTTATATCCCCAGCCCACTTTTCATCTTGTTATTGCTCCAAATATTCCTGTTTTTACTTCACAATGTTTATGTCTTTAAGGGGCACCTGAAATAGCCTGATCCTTCAAATCTGAGACATGTGACCAAAGAATAAAGCATCATATCAACTTTATTCCTATAAAGTTGATTTTGGAGAATGTGACTTAGATTTGCTTGCAAGTAAGCTTCCTACTAATGATCCCCAGAACTGAGAAGACTTAGCCAACCAGCAGGGCTGTTTTGGGACAGTCATGAAAGCCTAGAACTACAAGGTATCCCTACCAGCTGTCTACCGGAGAAGTCCTATCTGTGTGAACCTAATGAAAGTGACTTCCTTGCTAAGGGCTATTCCTGGAGCAGAAGACAGTGTTTCAGGACAACACTTCTTAAGGTGAATAAATGTCCCTTATCATTATTGCACAATCATCACACAACCAGAAGACTAAGGATTGTTATGATGCTTACTATTACCAATCTGATTTATAGATTAAATGTCAACTGAATAAAAATTCTATCAATCTTTTAAAAAAGAAATTGATGACTGAGTCTAAAATTCATATGGAAATCCAAAGGCCCTAAACTAAGAAAAATAAATTTGAAAAAGCACAAAGAGAAGACAAAACTAAACCTGATTTCAAGACTCACTATAAACTAACAGCAATCAATCAATGTGCTCTTGGCATCAATACAGAAAAGCAGATAAAAAAAAAGAATCAGAAACACATCCTTGGGTATGTATAAGGACAACTAATTTTGACAAAGATACAGAGGCAATTCAGTTGAGAAATGAACTGTTTTCAAAAATGGTAGAATTTTTGGATATCTGTATGACAAACATAAACTCTGATCCATATATTGCAACACATATAAAGGTAACTCAAAATGGATCATAGACCTTAATATAAAATAAAACAGCTATACATCTTCTAGAATAAAACTCAGGAGAAAATCCTTTTGCCTAAGAAAGATATCATAAATGAGAGATGAAAACATAAACTACAGTGAACAAATTGATAAACTAGGCTTCCTCAAAAGTAAAAATGCCTGCTCTTCCAATGACACTGTTGAAAAAATGAAGAGAGAAGCCACTGACTTGAAGAAAATGTTTGAAATTTATATATCTGATAAAAGACTTATTTCTAAGTGATATAAAATCTTTTAAAAGTCACTGAATTAGTCACTGTAATAAATATACAGGCAAATATTTAGAAAGACATTATCCGAAGAAGATATAAAAGTGTCAAATAAGCACATGAATAGTAACAATCATTTAGAAATTAGCAAAATGTAAATAAAAACTACAATGAGATAACACTATTCTGTTCTCTACTCCCATGACCTCATCTAAACCTAATTATCTCTTTTTTAACTCTTTTTTTTTTTGACACAGTATCTTTATTTATTTATTTTTATGTGGTGCTGAGGATCAAATCCAATGCCTCACGCCATGAGAGGCAAGTGCTCTGCCACTGAGCTACAACCCCAGCCCACTAATTACCTCTTAAAGGTCACACATCCAAATAATATCTCTCATCAGGCAGGAAGTCTTCAACCTATCAAGACAGGAGGTGTGGATAGAGCATCCTATTTGGGGGAAAGTTTAATAACTCCAAATTGTTATATTCACTTGTAAAATATTTATTATATTCTTAAATTTGTAGATAAACCTATTAAGTATTTTTCCTTCAGCATATATGAAAGGATATTTTGGTGCTTCACAAAAGAAATGGTAATCTTGTTTTCCATGCACAAATCTTCCTCTAGTGGATTATATGTACTGAATACTCAAGAAAGTCTTTCCCAAGTTTTCAGAAATAATGCTTCTGCTGTTTTATATATTCATAGCTAAGATGATTTTGAAAACTACAACCAATATGTAAGCTTAATGAAACAAGCCAAATCAAAAAAAGTACAAGCCATCTGATTACATTTAAATAAAAGTATAAAAATCAAATTAATATGTTAACAAAACATAAGTGAATGCCTGGAGAAAGAGCATGGTGAAGGGAGAATGTTCTAAAAATATGATGTTCTGGGAAAATAACCAGAATAGTACTAAAGAGCACCTGGTCATTTGAAGTATGTTACTAGATATCACAATAATAGAATACACAATATTTCTGTACAATACACAATATTTAAAATTATAAATTCTTTTTTAACATTTTTTATTTGTAGATTTTTAAAAATTTTTATTTATTTGTATGTGGTTCTAAGAACCAAACCCAGTGCCTCACGCATGCTAGGCAAGCATGCTACCCCTGAGCCACAACCCCAGCCCCTAAAATTATAAATTCTTATAAGTAACATTTTAAGCTAACCCTTGGAACATTTCTGGCTGAAAAATAATCATTAGATTCTACTGTAATGTATGTGTAAAATAAATAAAAAAAATAATCATTAGACAATGAAATAAAACTAACTACTCAGGAAATTCATGTTACAATTTCATATCGCTAGAAGGACTTTTTTTTTGTAATCAACTACATATTTCAATACCCAACACGAGATTTGCTGATTAATAGTCAGAAAATTTATGTACTGCATATGCATGTTAAATAGAGAGTTACTTACCAACTATTTATGAGTTTGTGACCAAAAAAGGAACCCCTAAGATGGGCCTCAAGGGCTAATACAAAGTATGATAGTTGATGAAGGTAAATGTCACCAGCTAAAATTTCTTAAAGGATCAGATCAAAGTAGCTTCTCTACTTACTGGCTATTTTGTGAACACTGTGTGTGTGTGTGTGTGTGTGTGTGTGTGTGTGTGTGCGTGCGTGTGCTATTCCACCATATACTCTTTCTCATTCAGATCTCTGAACTCACTTGAGACAGGTGTTATATCTTACCAGGGATATAAGTGTCGGGGGTCTCCTGCTGCCCTTCAGATGTGGAGCAGAAGCTTCAGCAGCCACCATGACACACATCCTGAGAAACTGTCTTCTTCATACACTTGATATGAGCTCAGTCACCAGATGAAGAGCTGCCCAGGGGGAACCAGAATCCAGAAGTTACTGTTTTGTTGGAATATCTATATCCATGGAACCATGCTAAGCACTGAAGTGACCATTCGGGATCCCACAATAACCACAGAGCAATGGGGCTTACACCTGTATTATTCCAGAAGGTTCCAGCAGCCGTGGGGGAGCATTCCTACCCACATTTTAAAGAGGACAAGCTGGGTCATAGAGGACGCTTCCCGGTCTTACCCTCCTGCATCCAGCCTTTACATGCAAAGGAGGTCCAGGACACCTTGCAGCGGGACATCGCGCTGCCTGGGGTCAGGAGGACCCCAGTCTCCCTCCCTCTCACGTCACCGGGGCGCCAAGTCAGAACAGGAACAAGGCAACTCGGGTAGGGGATCCCTCGGGTAGTGTCCCCCCTTTTCCAGGGAAGCTCAGCCCCACAGTGGGGGGCACCCACACCCTCCCCTGAATCCAAAGACCAGTTGGCAGGCTGTCACAGTAGGTGGGTCTCCTGTAGAATATCTTCACAGTTGCCATAATGACGTCAAGTTTCTATGGCAACCGCGATGGGCCAGTTGGTTACAGAAATGCTTCTAAGGCAGCCTCCTTATGTCCCTGTGCCTTTCTGTGAAAGCAAAACACCTTCACCCTTCAGGCCACCACCTGGGAAAGTGCACTAATTTAGGAACTCTGCGCAGTTTGGTGGGAAAAAAGCCTGCCCTTGTTTTCAATAATTGTGTTTGCTTCAAACGTGACACTAGGGATGTAGTACTAGTACAGAGACACAGGAATAGCTCCTAAGGCACTTGGAGATGAGCTAGCACTCTGTAATTTAGCATGTAAAATTCACCATTCCAACCAGTTACCCATCTCTTAGAAAGCTAAGAGACTCTCCATAATCAAGTCTGTGATCTACAAATATCAAATAATGTCATTTGGAGAATCTGTGTTATTTCAGGGAGGCAGGAGTAGAATAATATTGTCATTTAGTAGGCAGAAACCTACTCAAGTCATCCATACATTGACTGACCTTAGGAATTCTTAATCTATCCCTTATATTTTCTTCAATGTAGAAAGACACTCATGACAAAAACACATCTCCCTCTCTATTTAGTCACTCCTTTATCACATGATTGACTTTGTTTGGGGGGGATAAATACGGGTTACACATCCAGGCCCTCTCCACTCAAATTCTTGGTAGTAACTTGCCTCTTAGGAGCACTTGTTCTGCTCTACCCTTCGATGTGAGTCTTAAAATGAGCCCACAATTCTTCTTTTGTTTTTGTCCCTTTCTTTCTCCCTCCCACCCCCTCTCCCTTTCTTTCTTTATTTTTCAGTGTTGGGGATTAAACCCAGGGCCTTGCACATGCTAAACTAACACTCTGCCACTGAACAATATCCCTAGCCCACTTTTTAAACTTTTATTGCTCCAAGTATTCCTGTTTTTACTTCATGATGTTTGTGTCTTTTTTTAAAATCTCCATTCCTGTATTATATTTTATTTAGAAACAGGGTCTCCTGAGTTTCTTAGTGCCTCACTGTTGATGAGACTGACTTTGAACTTGTGATCCTCCTGCCTCAGTCTCCCAAGCCTCTGACATTACAGGCAATGTGCCCCCACACCCGACTACAATGTTTGTATCTTTAAGGGGCATCCAAAAGAGACTTATGCTCCCATTCTGAGATATGTGACCAAATAATAAAATATCACATCAACTTTATTCCTGTGATTTTGGAGAATGTGACTTAGATTTGCTTGCACATGAGCTTCCTACTGATGATCCCCCAGAACTGGGCAGACTTATCCACCCAGCAGTACTGTGTTGGGATAATTCCAAAGACTAAGGATTACAAGGCATCCCTACCAGCTGTCTACTGAAGGATTCTTGTCTATGTGTGCCTCATGAAAGTGACTTCCTTGCTAGGGGATACCCCTGTAGCAGGAGAGAATGTTTCATTTTAACACTTCTTATGGTGAACAAATGCTCCTAGTCATTACTGCACACTAATCACAAAACTTGCTAAAGATATAGTTTTTTTATTTGGCTCAGGGAACAGCTTGTACTAAAGTCCTCTCAATTACTGAGCATGAATGCTTGCAATGAAGGCTCATCTTATGAAAAGGATTGGAAATAGATTCTAAATTTCAAAGAGTGGTTTCAAAAGCATTTATCATGAACATTTCACTGTGAAAGCCCTTCAAAAATGAATTTATGGTATGTTCAGGAACATGTCCAAAAATAAACCAATGCATGCATACATGCAATAAATATATAAATTGTTAGACTAGAGACATGTAGTTTGGTTCCGCACTTTAGCAATTGTGAATTCACCTGTTATAAACATGGACGTGGCTTTGTCACTATAGTATTCTGACTTTAAGCCCCTTAGGCATAGACAGAGGAGTGGGATAGCTGGGTCAAATGGTAGTTCCATTCCAAGTTTTCTAAGGATTCTCCATACTACTTTTAGTGCTCTATCTGATGTGCATGTAGAAAAAATGTTCTCCCACTCTTTGGGCTCTCTTTTCACATTATTGTTTCCTCAGCTGAGAAGAAGATTTTTAATTTTAATCCATCCATTAATTAATTATTGATTTTATTTCTTATATACTTTAGGAGTATAGTTAAGGAAGTCAGGACCTAATCCAACATGATGAAGATTTGGACCTACTTTTTCTTCTATTAGGTGCAAGGTCTCTGGTAAGACTGGGCAGTTTATAAACCACATAAATGTATTTCCTTACATTTCTAGAGCCTGAAAAGTCCATGCTCAACATGCTTATATCTTGTGAGGCTATTTTTGCTGCCTAATCACATAGCAGAGAGTAAGATGGCAGGAAAGAGAGAAAGAACAAAAGGGAGCCAAACCCATGCTTTTAAAATGAACCCATCCCTGTGATAACAGTAGTGATTCATTTTGAGGGCAGGGACTTGACAGTACAATCCATTCTCAGAAATTTCACTTCCTAATACTGTCACAATGGCAATCAAATCCTAATATGGGTTCTGGAAGGGACAAACATGCAAAATATAGCAGCATATTTCACATGTGGGTTTCTAAATGCAAGGACAATGATCTCACTTTGTACCTTGTGTTGCAACACACAACAAAGTTATTCAGGGTCACTTCAGGTGAACTAGGCTGGCACGAAATAATCACACTGAAACAGAGAAAATACCTTTTTCTCAGTATTCTTCAGTGACAGCCTCTCTCCTCCAGCTCCCACAAGGGAGACAGACTAAAAAGTGGAAGAGGATGTTGTGAAGCCCCTTTTTATTGAGGGGAAAACACTTGAGAAAGTTCCACCCCAATGAGGGTGGGAGGGGGGGTCAGGTTTCACAGGATTGTGTCCAGCTTCATGATATCTTGTGTCAGCAGGTTGACTAACATCTTCGAAGGCCACACCCATCCCATGTGCTGTGTGGGAATCATAGGCAGAGCGAGCAAAAAGGACACAGACATTGCCAGCCCAAACAGACAGGCAATGTCAGTCCAGTCCATTCATGTACTCATGCTCATATTACACACACACACAGCCCAGGCCTGGCTTGCCACAGCCTCATAATGTTCTGGAATAACTTCTATGTTTGAAAACAATTCCAAATCAGTGATTTTGTGTTTACATTGCACTGCCTTTAAATGGAAAATGTGGGGCCATGATAACTTCATACAATTTGAGACAGGAAAAGATTGTCACAACTTCTTTGTGTAGACACTTACCAACATGTAAGCAAGAAGCAAGTGAGAGCCCTGCCAGCTTCTGTACTCTTAGGTCTAGTCTGCAGAAAGTCTAGGGCATGTACGTAAGTATGATCATGCAGTATGGCTAAGATTATAAAAACAAAACAAGATCAAATCATTAGAGAAATCTCAGAAACATTTTACAGGAAAAATGGTTGCAAATGGGGAAGCTACTACATAATGTCACTTACAGGTTTATAGTTAAATGCATTTTGGTGTAATCTCACAAAGATTCTATGAAGAAGGCATCATTACTCCCAATTTATAGATGAAAAATCAAACTCACTGATAAACAATACTCCAGAGTCATCTAGTAAGAAATGAGATTCTAACTCTTGCCTTTCCCTTAGGACACTCAGTAGATTCCCTTATACATTGTGACCATCTAGGACTTAAAATCCTGTAGTTTTAGTATTGAGCTCTCATAGGTACTCATTCAAAAACCCCTATAACTTTGAAGAAGCTGATGGTGCAGATGAAAACTCACTACAGGGTATTATAGGAGGTAATGGGATTAGCATTGGGGTCAAAATAACAACAGTCGGGTGTAAGGGTGCACTCCTGTAATCCCAGTCACTTTGGAGGCTGAGGCAAGAGGATTGTGAGTTCAAACTCAGCCTCAGCAACTTAGTGAGACACTAAGAAACTTAGTGAGACCCTGTCTCTAAATGAAATATTAAAAAAGACTGGGGATGTGACTGAATGGTTAAGTGCCCCTGGGTTTAATCTCCTGTACCAAATAAAATAAAATTAAATTAAATTAAATTAAAAATTAAAATTAAAAGAGCTAGGATGTAGCATTTTACCCTCATTTTTAGAGGGGAATCTAGGCTGGGAGAGCCTTTCACTGTCTTATTCTTCCTGGCCCCACCTTTACATGGAAAGTAGATATAGGATAAAGTGGAGCAGGACATCACACTGCCTGGGGCCAGGAAGGTCCCATATTTCTCTGCAATGATCTAACAGATTACAGATTGCTCAAAATAATAATAGCAACAGTGTTTTTGATTATATGTGTATATGTATGTATGATAATGTATGTTTCTGTATAGGTATAATGAATGATAGCAATGATACTGGAACATGAGAGAAGGATTAGGATTATTCTTTTAACATAAGATTAATTTCATTACCTGTAATGCAGTATGGAATATGAAAGTACACTTGTATTATTTATAAACATATACAGCAAACTATAGGGTAAACACTAAAAAATGCATCAATAAGTATAACTAAAAAGTGAGAAAGAATAGAAAGTGTACGCATATAAAGCACTTTCTACCACAAAATGTAGAAAAAGAATAGGAAACAGATATGAACAATGAACAAAGGCAACAAATAGAGAACAGGAACAAATAAAATAGGTGTTCATTGCAATCATATCAATATTTCTTTGAATATCAATGGTCTAAATAAACCAAGTAAAAGATTATCAGAGGGGATCAAAAATCCAAACCCCAAGTGTATTCTGTCTATGAGAAACTCACATAAATTAAAAAATGCCTAATATTACCATGGATGTCTTTCTCCATCTCTTTACTTTTAACACTAATCAAATGAGAGCTAGAATACACTCATGAATTTCAAGGTGGGCTGATTGCAGAACAAAGAAAGTTTACATGGATAAAGATGGGAATTACATAGTGATAAAGAGGCCAATTTTTCAAGAAGACATTATAATCCTCATTGTGTATGTGTCAAAATCATGGGGCCAGGATTGTAGCTCAGTGGTAGAGCACTTGCATAGCATGTGTGAGGAACTGGGTTAAATTTTCAATACTGCATATAAATAAATGAATAAAATAAAGGTCCATCAACATCTAAAAAAATATTTTAAAAAACATGAGGCTACAATTGACAAAATTTCAGGAGAAACATATGAATCCACTGTCATAATTGAGATTTCAACACCTCATTACAAGAAAAGGAAAGTTGTGGAAAACAGGTAGAAAATAATGAGGATATATGTGAACAACACCACCATCAATCAGTGAATGTAAGTCACAGCCACAGCCTACTTCAGCCTACCTGCCGTGGGCTGATGGGGTTCAACCAGGATGTGTTTCTTCTTCCTGAGTGTGCAGTTTAGGAGTGTGGTACCAGACACAGGCTAGGGACAAACACTGCTTCTAACAAACTGCATGACTTTGAATATTTTTAGTTTTCTTTATAATGACTCTAATACCTCCTCTGCAAATGGGTATTATGCAGTATGACCCTGGAATATAAAATGTTTTAAAACAAACACTACTTTCTGTTTTATTTTGGCACAGGCAAATGCATATAAATCTCATTATTAAAAAGAATCAAATGTAACATTATTTGGATATCTGGCTCATAAACTTGGGTCTGTACCTCAGTTTCCTTTTCTGTTAAGTAGAGGGAACATTTTGCCTTATGATATAGATTGCTACCTTGAGAATTACTTGAGGTGATATCTGAAAATCCTTAGAATAATGTTAAGTAAAAGCTCAATGAGCAATATCCTGAGTTGTTGTATAAATACCTGCAAGATGAGATTTTTACAGCTTTGATTGTTTTAGAGTTTGTATCTGTCATTATTAAAGGGCAACAGACTTAGAACTGAATCTTATTCATCAATTGACACATTATATTAAATCACTACATTTCACTATGACTACTATTGGATAACCAAAGAATGTCAGGCACTTGGAGCAACTGATCTCAGAAAACAGCACCACCATGTCTCCATGTGGCCGAACAAGTCCAGGGGCCTTTGATTCTGTCCTATCCTCACACCACCCCCATGCCCAGCCACTGCAGGTCCCTCCTGCCCTTCCTCCAGACATGCACTGTCTGGGCATACCCCTCCCTCTGCACAATGCTGCAGCACAGCTCCCATCTTCCCTCATCCCTCCCATGGCCTTGGGCAATATTCTCCTAGTGGTTGTCGGCACAAGACAGTTGTCCCTTTCCAATACATTCACAGAGAGGCCAGTGTCACCTGAGTAAGAAAAGACCCAGATCATGTCATGCCCATACTCTAACCCTCCACACTCAGAATAAAATCCAAACTCCTTGCACAGCCCAAACCCTGTGGCTCCATCTGCCCTCTCCACCTCACTTCCCACCAGTCTGCACATTGTCCACCAGGATCCAGCCACTGAGCTTGCACTCTGATCCTGATTCAACTGGTGCCTACACATTGCAGAGACACTGACAGAATGGCTTGTCCATGCCTTGCTTCTTTTTGTCATTCAGCACTTATCGCAAATGTTGCTTCCTGAGGAAAAAACTTCACTACTACTCAATCTATCATAATCCTTGCCATTTTCTACTGTTTTTTTTTTCACAACAAAGCACAGGTCCTTATATGAAATCACCCTGCTTATTGATATGTTTTCTTGCTTATTGCCAGTTTTCACAATTAGAATGACACCTCCAAGGAGGCTATCTTGTTATCTAAGTTGTTTTCCCAGAGCCTTGAACACAAGTCAGTGAACAAATATTACTTAATTGGATAAATTGCTTGCAACCAGTTTGATCTGACAGAAAAGACACAGATATTGGGACTAGGGCTGTGGCTCAGTGGTAGAACATTTTCCTAGCATGTGTGAACACTGGGTTTGATCCTCACACCACATATAAATAAATGAATAATAAAGGTACATAAACAATTTAAACAAAAAGACAGATATTTAAAGTCAACAAGGAGGGGAGACCAACAATGAAATTATACATCAAAGGTATACTTGTTATAAATTCACAGCACCATTTTTCAAACCTGGATGAGTACCAGAACCAACTGAAAGAATTCTAATAATATAGACACCTCCTAGCCCACCTCAATGGTTTTGATTCAGCACTTGATGTAGACACAAAAAATGGTTATTTTAATAAGAAACCTCTGGTGATTTTAATGAAGTGATCAATCAATGAACCACACTTAGAAAAATGCTAACCAAACAGCTCACATTCGTGTACCACTAATTTCATGCAACCCATGAAGGTTTCTGGGACATCTGGGGTGTCTCTGTTAATGTAATTACTCCAAATCGCCCAGATCTTTGCTTTTAACTAAGACCACAGGTTATTTTCTCATATGGGATCACACTTAAACTCCAAAGTTTTCCTGGTGGTCAGAAGATTATGAATTTTTATCCTGTTGAATAAATAAATATTGTAAAAGGGAAGTGTCCCTGTGTTCTGTCTACTCTTTTCCAGTAGCCTAACAGATTCCATACCACACATGGTTCTTCTCTATGAGCTCTTGGTTCTGGTATAGCATGAACACCCTTCTCAGATGTTTAACTAGAAGAGAGAGGAGAAAGAAAGCATAGAGATGAATAGAGAGGAAAGTAAGAGTATGAAAAAGCACATGAAATGCAGCGGATGGGGTGGCCATTCCTTGCTTGTCCTCACTGTGTTAAATGTTAAATGTTAAAAGGACAATGATACTTGTCCTTTTCCCAGCTCCATCACACAACCCTGCCCTACACATCGTTGACAATGAAGGCCACTCATAATGGAAATATGGACTTATCATTGCTTGCTGTGACTTTTCCAAGTCATCTCTCTGTAGCCATGGTACTGTTAGTGTCAGAAGCATGACACTGGCACAATGAAGGACGCCAAGTTGGAATGGTAATCTTATTGAGGTCCTACTAGATGTCATAGGCTATGGGTTGAGGTTTTTGGGCTCTCCTAATGCTCAACATGGTGGTCTGAGGTGGGCTTCATGATTTCTTTTCTACAGAAAGGGAGATGATCAGGCTCACAGAGCAAAGTGCATACTCAACAAGTTCTATGGAAGTGTCAAATGAACACTGAGGTCAACTTAAAGGGCATTTCCCTGGGCTATTTGGGGACAATTGGAGCATAAAATATACAATTATAATAACAGAGGTGAACTCTTTGAATAAAGGGGAATGCTTGAGTAATACTGACATTAATAATATATGAATAATAAGTATGGGAAAGAGAGAGAACTGCCATGAAATTAAATTTCAACTCACGATTCTAGAGTGAATGAAAGAATTGCAAAACATGTTAGTTAGTGCTATAATATAATAATAATTATGGTAGGCAACATAAATGGATGCTTATTCTATACCAATATTATAATAATCAATGAGTCACTACAGTAACCATGCTTGTCAAGCAAAGATGGGAATAAACAACTAACACACTGATCTTATTCCTAATATATGCCAGAAAACAAAGAGGACAGACAACTCTAACTCCATTTATCACTCACAATAAATTCCTGGCAGCCTTAGGGACATATACAAACACACACATATCCACATACACACATGTTATTTCCCCTTATCTCTCTACCCAAGATACCAATAATTTAGTGTGGTGAATTTGCTGGGATCTAAAGCAGAAAAGCCACACATTTCAATTCAAAAGATTCATTTCTTTCTTCTTGGGGGTAGGGGGGAGTACCCGAGATTAAACTCAGGGGAACTTGACCACTGAGCTGCATCCCCAGCCATATTTTTTTGTATTTTATTTAGAGACAGGATCTCATGAGTTGCTTAGCACCTCACTTTTGCTGAGGCTGGCTTTGAACCCATGATCCTCTTGCCTCAGTTGCCCAAGCTTCTGGGATTATAGGTGTGCAGCACTGTGCCCAGCTCAACAGATACATTTCTAACCACAAATTTAAAGTTTAAATCTTCTAAAATATTTATTTATTTGTGATTTTTCTGAAAATGACCAATAGAATTGCCTCTGGGATAGTTTTTCCTCACTAGTTTCAATATACTGTCAATGAATTCTAGAAGCTGATATTGAAATAACAGGAAAAATCATATTAAATATCAAACATCTTTTCAATCCTGGAGCAGATTGTGGTTTCAACCAAAAAGGTTCTTCTCTACTATTTTTGCATTTGATAGTTGACAGTTCAATGATAATACGATATCATAAGGATTTTATTTTAAAATATTGCCATGTTTGGTAGCATCAAAAATTATGAAATATTTATAAATATCTGATCACAGATGTGCAATGTCTATACAAAGAACACCAGAAAGCTCTGCTGAGAGGCTAAATAAATGGAGGACATACCATCTTCATAGGTCAGAAGACTTAGAATTGTCTATTCTTCCAATACAATCAATCTATAGATTCAATGCAATCTTAATAAAAATTCTAACAAAATGGATAAAACACTAGAAGGCTGATTCTAAAATTCATATTAAAATACAAAGGATCAACACTATAAGGAAAACTTTGTAAAAGAACTGTTAGAGAACAATGCTACTTGATTTCAAAATTTTTTATGAACCTACAATAATCAAGACAGTAAGTTTTTGGCATCAAATTAGCCAAATATGTATATCAAAGGAACAGCATAGAGAGTCTAGAAATACACCCACACATATATGGATAACTGATTTTTCACAAGGATGGAAAGGCAGTTCAGTGGAGAATAGACAATCTTTTCAACAAAAGGTGCTGGGAGAAATGGATATCTAAACATCCAAGTATTAACTGTGATCCATACAACAAGGTGCATACAAAAATCTACTTAAATGGATCATATGGATCCAAACATAAATCTTACACCTACACAATTTCTACCAGAAAACAGAGAGGAAAATCCTTGTTGAGTATGGATTAGGTACAAAATTTTTAGCTGAGACACCACAATAATAAACAATAATTGAAAAACTCAAGAATTTTGAATTACTCCTAGTTAAAAACTTTAGCTTGGGCTGGGGATGTGGCTCAAGCGGTAGCGCGCTTGCCTGGCATGCGTGTAGCCCAGGTTCAATCCTCAGCACCACATACAAACAAAGATGTTGTGTCTGCTGAAAAACTAAAAAATAAATATTAAAATTCTCTCTCTCTCTCTCTCTCTCTAAAAAAAAAAAAAAAACAAAAAAAAAACAAACTTTAGCTCTGCTGGGCATGGTGACACAAGCCTGTAATCCCAGCAGCTTGGCAGGATAAGGAAGGAGGATTGAAATTTCAAAGCCTGCCTCAGCAACTTAGCAAGGTCCTAAGCAATGTAGAGAGAAGAGAGCCTGTCTCAAAAACTAACAAACAAAAAACATAAAAACAAAATAGAAAAGAGAATATATTAATGTCTGAAAAACCAGAAAGAATCACTTAAAAAAATCAACTCTTCCAAATTTGTGGTTGGAAGATAGAACACACAAGTCATTGGTTGAGAGTGTGTGTGTGTATATATATATACACACATATATATTATATATACATATATATTATATATACATATATATTTATATATATATATATATATCTGAAAAAGGATTTGTACAGAAATACAAAAAAACTCACAGTAGTTAATAAGAAAATAGAGACACCAAAGGAGAAACAGCCATAAGATTTAAATAGATACTGCTATAAAGAAGATACACAAACATCAAGTATGTGAAAAGATGCTCAACATCCTTAACCATCAGGGAAAAATAAATGAATGAAAACTACAAGATATCAGTACACTCCCAGTGGGAAGGTCTAAGGTAAAAACACTGAGCACACCAAGCACCAGCAAAGTCTTGGAGGATGCAACTCTCATATAATATTAGTGGCAAGAAAAAATGGTACAACCACTGTAGTTTGGTAGCTTCTTACCATGTTAGTCTTATATCTATATTATGATCCAGAAATTGATCTCCTAAGTATTTAACTAGTGAAAGAAAGCATCATATTTTCATAAAAATATTTATTCACAAATGCTCATAAGAACTTATTTACAAGAGCCACACATTGGAAACAACTCCCAAATAAATAGCAGGTGAATGGATAAAACAAAATATTATATAGCTATAAACTGGATTACTTGCATCGGCAAAAAATAATGAGCCATTGATATATGTAACAAACTGAATAAATCCCAAAATAAATAGGATGAATGAAAGAAATGAATAAAAAAAACAAACAAATAAAATACCTTTGAGATTCATTTTCAATGAATTTCTAGGATATTGAATCTACTCTTTAGTAAAAGGTGTAGTCTGTCTGCCTAACGACAGGGCAGTGTGAGTAGTAGGCATACCAGGTACTACAAAACTGAAAATGTTCTGTCCTAGGGAATGATAATATTTAGGTCTATTTGGTTATTTTAGGAAATATAGCAGGAGATAGATAAATAGATAGATAATACAGTAAGTTATATGATATTATTATCTTTGAAAAAACTGAATTCTTGTATCTTTTATAATTTTATTTAATATTAGATAAATTCCTGGCTTCTTTTTTTTAGAGTGTTAAAATATTTTTTTATTGGTTGCTCAAAACATTACAATGATCTTGACATCATATTTCATACATTTGATTCAAGTGAGATATGAATTCTTATTTTTATCACGTGTACAGATTGCAGATCTGTCTCTATTAAAAGGTCGCCATGGTCACTATTAGGATGTCAGGTTGCTGTGGTAACCACAATATGAACAATGGTCTTCCAAACTGGTAATGCCTTTGGACCTATATCTTCTTGCTTTTCACTGAGAGGAAATAGCTTCATTCTTCAGGCTACCAACTGAGAAAGCATACTAATTAGAGAGACTAGGGACTACTTATAGGCCTGCATAACCCTCCTTAAGTCCTAACCAGGGCATCAGACCCAGATCTACTCTGAGAAGTTGCTGATGACTGAAGTTAGGCCTTCCTTCTCCTTTAATATCAACAAGACACTACAGAGGTCACCAGAACTTCCAAAAGAACCTGGAACTGGACCAGTCATTACTGTGACCTCTTCACCTCCTCAGCTACTGAAGATGTGAAGAACAACAAGAACTCAGGGAATAGTTATGTGACAGTGCAGGCAAAGACAAGAGAAGGAACTCACCCTGGGGTGGCTCAGGCGCTGTCTAGGAAGAGCTTCTCACTCTTGTTTCAGTGTCCGTCTCTGAAGATTCACTGTCACCTTCTCCTGAAGCTCCAAGAAGGTACTAGAGCCACAAGTCATATGCATACTGGATGTAAATAAAGAGTGCCCCAACAGAGTACAGGAAGAGGACAGTTATTCAATGAAAGAGTGAGAAACTTCTCTACAACTCCACTACACTGCACAGCACAGAGATGGCACTGAATTTCCTATGAAATTATGAATGTGTGTGGTATTCTTCTAGCCTTCTCAAATACTTATTAAAATATAGCAATTCTCATTTAAGGATAAGAAATAACCCCATTAAAGAGCAGTGCACTTGGGAAGTTGGAATGGAAAGGACCCAAACACTGGCTTTCTGGATGATGAACCAAATACCATGCTGGGATTGAATATTGCCCCCTGAACTCCTTACAAGGGTAACTGAAACAATCAGTTACAATCAAGATACACATACAGAGAAAATGTCAAATAAATTAACAAGCTGGATAAGAATACCATGAGTGTTGCAGAAAAATACATTGTATTTTATTTAGGGAGTTCTCACATGAAGTAAAAGGTAAGGTTACACATAGGAGTGATAATCATCTCATTTTGAGTAGTGATTATTTTTATGAGAGAAGGAAAGGGATATAATTATGGAGTAATAATTGTTTTATTTACCTGGATTAATTTCATAGTTCTCTGTTTCTGAAATATATAAGTAACAGATATTTTATATAATTTCTTCTCTTCATTGCTAATGTTTAATAGTAAGTCATGTGCAGATGTTAAGAATATTAATACCCAGCTGTCGGAGACCAGCTCCAACAGGGGGTCTCAGGAGACAAACAGATGGTGAGGAGTTGGCGAAAGGCGGGTGGAGAAACAACACAGACACCAAAGTGAAGGTGCTGATCCCAATCTTTACTTGTGAAGTTGATCATATATACTTTTCATTTTGGCAGGCTCACAGTACTTTGTGGTTACAAAACAGGAATCATTATTCAAAGAAACAAAATATTATGTAGCTACAATTAGAATAGAAGAATGTATCTTGGCTTATGCATAAGCAAGCATTTGTACTTTCAGTTTGCTTTTTGCTTTGAGCTGTTTCTGCTTAGTTAACTTTTAATAATAGTTAGAAATGTCCCAAACTATTGGCCTATACCTTGACTATTCTTTCTTGACTTACTGACTGGAACCGGTGCCATGGTTACGGCAAGTGGTTGACTTGTTATTAATTTTAATCAAACAAGAGTAAGAGCACAAACCATTGTGCACAGGAACAAGAACAAGTTGCCCAGTATTAAGCACTAATCTGTCTTTTTAACATTAATTTTTCTTCTCTAGATTTTAATTTAATTTCTCAAAAACGTCCTTGACAGGAATACAGGGAGTTTTTCATTAGACATTAACAATTTACGCTCCACAGCTGAATCATTGCATTTAGAGGAAACAGATCTATTCTTTAGAAGTAGTTGCATTAATTGGGAAAGTCATGTTTTTTCCTTCATACTTAATGGTCATATGAGAAGTCACAACTATACTTATTAAAGGAATACAAAAACAAATCAGCCCATTCCCAGAAACATACTGTGCTCCTCCAGAGGATGGACGTCTTGCGCCATCCACCTCAGTAGGGCCTTGCCATTGCCTGAGTCAGGGGAGGGGCGCAGCACCCAGCATTCCCATTGTCATTGAAATTTACATTATGCTACTTAATTATATTGTTCTTTTTCTATGCAGACATATATGCAAATATAATATATATTCATATGTTACATTTCATATAAATACTATAATACTATATATATGCACATATATATAGCTTGTATTCTGTTTTTCTGGGGTTTTTTAACATTTATCTGAACTTTTATGCTAAGTACTAACACACAGAGGAAGCATTCTAATTATACAACAAGGTATAAGATATAGTCTAATTTTCCTATTAATGAATCTTGTACCAGCTGATCAAGCACCATTTCTTTTCTTGTTTTTGGATATGTGGATTGGTTGAACCCAGGGACATTTAACCACTGAGCTACATCCCCAGCCCATTTTAGTTTTATTTCAGGCAGGGTTTTGCTAAGTTGCAGAGGCTCTCTTTGAACTTGAGATCCTGCAACCTCATCCTCCTGAGTTGCTGGGATTGCAATTATATGCCAACCAACCTGGCCAAGTCCCATTTCTTGAATGATGTGCCTGACTTGAAATTCCATATTTGTAGCATAGTAAGTAATATGTGTGCATCTTCTTATGAGCTTTCTATAGACTTCATTTAATCTCTATGTACACTACACAATCCAACAGTTATAAAATCAAATGTTTGTTGTAACACCTCTGTAACACCTGGTAGTATAATCTCCACACTTATCATTCACATTTTGGATGGGTGGTGGAATGAGGATGAGGGTGATGATGATGATCAGTAAATACAAGATGTCATATTAGGGCACATAATAAATAAATTGTTTGATTTAGATCACACAAACAGCAAGTAGTAGTTTCCAGGGTCGCACCCAGGTTCCCTCACCCCAAAGGCCAGGCTGCTAACCACTTTTTCTATACAGAGTGTCTTTCTCTATTAGTTCAAAAGTCAACAAAGTGAAAGGACTCACTTAAGGTCTTATGGTCAGTAGATGGCTGTGGAATCCAGGATGCAGGCTGGATGACTCCCAGCATCAGTCTAGCTAATTCATTCTTACAAGAGAGCAGAAAGCACATGGAATCTAAGAATGAAATAAGAACAACATTAGCTTCTTCTACTACATTCCAGATGCTCTATGTTTCAAATCTTCTCTTTTATGGGATACAGATATGTTCCTTTGAAATCAGCAATTCCTCTTCTAAGAATCTATCCCAAGCATAAAAGTAAAATACAAACAGGCATAAGCATAAGGTCTTTGCTGGCAGCAGAAAACTAGAAATAAGACAGACATCCACCAAGAAGGGATTGATTGAATAACCTAAGGCACATCTATATCCTAGAGTACTATGCAGATATAATAAGCCAGGAATACTCCCTCCTTTCTCATCTACTGTACACTTGTCCTTAGGATATTGCCAAATAAGAAACCAAGGCACAGGAAAGTGTGTAGAGTAGCTGATATTCAATCCCATGGGCACCAGCTATGGGAAGGGAAGGGCAGGGCAGGGCAGGGCAGGGCAGGGCAGGGCAGGAAACATGAAATAAGTTGTTGAAATTAAAAATATTCATGTGATTATTATTTTTCTACTAACGTTTTTTTGGGTGGTGAGGGAGAATACACAGGATTGAACTCAGGGGTATCAACCACTGAGCCACATCCCCAGCCCTATTTTGTATATTTTTTTTAGAGACAGGATTCTCACTAAGTTGCTTAGTGCCTCGCTTTTGCTGGGGCTGGCTTTGAACTTGCGATCCTCCTGTCTCCACCTCCTGAGCCACTGGGATTACAGGCATGCACCAGCATGCCTGGCTCTACTAACATATCTATCATTGGAGTCAAATATGTAGGTATGAAACAAAAAGTCTAGACTTAATCCATGTCTAAGGTTTTTTTTTTTTTTATCATCATCAAAGCCCAAAAGCTTGATTACAACTGAAAAAAAGTCTAACATGTCTATTGTTCCTTGACTTAATCAGTTATGGTTGCTATAAGTACACTATACACTGTGTGGCTTAAACAAGAAACAGATGTTTCTCAGTTCTAAATGATGAAATATCTAACAGCAAGGTTCTAGAAGATTTGGTCTGGTGAGAGTCCCCTTCCTGGTTTATAGACAGGTCCTTTTAGCTGTATTTTTACATGGTGGAGACACAGAAAAAGAGATTTCTCTCCCTTATGAGTTTTATAATAGGGTACTGATGCCATTAAAAGAGTTCTACACTTATGACCTCATCTAACACCTAATGACCTCCCAAAAGTCCCACTTGGAAAAACCATCACATTGGGGACTAGAGCTTCAACATGTGAATTTGGAAGACACACACATTTAATTCTTAGCATTCTTATCTGGCAGAGTTGTATCTCTCCAACTTGTTACATTCATTGGTTAAATATTATTAAAATCCTAAAACTGAATATAAATATGTGGGTATTTCTTCTTTGGAGCATATTAAATGGATATTTTGGTGATCTACAAAAGAATGACTCCAGATTTCCCAAACACAAGTTTGCTCATAGCAGATAGTAGATATTAAATATTTAAGAGGTTCACAGTTTTAAGGAAATTATGCATCTGTTGTTTAATATTTCTAAAAACATAAGTCAAAATTTAAATTAACAAAATGTACTGAATGAAACAAGCAAGATTTCCCCCTATCCATCCCAAGAGACAACCTGTGTGATCCCATATATAAAACTATAGGAAATGAAACTGATCTATTGACAGAAGATTAGTGGTTGCCTTGTAGACAGGCATGGTGAGGGGAGGGTGGTTGGGGGACACAGAACTGAAAATATGATGTCCTGGGAATATAAACCTAATAATATTTAAGAATGTCTGGTTCATATAAAGGAACTTGCATAGTATCATTAAAATAAAACAAATACATAGGTAATTAATATTCAACATTTTAAAATCTTATAAGTGACTTATTTATATAAAACATGGATTATACCTGGCTGTTAAAAAATTTTATACTAGAATGGATAAAATTGTAGTTGCAAGGGAAGAATCCATGTTATAATTTCAAATTGCTAAGGAAGACTTTCTAAGCAACTGCAATTTTCAACACCCATCTAAGAGAAACATGGGGACCACTGCTTTTTATACCCTATACAGAGAAAATATATAAATATTGGGCTGGGGATGTGGCTCAGGCGGTAGCGCGCTCACCTGGCATGTGTGAGGCCCAGGTTCGATCCTCAGCACCACATACAAACAAAGATGTTGTATCTGCTGAAAAACTAAAAAATAAATATTAAAAAATTCTCTCTCTCTCTCTCTCTCTAAAAAAAATACAAAATGGAGCTGGGAATGTGGCTCAGTGGTCAAGTGCCCCTGAGTTCAATCCCCGGTACCAAAAAAATTTTTCAAAAAAAAAAAAAATATATATATATATATAAATATTTGCTGCAAGATTATGAAAATCTTCTTCTTCTTTCCTTAAGAAAAAATGATTGCTTTTAGACTAAGAGGAACTTTCTAGAGGGGCCTCAAGGGCTACTACAAAGCATAGAGCTGGAAAGAAAATTCACCTGTTAAGCTATTTAAAGGATGAGATCAAAGGGTTTTCTGTACTTTCCAGCTATTTTGTGAACCTCATGTGTGCTATTCCACCATATACCCTTGTTCATATCTATGAACTCACTTGAGCTAGACATTATATCTTACCAGGGATGGAAGTATCAGGGGTCTCCTGAGCACTGTGGACCTTTGGATCTGGAGTAGAAACTTCAGCAGCTATCATGACCCACATTCAGAGAAACTTCTTCAGGCACTTGATATGAGTTCAGTCACCAGAGGAAGAGCTGTCCAGGGGAAACCAGAATCCAGAAATTACTATGCTTTATTGGGATAACTACATCCATGGAAAAATACTAGGCACTGAAATGAGCATTTGTAATCCCACAATAAACACAGAGCAATGGGGGTTTACACCTATGTCATCCTTGAAGGTTCCAGCAATCCTGTGGGTTGGCATTCTTGACCCCATTCTACAGAAGACAAGCTGGGCTCACAGAGAGCCATTCCCTTTGTTTTTTCTTTTTTGTTGGGGGTTGGGGGTGTATCGAGGATTGAACTCCAGTGCACTCGACCACTTAGCCACATCCCCAGCCTTATTTTGTATTTTATTTAGAGACAGGGTCTAAATAAGTTGCTTAGCACCTCGCTGTTGCTGAAGCTGGCTTTGAACTCACGATCCTCCTGCCTCAGCTTCCTGAGCCATTGGGATTACAGGCGTGCACCACCACGCCGGCTTAGAGCCATCTCCTTTCTTATCCTCCCTCATCCTGCATTTACTTGGAAAGTAGGTCCAGGGCACCTGGGAGCAGATCATCATGCTGCCTGGGGCCAGAAGGGTCCCACATCTCTCTCCCTCTGGAGTCAGCGGGGCTCCGCGTCCAGAAGAAGGAACGAGGCGACTTGGGTCTGGGTCCCTTCATCTCCCACACCCCAGGGAAGATCAGCCACCACCGGGGGGCACCCACACCCTCCGCTGAGTCAAAACACCTGGACGAAGGGCTCTGCTCCTCTCACAAGAGCAAGTCGGTCTCCTTTCTAATGTCGTCACAGTCGCCCTGATGACGTCAGGTTTCTATGGCAACCGCGATGCACAGATTAGTCCTGAGCACTAGAAATGCTTTTGGTTAGGCCTCCTCTTTGTCCCTTGTCTTTCTTTGAAATTAAAACACCTTCACTCTTAAGTCCACCACCTTAGAACATGTACTAATTAGGGGAACTAGGCTCAGACTCCCGCAATGGGAAGAACTCTGCGCACACCCTCAGATGAGTCCAAATTCCTGAAGTAGATCCAGGACAACCAGGCTCAGGATATCACACTCACTGGTCTCACATCTCCCTACATTACTTGAAGAACCAAGTCCCAAAGCTGGAATGAATCACTGGCCTAGTTACCAATGGCACTGGTACAACTAGGTAGTGATCATAACAACTAGAGGACACAATGGGCTTCTCACCAGGAACTTTCCTTCTCTTCTACTCATCTGTCATCCTCTAACAACAAATCTGAACAGGAATGTGAAGTGGTCTAAATTCATATAGGCATTTATGATCCCACAATTATCACACAGGACATCATGGAGCCTGGGATCAGGAGGGTCACACATCCCTTTCCTTCTCCAGTTAGCAGGGCAGAGCACCAAGTCCCAGGGCAGGAATGAGACAAGTTGGGTCTGGTGTACCTACATCTCTCCACACTCTAGGGAGGCTCAGCCTCCACCTTCCATTGAGTCCAAATATCTGGATGTTGGGCCCTGTTTTTGAATCAGAGAAAGTAAGTCTCCTCTAGAGTGTTGTCAGGGTCACTAAGGTTGCCATAATGATGTCAGGTTTCTATGGCAACAGTGGTGGACAGGCTGTTCCTGTACTAAGGAAATGCTTGCACTAGTTCTTCTTACGTCTGTTTCTCCCTTAAAGCAAAACACCTACACCATTGTGGAGACTAGAGAATGCTCACTAATTAAAGAAAATATGTGGGGATGGAGGCAATTGGGACTGCTCTGCCCACGTTGTTGGAACAAAGCAGGTGTCCGTTACCAACATCTCAGCTACTAGGAAGGCAGAGGGAGGAGGATCCCCAATTCAAAGGCATCCTCAATGCCTCAATGAAGTCTCAGAATGGAAAATAATGATAATAATATTGTGTCCAAGTGGGTACTCATTCAACAACCCCTCTTGAAGAAGTTGCTGGTACAGATGAAATCCCAGTGTAGGGTCCTGTGGGTGGTAATGGGATTAGTATGAGGGTCAAGGGTTTATAATTCTTGCTTCCTCTTTATCTTCACTCTTTGTTCTTTTGGGGATCAATGTGAAACTGTTCCCCAACATCAAATTAAAATATCAAATAAGGGGACAGAAAACAATGAGGAATTTTTTAAATTAAATGTTTTAATACTCTTCCTCTCTCAGCAAGGCCCTCCTGCAACACTGAGATAGCCCCAAAGTATGATTCACAGTGTAAATGTGAGGATGGGCCAAGTTATACTTTGGATGTGGGGTGTCCCCCAAAAGCTCATGTATGAGACAATACAGGAAGGTTTGGAGGAGAAATGATTGGGTTATAGCATTAACCTAATCAGTGAATTAATTAATTAATTCAGGGATCAGCTCAGTGGAACTGGAGGCAGGTGGGGTGTGTCTGGAGGAAGTAGTTCAATGGGGGTGTGGCTATTTGGTATGTATTTTTATCTGATGAGGGGGTCTCTCTCTCTCTCTCTCTCTCTCTCTCTCTCTCTCTCTCTCTCTCCCTCTCTCTCTCTCTCTCTCCTTCCTGGTCCTCACTGAGCTATTTCCCTTTGCCACACTCTTCTGCCATGACGTTCTGTGTCACCTCCAGGAATGGCACCTGCTATCTGTGGACTGAGACATCTGAAACTGTGAGCCCCTAAATAAAATTTTCCTCCTCTACAACTGTCCTGATTAGATCTTTTTTTTTTTTTTTTTTTTTGAGAGAGAGAGAGAGAGAGGGTTTTTTTTTTTAGTTTTCGGCAGACACAACATCTTTATTTGTATGTGGTGCTGAGGATCGAACCCAGCGCCGCACGCATGAGCCACATCCCCAGCCCCTAATTAGATCTTTTAGTCACAGCAGTGAAAGGTTGACTAAAACATGCTGCTTCTTTCTGATACATTTCCAGGTGGTCTCCAGGGCAGGTGTGTCCTTTCATTTAGGTAACTGTTATCACTTCTCTGGGAGAAGAGAAAGTTCAGCCATATAAACTCTGGTTGAAATCTCACTCCACACCAGGTGCTCTGAAGAGGATTTCTCTTTGTCCCTTATAGTTCTGTAAGGATGGCAAGGTGAGTCCCCTTTAATAGATGAACAACTTCAGACTGACAAAGGTTAAGGAAGGATTTCAGCATCACACATCAGGTAGGAGGCAGGAATGAAGTTCCATAGTTTGCTGTCATTGAAACGTTACATGCATTCTCAAAGGGGACAATATTGCTCATAAGATACTTCAAACTGGTTTTCAGGGATAGGCGTATGGTACATATTACAATAGTTTGTGACACTACAAAGAAACACAACACATACTTAATTCTCCTTGTATGATCTCAACATTTTATATTCTGGGCAGAAGGTGTGTGAGGGGGAAAATGTCTAAAAAGCCTCTTTATGGGGAAATAATAAAATAAGGATTAAAAAATGTTATATTCCCAATGACTTCGTGTTGATGATGGGCCTCCGAGGCTTAATGATGACAGACAGACAATGGCTGAATAACAAGTGTTTCCTCTATGACAGATAATCTGGAGGATAAGATTTAAAATATATAAACTAATGAAACCAAATTACACCCTAAATATTATCCCCTCCAAACTGAATCTTTAAGTAATTTGTTATTAAATCTACAGTTAGATCAGGTTATAGGAAGTTGAGAAAGCTTAAGTAAATCAGGGAATATGCATTGTTACTGTCTGCTCAGTAGTGAAGCCTGTAGTCTAACAAAAGCTTTGTGTCCTGATGCTGCCAGGAATCTAAGTGCTCTGAACTCCCTGGAAACTCACATTCAAGACTGCACCACAAACTCAGGACAATGGCATATCCTTAAAGTGAAGTGACATAACCTCTACAATAATGTGCATAAATCCAAAGTGATATAAAAAATGTCTGAATCAGTAAAGAAATGGATAAGAGGAGACAAATTATCTTCATCCAATAATTCCAAATAACATATACAGTTACCTGCCCTCCATGAGGTAAAGGCTAATTCTGATCCTAACCCCCGAGGGCAGAACTTAGTATCTCCCTTACAAACATGACAGTAAGCAGATGGAATATAGTCACTGTCCACTGGAGAAACTTGGCAAACATTACCTTAACCAAGTGATGAAGTTTAGTGTCACCAGTGATGTCACATGGATATCCTATACTCCCAGAAAGAATGCAATGAGAAGATGCTTCAAATCTTCAAAATGCTTCAAAACCCATGATTACAGTCTAATTGGAGAAAATAACAAGCTCAGCAGGTGATCCTCAAGCCTGCCAAGGTCATGGAAATGGCTTGGCATTTCTTCTCACCATTAAACAGGGAGTTATCATATGTGTCATCAATTACACTCCCAGGTACACAAGTAAGATAAATGAAAACCCATGTCTACATATAAACTGGAACAGGAATATATGTAGCATCATCATCTTGAACAACAGCCCAAAAGTAGAAATAACCTGATGTACTAGGGATCAACCATGATAACAGGTGAAAAATCCAGATGCAAAATACCAAATATTGTGTGATTCCATTCATATGAAATGTATGGAACAGGCAAATCCAGAGACACAAACATGCATTTCCTGGGGCTGTGGTGAGGACCAGTTTTTAACTAAGCACAATGCTATATTATAGGGTGATGGAAATAGCTAATACTTGGTTGCTCAACTTTATAAATATATTGAAAACCATCAAGCTGTATCCTTAAAATGGGTAAATGGGTAATTGTATTTCAAATTATATTGCAAGAATGTTGTGAAAAATACTATATTGATCTGAGCTTCCATTGTATCACAATAACACTCAAACTTGGCTCTTAGCAAGTTGTTTAATGCACATGTACTTTATAATACTGTGCTGTATTCTACCCTGACGACTCTATGTCCTGTGTAACTCCAAACAATGACTGCCCCCCCCCTCCTTCCCACCACCCATGCTCCCTTGGGTTGCTCATTTGCATAAAAGCTAATTTACACCTCATCACCTCCATCTGCAGCACAGGTGTGATAGTGGGTCCTCTACAGGGTCCAAGTCCTGTCCTCTGTGACAGACTATCAGTACTGTTACTTTCTTTACTCCTCCGTGGCCTTGGGCAGTTCAAGCAGCACTACCTTTATGAATGTTAGGATGGTATCACTTATTAGAGGGCTCCAAAGTGGCACACACTTTGTACCAACACTTTCTCTCTCACAAGTCATCTTCAGGATGGAATGAAGGATGTCAATAAGGCTTAGGTTATAAGGATGCCATGCTGAGAATTCTCTTCCTTCACTTTTGGACCTGAATGTAGGAAGGGAGGCCAAACAGGATGCAAATCTATGAAGAGGGAAAAAGAATACAGAAATGTGGTTGTCACCATATATGTGCATGCACAAACACACAGTGTCACTTGCTGATGCATACACACACTCTCTTTTTCACTCACACACACACACACACACACACACACACACACACACACACCTTACACATACTCCTATAAAACCCAAACTGTTATCATATGAGAATTTTCCAAGACAGTTTGCTAGGCTCACATAGAACCCATTTATCTCACCTTTCAAACGATGGTGTGAACTGTGCCTTAAACTGTGCCCTTAAGCAGATTATATTCTGAAAATGCAATGCACACAGGGTTGACAGTAGGAACTATAAAAACACTCTAAATAATTCAGCATTGTGAATATTATTTTACATGCATAGGAATGAATTCCATAAGGTAGCAAAAACAAGTCATAATGACAACAATGACACAAGATCCTTTCACTATTACATTAGCAATGATTTTCATTGTCTCTCATGTGTGGAGACATAGGTACTTTTATGCTTCACTGTTAGATATATAAATGAATAAGAACAGTTACAAGTCATTATGTCAACAGAAATGCTTACAAACATTTGCATAGGTATACATGTATTATGTGGTGTATGTAAGTACATATATTGTGATAACAGGGTGTTTGGTACACTATCATTTGTCATTGGAAAACTGTAAAAGAAACTAAATTTTCATTACTTTGATCCTAACTTAATTCTGGGGTATCCACACAATGAAAAACCCAGTCAGTGGGGGCAAAGCCTACAATTTTGTTGAAAATTAAAAATGCAATCAGAAATATATCTTCCTGGAATGATGCCCATATTAATTAAGGGGAAATTTTCTTTCCAAAAATCATAATTAGTGTGAATCCTTTTTTGTTTGTATGTCTCCAGCTAATTATCCAGAAGTTTCAAAGTATAAAAATGACATTTTTTTTTTTTGGTCCTCTCACATAGAGCTTTCTCTTCCCAATAATGATAGACTTCATTTTCTGTGTGGAGGTCCTCAGTATACCTACCTACACATTGGCAATGTCCCCTTTTATACACAGGCTTCCAGAAAGTTCTGTAGGATGTGCTTGGTCAGATTCCCTCCCTCCCACTTTCCTGCTCGGCCATTTTCACGTTGCAGTTCAAGATTCTGTCACAAGGTGGAACCAACACACCTGCATTATCAAAAGTCTGTGTTTACAAAGAGGTGGCTGCACCAATCCCCCCCTCCCTCTGGCAAATAAATGTGGAATGTTTTCTCTGATATAAGGAGGGTGACTCATAGTGGGGTATGGAGGGGGAGCATGGGAGGAATAGATGAATTCTAGATAGGGCAGAGGGGTGGAAGGGGAAGGGAGGGGACAAGGGATTACCAAGTATGGTAGAATGTGATAGACACGAATTGGTGTCAACATACTTTATATACAATCAGAGATATGAAAATCATGCTGTATATGTGTAATAAGATTGTAATGCATTCTGCTGTCATTTATTTTTTTAATAAAAAATTAAATTGGGAAACTAAAAAAAAAAAAAAAAAAAAAACAACTTTGGTTACCAAAAAAAGAAAAAAGTGCAGCAACAAGGAGCAGAAGAAGAAGAAGAAAACTCAATTAAAACCCAGTTTATGAACCTATAAACACAATGATTCTAATTCTTAAAAAAAAAGTGAAGCCATGAAAGAATACTGTAAAAAGTTTACTTCGAAATGTCAGATAGCTCTAGTGTGCCTTGGAGTCACCAGTGGGCAAGAGGCAAAGAAGGGCAGGAAGGAGGTGACTGAGACAATGGGGCTACTAAAGCAGGGTCTGGGCTGTGTCCAGTGTTCTGGAAAAGGGATGATTAAGAGGTGGAGGGAGAAGGTCTGGGAGGAGTGTACAGGGGTGGAGTAATGGAGGGCAAAGACTATATTCTCTGGAGGGACCCCTCTGCAGTACACACACTTCTACTTACACTGAGATGGAAGAGAGAAATCAGTGAATGCCATGTAGATTTGGGGTCAAGAGCAAATGGAGCTGCTTTGAAATACAAATGAAGCTCCTAAACAGAACAAGTATCAAATTAAATCATTTCAGGTCATTTATTAGTCCACAAAATGTATGCCTTCGTTATGAATTACATATGGACATAGCTCCAATGCCACCTCTTGGCCAGAATGAAGTAGCTGGGAGGGAGGAATGCAGGCTGTGAACTTGAGTTGACTGGATCATAACTGTAGAGCTGTTTTGGAATATATTTTTACCTCTGTATTTTCCTGGAATACAATAAAGCACATTTTCTGGGATATCTCATTTTCAGATTGAACGTCAGTTCTGATGTGAACTGAAGATAAAGCTGTAACTGTGAGCTCTACTCAAGGTGGTAGCTAGAGGAGCTAACACACACACACAGAGCCAGTCCCATTTCTTTATTTACTTCATTCCTCTTATGAAATTAAATACAATGAATATTTTTCCAAAGAATGGAATATATGAACCCCTGACTTTTGTCAGTTTTGTACATGTGTTTTGGTTTACATTTTTATCCAATTCCCTTTATTTTTGAATAAAAAATTTCAAACAATACACAGAAGCATTTATTAATTTCAATCAAACTGCATTTCTCACTGACCTCACATCTATCTCCTGATCCAAAGGGGTCTTGTTAATAAAATGTTACATGCTCTGTGGATGTGTCCCCATAGGTTAGGTATACACAATCATATAAACAAAACATACACACAGCATTTTCCAAAAGGGAAGTCACAGTAATCATCTTCATTTGCACTTTGCCTTTTCCAGTTAGTGGCTTCAGAGTTTTTTTAAGAAATAATATTTGAGTTAATAATTCTGATTTTGGCATATTTTAACATGTTTATTGTTAAAATGTGGTTTATATGAATTTTCTATTGAAATTACATGCTAAGTGCTCACTTCGGCAACATATATACTAAAATTGGAACAACACAGAGAAGATTAGCATGGCCACTGCACAAGAATGACATGCAAATTCATGAAGTGTTCCATATTTTTACTATAGTGACATAGTCACTTTAATGTTCATAGCAGCACAATTCACAATAGTCAAACTATGGAACCAACTTAGATGCCCTTCAATAGATGAATGGATAAAGAAACTATGGTGGGCATATATATATATATATATATATATATATATATATGTATATATATATATACATATATACATACATACATACATACACATACACACAATGGAATATTATATATATATATACAATGGAATATTATATATATGTATATATATATATATATATACAATGGAATATTAATCCACAATAAAAGAATAAAATTATGGCATTTGCAGGTAAATGGATGAATTTGGAGAATAACATGCTAAGTGAAGTAAGCCAATCCCAAAAAAAGAAAAGCTGAATGTTTTATCTGATAAGTGAATGCTAATCCATAATTGGGGGGGGGGAGCGTGGGATGAGTGGAGGAATTTTGGATTGGCCAAAGGGGAGGGAAGATAGAGGAGGGGGAGGGGGGTAGGAAAGATGGTGGAATGAGATGACCATCAATTACCCTAGGGGTGTGTATGATTGCACTAATGGTGTGACCCTACTTTGTGTACAACCAGAGAAGTGAAAAACTGTGCTCCATTTGTATACAATGAATTGAAGAGCATTCTGCTGTCATGAATAACTGATTAGAACAAATAAATTAATTTAAAAAAGAAGTACAACATATGACATCTGAACATCAAGGATCCACGTTACATTTGTAAAGAGTGTTCTACAGTTATACAAAGATTTGGCTGTACAGGGAAAGGCTTCAAGTGATTTAATCTAGCCTCAATCACTTGTGCCCACATTTTCATAATTCGTTTTGCAAACCACAAGCTTTTGCTATATGCCCAAGCCTCATTCTCCTGGCCAGAAAGTGACTACTCACGGTTAATCAGATGTGTTCAGTGTTCTGAACAGGGGAACTCTGCAGGTGTTTACAACATAGGTAATAAGTGTGGCAAAGTGTGCTGGATCCACTTGTTTTTTGTCACAAAAGATTGAGCAAATATCCATCTTGCTAGCTTCCCAGTTTGGCCAGTGGAAACTGGAACAAATTAGGTTGGATCTCAAAGAAATATTCACTTGCCCACTACTCCCCCCTTTTTTGGCTTACATTGCTTTGCCTACAATGAAGTTCATTCGTGAAAGTGTTTCTGTATCTTTGGACACTCAGACTTTAACTCTTCCTATGTGTTCTTTTTACCACCTGTCATGATTTGGATCTGAAATGACCCCAAAGGCTATGTGCCAGAGTCTTGGACACCAGCCTGTGGTACTATTGGAGGTGGGTATAACCTTCAGGAGGTAGAGCCTAGTGGAAGGAAGTTATACACTGAAGGTGTGACAGTGAAGGGCATATTGGGATTCTGGTCCCTTCCTCTCTCTCATTTTTTGTTCCCTATTTCCTGGTCACCATAATGTTAGCAGCTTGTTCCACCACATGCTCCCCACCACAATGTTCAGCCTCAGCACAAGCCAAAGAGTAGAGACCAAGTGACCATGGACTGAAACCACGAGCCAAAATAAATTTTTCTGCTTTATAAGTTGATTTTCTCAGTCATTTTGTCATAGTGACAGAAAACTAACACCCCATCTAAATTCAGAAGTAGAAACTAAAAGACAATTAATTATCCTACAGTTCATAAATTGATCAGTCAAGGAAATAAAAAGCTGAATTTTACAAATGCTAAGTTCTGACACCCTGGCATCAATGGCATGCTCAAAACTACCCCAGCCCCATTCACAGAAGGATTGGGCTGAGCTACTGAGGAAGGTTGAATTTCTAGCAATGTGTGTATATTCATTTATACCCTGCCTCTTGTTAAAATTAGATTTAATATAGTTCATCAAAACCTATTGACAAAAAGGGAATAAAATACAAGAAGTGCATTCTAAGGCAATAGTCTTCAAAAGAATTTCCCCAAGGGTAACAGATAAAGACTAGACAAGAGTCAACACAGTTCACCGTGGACTAACAAAATAAGATAATCCAATTGATTTGAATTAAAATGTAACCGTTTCTGCTAAAATGAGCACTGCTTATTTTTCCTGAGTTTCTTCTGCCCGCATCCAAGATCCATTCCCATTTTCTAAGGGATCTAGGTGAAATAGAACAGAGGTATGAGTGGGTCACACAAAGCCAGGGGCACGGTCTACAGAATGCTTAGGCTTATGGAACACTTAATAGAACCAAATAATATATTTTAGCATTCTTAGCTTTTCAGATAGGCCACAGGCAGGAAAAACTAAACAATCTTTGAATTACACTCAGAAAGAAATTGTAAAACTCCTTCCACAAAATAATATATATGAGGTCCCCAAAGAATCTTGATTTGAAGGACAACTGGTGTTTCAGGAATTTTTCAGCTGGGGGGATGTACTGGGGATTTGAACTTGAGCACTAGATCACTGACCACATCCTCAGATCTACTTTGTATTTTATTTAGAGATAGGGTCTCACTGAGTTGCTTAGCACCTTGCTAAGTTGCTGAGGCTGTCTTTGACCTCGCAATCCTCCTACCTCAGCCTCCCAAGCTTCTGGGATTTCAGGCATGCACCACCATGCCTGGCTGAGGAATTTTTTAATAGCAAAAGAAATGCCAACTTAGGGCTGGGACTGTGGCTCAGTGGTAGAGTGCTTGCCTAGGATGTGTGAGGCCCTGGGTTTGATTCTCAGCACCACATAAAAATAAATAAAATAAAGGTATTGTGTCCAGCTACAACTAAAAACTAAATATTAAAAAAAAGAAATGCCAACTTATTTTTTACATAGTTAAGTTCAAACTACTTATTGAGTATGCAATGGAGCCTGGGAAGCTGTGTTCATAGTGTCTTGGAGATGGGATGACTGAGAGGAAGTGGGAGAAGGTCAGGTAAACTGTATAGGGATATAGTCACAGAGGGTTTCCCACCCTCCTGTCTGAGGGACTCTGCTATGTATGGACTCCTCAAACTACACAGAGGAAGGAAGAGATAATAAGTGCAGATTTAGGAATGGAACTATTTTAACATACATGTGAATCTTCTGGGCATAAGTGCTATAATAAAAAACAACCATCTCAAGACATGTATCACTCCTTGCAAAATGTATGGTGTCACCATTATGTACTAGATAATTAAAGATCATCCCTCAGCATACTATTCCACCATGTAGAGAAATAGTAATGCTGTTTTCTAAGATAAGTTGCTCCAAGATAAATTGAATCTGTCAAGATTAATTAGGGCCAGGTGCTATGGCACATGCCTGTAATCCCAGCTACTCAAGGAGGCTGAGCAAGAGGATTGCCAAGTTTGAGGCCACCCTGGGCAACATAACAAGAGGAAACTGTCATAAAAAAAAATAAAAATTTTAAAAGGGCTGGGAATGTAGCACAGCAGTACAGAACTTCATATGAAAGGCCCTAGATTTAATCCCCAGGAACACATTGTTGAGAGCCATAGCTGAAGGGGCCCCAGCAAACTTCCAGCTGCCAGCTGATGATTGGCTCACAGCTGGCCCCAGCAAACTTCTAGCTGCCAACTGATTGGCTCCTCTGTGGTGATGCTCATTGGGTTGTTTCCCCGCCCTTTCAGACCATGGAGCTGCTTATTGGGGGATTTTTTTGGCTCCACCCACGCGACCCAGCCAATCAGCCTCAAGAGCAGGAGGTGGGGGGAGGTTGAGAGGCTTGTGGGAAGCCGGTCATGGCACTTGGGCTCTGAAGGTTTTCCTGAAGAGCTGTGTGGTTTGGCGTGTGTGTTCTAAAAATAAAGTTTGTTTCTTTTGACAAGTGGCTCCTGAATTGTGCCCAGCCAGACTGCGGCATACACACACACACACACACACACACACACACACACACACACCATCAGCAGGATAGAAGCCCATTTTAAGACTACCTTTTAAAAACATGCAAACTAGGAAATTATCTAATCTGTATGAACTTCATCTTATAAGTATTTATAAAAACAGCTCACAATTACTAAATCATTACTGTGCACCTACCACTATTCTCTGGGTTCTCGTTTATAGTGCCAATTCTCAAGCATTGTTCCATCAGGAACAAGACAACAATGTCTATTTTTGCCACTTCTACCAAATGTAGTATTGGAAGTTCATATGCAAAATGTAGAAAACTAAAGAAAAGATAAAATTGTGAAATAATCCAACCAGGTATGGCAGATGACACCAATAAATCCAATGACTCCAGAGGCCGAGGCAAGAGGATGGCAAGTCTGAGCCCAGCCTCAGCAATTTAGGAAGACCCTTTCACAAGATATAGCTGGGGATGTAGTTCAGTGGTAGTAAAGCACCTCTGTGTTCAATGTTCAGTAGTACATGCACGTGCACACACACACACACACACACTTATAAAGAGGCAATATATATATATATATATATATATATATATATATATATATATATATACTGCCTTGATAATAGTGGATGAAAGAGAAGAATTACATCTGACTTCTCTTCAAAATTTGATGCAAAAAAGGGAATAGAGTGAAATACTTAAAGTGTTTAGAGATAAAAGCCACCAATAAAGAATCCTGTACCCTGTGAAATTATCCTTCAAGAGTGAAACAGCATGAAGACTGTCTCAGAAAACAAAAATATAGGGAGTCTACTGCCAGGAGCCTTTCCTTGTAAGAAATAGTAAATTAATTTTTTTAGAAAAAAAATTCTTTATATCAGAAACTTGGATTTATTGGGCTGGGGTTGTGACTCAGTGGTAGAGTACTCACCTACCATGCATTAGGCACTGGGTTCAATTCTCAGCACCACATAAAAATAAAACAAAGATCTTGTGTCCACCTATAACTAAAAAATAAATATTAAAAAAGAAACTTGGATTTACATAAAGAAAGCATATTAGAGAAGAGTATAAGGGAAAATAAAATGTTTAATTTTCTTATTCTTAATTGATCTAAGAGAAGTTTATTCAAAATAATAGCAACAATTATTTCTTTATGTATGCACATATACACACAATCATACACACACACACATACTTATGTATAAGTTAAATAAATGACACAAGAGACAGGAACTAGGAATTGGAATTATTTTGTTTTATAAGGTAAATTGCACTAAATTTAAAGTGGTATTGTGTTATTTGACAATGGATTTGCATTAGTTATAAATGTATAATGCAAATTATCCTGGGCAAGAAATAAAAAATATTTCAAAATGCCTGAAATGCTGAGAGAAAATGGAATCATAGAAATGGTCAATTAATTCCAAATAGGTGCAAAATGAATAAAAGACAAAAATAAAAACAAAGAAGAGTAATAAATAGAAAAGTAGCATGCATAGCCTATATTCATCCAACTATATTCATAATCACTTTAAACTTCAACCATTAAACACATACTAAGTAAAAGAAATTGAGAGAGTAGATCAAATGTCCAGATTCATTTGCATGCAGTCTACATGAAATCCACTTTAGATATAAAAGAATATATAAAGGGAATGGGAAAATATGTATCATGTTAACAATATTTTAAAAAAGCATTAGAAGGGCTGGGGATGTGGCTCAAGTGGTAGCACTGGCATGCGCGCAGTGCTGGGTTCGTTCCTCAGCACCACATACAAAAATAAAGATGTTGTGTCCACCGAAAACTAAAAAATTATTATTAAAAAATTCTCTCTCTCTCTCTCTCTCTCTCTCTCTCTCTCTCTCTCTCTCTGTCTGTCTTTAAAAAAAAGCATTAGAAGACTTGTTAATTTAAGAAAGGGCAGATTTCAGAGAAGGTACTTTATAAGAAATAAAGAGAAACATTATGTCATGATAAAGGGGTGGGTTCTCCAAAAAGGCACAAATATCCTTACTGCTTACATGACCAATAAGAAGAGTGTCAAAATATGTGAGGGAAGGACATACAGATCCATGTGTAAGGAAAACAGATGGAACAACTGTTGTATTTGGGGATATCACAAATGGACATATCTAACAGGTAGACAATCATTTAGGACACAGTGGAATTCAACAGCATCAGTAATTGACTAGATTCGATTCATCTCTATCTGTAGAATATACAGCCTCCTGTTGTAGCTCCCCCCTGATGGTTGTTTTTCCTCTAAGCTTTCTTCCTTTAAATTTTGTTCCTCTATCTGACTTGCTCGAGAGACCTTCTCTTTTGCTTGACCTAACATGTTTTCTACCATAGTCTGGACCTCTAACAATTTACTTAACAGTCTTTCGGTTTGTTTTTTTTACTAATTTCTAATCTACTATAAAGGTAACACAACCCAATAAGATAACATAAAACAAAACCGAAACAGAATGAAACAAAAACGGAACAAAAAATCGTTGTATCAATTTTCTCTTTCTCAGGGCCGAACAACTTCAAACCTTGAGCCAACCATTTTTCCCAATTTGCCTGAGAAAGTTCTAGGGATAGGAAGCTTGAAACAAAAACAAAATAAATCAAAACAAGAACACAGAACCCTCAGAAGCTGAAAATATCAGAAGTCAAAGATGCATTTAGTGTGGTTAAGGTACTGAACATCATAACTTTCTAGCTATCTTTTGTTTTTTTAATTACTGTGGATTGAACCAAGTGGCACTTAACCACTGAACCACACCAACAGCCCCTTTTATTTTTTATTTTGAGACAGGGTCTCACTATATTTCTTAGGGCCTTCCTAAGTTTCTGAGGATAGTCTTGAACTTGGAATCTTCCTGCCTTAGCCTCCCTAGTCATTGGGACTGCAGGCATGTGCCTCTGTGCCTGGGTTTATCTAGATACCTTAGATTTATGCAGTATACTTATATTATCCTGTACTATGTCTAATTGCTGTGGCAATGCTGCTAGAGTCTTATCAGCCTCCACCTTGATCTCAGGCACACAGCTCCTGGGAATAAAGAAACTCTCTTTTTAGACGACCACAATGTTTCACTGAGCCTCAACCTGTCCACATAACAGTAACTTTATACAATGGAATTTCTTGAGAGCTACACAAAGCTCATCATATTACACATTGCAACTTAGTATGTAACTGAGGAATAAGCTGCATAATGTGGTTAAGTCTGTAACCTGCCTAGTAATACAATGAACAATATATACTAATGATGCCACTGACCTAAAGTAACCTATTGATATAAATAAAGCTTGGCAGCTTGGCCTCTCTGTCATTCTGCCATCTTTCTTTCCTGCCACTGAAAAAAAAATACTCATGTGATTTCTATTTACTTACTTTCCTATTCTTGGTGTTAATTTTTTATATGTAGGTACAAAATAACAAAAATATCTAAGATTCAAGCCAATGTTATGGTTTGTTTTTTATCATTATCAAAGTCCAAAATCTGGCTTTACAACATGAAAAAATATTGATATTGTTACTGTCCCTTGGCTTGCTTAGGGATGATAACACAGATTACCTACCATAACTGGTTGTCTTAAAGACAGACATTTTTTTTTTACTGACAGTTCTGGAGACGGGATGGTTTGACATCAAGGTGCAGACAGTTTCTTTATCTAGCAAAGGTCCTATTCCTACTCTGATTATATTGTCTTCTTACTGCATCCTCAAGTGGCTGAGAGAGTGAGAGATAATTCACATCTCTGTTCTTATGAGGCTACCCTCATGACCTCATCTAAACCTAATCACCTCTTAAAGGTCACACATCCAAATAATACCACACTGGGTATCAATTTGGGTAGTGGGACAAAATCATTCAGTCCATATAGCATCCTTTTTTTAGGGAAGATTAATAAATCTAAATTATTATATTCATTTTAAAAATACTTATTTTAATTTTAAATTTGAAGATAAATTTAGTGTTTCTCTTTCAGTGTATATGAAATGGATATTTTGGTGCTTCACAAAATAACTGGTAATCTCCCTGTTCCCCATACACAAATCTTCCTCTAGTGGATAGTATATGCTGAATAATCAAGAAATTCTTTCTCACATATTCAGAAATAATGCTTCTGCTGTCTCATATATTCATGGCTAAGATAATTTTAAAAACTAAAACAAATATGTAAGATGATTAAAACAAGCCAGATCAAAAAAGTATAAGCCATCTAATTCCATTTAAATAAAATTAAAAGAAATCAAAACTAATCTGTTATCAAAAGATGTGTGGTAGCCTTGGCACAAAGAAATGTGAGGGGAGGGCTAGGGATGTGGCTCAAGCGGTAGCGCGCTCGCCTGGCATGCGTGCGGCCCGGATTCGATCCTCAGCACCACATACCAACAAAGATGTTGTGTCTGCCGAGAACTAAAAAATAAATATTAAAAAAATAAAAAAAAGAAATGTGAGGGGAGAATGTTCTGAAAACATGATGTTCTGGGAATAAAATCATAATAGGATTTAAGAGCACATGGTCATTTGAAAGATGTTCCTGGGAAAATACACAGTAATTGTTACTTTTAAATTTTTAAGTTCTTATAAGTGAGATTTTGAGCTATTTATGGTTTAAAAATAATCATTAGACAATGGACAAAGTGTAGCTACTCAGGAAGAATTTATGAAAGAATTTGAAATTTCTAGAAAATTGTTCCTTGAATCAACTACATATTTCCACACCAATAAGAGAGGTACATGAGATTTGTTGATTACTATTTTTTTTCATGTGAAAAAATATATTTTCATTATACATTGCATATACATGTTAAACAGCAAGTTCCCTATGGAACTATTCATTACTTTAGGACAAAGCAAGGTATCTCTAAGATGGGCCAAGGGGTACTACAAAGCATGGTAGCTGCTGAAGGCAAATTCTACCTGCTGGGCCTCTTCAAGGATGAGATCAGAGTAGCTTCTCTAATTTTTGGCTAATCTGTGAATCTCATGTGTGCTATTCCTCCATATCCTCTAGTTCAGATCTCTGAATGCACTTGAGCCAAGTCTATATATACATACACACACACACATATACATAAATGTATGTATGTATATATATATTATATATCTGTATCTATACATCTCTCTCTCTCTCTCTCTCTCTCTATATATATATATATATATAGAGAGAGAGAGAGAGAGAGAGAGATTTTTTTAAACCAGGGATGGAAGTGTTGGGGGTCTCCTGAGAACTGCTACTCTTCAGATCTGGAGTAGAAGCTTCAGCAGCCAGCATGACCCACATCCTCAGAAATTATCTTCTCCAGAAACCTGCTATGAGCTCAGTCACCAGAAGAAGAGCAGTCTAGGAAGACAGAGAATCCAAATATTACTCAGCTGTATTGGAATAATTGTATACATAGAACCATGCTAAGCACTGAAGTGAGCTCATGAACCCACAATAACCACGGGGCTATGGGATTACATGTGTGTTATTACTGCTGGTTCCAGCAATCCCATGGGGGAGCATTCTTGTACCCATTTTACAGGACAAGCTGGGTCACAAAGCGCTGTTTCCTGTCTTATCCCTCCATACCATGAGGTCACATAGCAAGTGAATCCAGGATATGCTAGAGCTGGATATCACACTGCCTGGGACCAGGAGAGTCCCACATCTCTCTCCCTCTCATGACAGTGGGGCTCTGGTCCCGGGATGGTAGTGAAGTGACTGTCTGGGATCTCTTTATCTCCCCACACCCCAGGTAGGCTCAGCCCCCACCATGGGGCATCTACACCTTCTGCCTAGTCCAAACACTTGGATACAGGGCCCTGATCCCAAAGCAGAGTTAAGTCCATCCCCTTTAGAATGTCATTACTCTCACCATGGTCACCCTAATGACACCAGGCTCCTATGGCAACCAAGATGTGCAGGAAGTTAGTGTATTCCAGAAATGCCTTCCATGTAGTCTTCCCTTCTGTACCATTGTCTCTCACTTAAAAGCACCTTCACCACCCTTCAGGCCACCTGAAAAAAGCATACTAATTAGAAAAAGTATGTGGGGATGCTGGCAATTGGGCACACTGTGCACAGGTTGTTGGAACAAAGCACAAGTCTGTTAACAGAAGTTTTTTTCATTTAAAAATGACCATAGAACCTAGGTGTATACTAAATATAGTTTCTCCCTGGAAACTCACATTCCATACTGCACCACAAAAATCAAGATTCTGGAAATTTCTTTCATGTGAAATGACAAAACTTATACAATATGTATGCATAAATCCAAAGTGATATAAACAAATGTCTGATTCAATAAAGAAATGGGTAAGAGGTGACAAACTATCTTGATCCAGTAATTCTTTCCAACTAGATGAAAAGTAAGAAGACAGGAAAGAAAGGACATGATGAGGTGGGACCCAAGTCTGCTTCTTCTAGCTACTTTCTCAGATGATGCCTCAAATCTTCTGTTATGGAACACAGGAAACAGGGTGGACTGGCAGTAACATATGTCAAAATCCTAATATATGCCAGACATTCTGTGGGACTTTCTTTTTCTTATTACAATAATTCTGTGAGGAAAGCACCCTGGGGCCCATATGACAGACAAACAAGTTCAGATTCACAGAATATATGTCCATTTCCAGGGTGGAACATCAATCTCTCACCTTCTACTGAGCCCAACAAGCTGCCTTCCATTTAGAAAATGGGTTTCCAGTGCTTCAGGGCTGACAGTGAGAAACTCACTCAATATTAAGCCTGAGTATGTCATGTCCCCTTGGTAATCACTCCCCTTTTATTGATAAAGATGATGGTGGGCATGGAATCCTGCCCTGTGGCCAAGAGGCCTGGGTGTGGGTTCCATATGGATTATCTGATTTCTGACATACTGAACTGTACCCTGGAAGCAGCATAAGTTGTTGGCATTTTGAAAGAAAACCTGAATCTTATTTTAACTGTAATAATTCTAGCTAGAATTAGTAATCATCCCCATTACTTAGATCAGGCAACAAAAATTGAAAGTTAGGTAACATGGCCTAGGGAAGCAACCCTATTAATAAATGTTCTAGGGCTCAAAATCTAAAATAATTCAAAACACTAAAATTTGTCACCTCTGAACTCTAAGCTGAGATAGAGATTTGATATACAAGGCATTGGAATTCACTGGAATTTGGTTGTTTTCATGAAGACAATGTGCTGAAGTACTTTTAAAATAATAACTATAATTATAAAATATATAATTCTATTCACGTAGGTAAAGTACAAAACAGAGTATGCAAATGGGAGAAACTATTTCTAATCTATATTCAATCATGAGTTTGTAACCCATGATGCATAAAATTCCCCCCTCTCTACACACACACACACCACATTTGTGGATGAACCTTCATTTTTATTTACTTATTTTTATGTGGTGCTGAGAATCAAACTAGTGCCTCACACATGCCAGGCAAGTGCTCTACCACTGAGCCACAACCCCAGCCCTGATGTGTGGAATATTCTTAAACAACTGACATATGTTAATTATATCAAGAGATTATCCACATAAAAAGCAAAATCAAATCCTAAACAAATACTTGGAAAAACACCAAAAATAAACATATTTAGTCAATCAGGCAAGTCACAAAATATAAGGTCAAATATGGTCCCACTATAGAAAAAACTACATCTATCAACCTAGGCTAATGGATATGTATAGATGATTAAATACAAGTTATAGTATTACATAGAGAGAGAAAGTCTAGAGAACAAGTAAGAACTAATCAATGGAAACTCTCTTTGCATTAAAGGATGAGAAAATTTTAGGGAAAGAAAGAGGAGACAAAATTATTTTAATTACTAATATACATTTCAATTATGTTTGATATGTCTTGGGCATGTGCATGCCTACATGTGTGTATGTGGGATTGAAACCAGAGTCTCACAGATGCTTGGCAGTTGCTCTACCACTGAACTACATCCCCAGCCTTGTTTTACATGTCTTAAATAACAAAATAAATTAACTGGTAGTGTGGCAAAGAGATTGAGATAAAGTTTCATAAATAAGGAAGTTCATAAACACATTAATGGACTAAGAATCATGACCATATACATGAGCAAATTGCACAAAATAATAATTTAATAAAATTAAGCATATTTTTAAAATATGTAAACTATAGTATTTTAAATATGAGAACCTTATTGTTTAAAATGTTCAAAAGAAAATGATTGTGAACTGATTATACATATGATGCCCACATAATCACTGCTTTGGAAACATGGTCATAGTATACTGTTTTATGTGTTAAAAAGAATCAGATCAAATCAATTTATTTGACAGTGTTTCTGTGTATGTGGGTGACCCTATGTTTCTATGTCTCAACCTTCTTTACAATAATATTCTCACATAAAGTCGAGCAGTTTTCTATTCAGTCCACACAGAGGCTAGACTTTTAATACCACGGTAAAAGATCCCAGGGTGGGAATAAAGATAGTAAGATCACTGCCAATGTGTGGAAAAGTCCAGAAAACTTTGGCATGTACAAATAAATCCAGGCAGCTTCCTCACAGCCCACAAATCCCATACCTGTGTGCAAGCCTCCTGCTGGACACTTTCACTCCTACAATTCAGACTCCCATCACCAGGTGGCATCATTCTCCATCTTTTCCAGGTCATTTCTACCTCAAGGAAAGGTATCATTTCTATAAACAGAAATAGAATTTTTCCTCAAAGCAGATTATGAAACAACAAAGTGTGTGAACTCAGTTCTCACTGACTACTTTCCATGTGAATAAAGCTGAAAGAACACATGCATAGTTTCATTCTCTGCTTATTCCTATGCCTACATGTAATAAATTAAAAAAAATAATTTTAGTTGTATTAGACATAATAACTTTATTTTATTTATTCTTTATGTGGTGCTGAGGATTGGACCCAATGCCTCACACATGCTAGGCAAGTGCTCTACCATTGTGCCACGACCCCAACCCTAAGTAATCAATTTTTGAAATATATACTGGTGTCTAGTTTGTGCTGGGCACTGCCAGGTCAGTTCTACATGCACATCCCACACTCCTTCTCTTTTTCTCTAGACCTCTACAACAGGATATCTCCAAAGGAAGCAACATGGATGTTAAAGGGTCTGCTATGTTGTATTATCTTAATGGACTGCATTTCAGGCAACAAGAGTCCAACAGTCACCCTGAATCTTGGAAACTCAGCATCTGAGCAAGACATGGTACAGTTGTGTGGGGAGAGGATGAAACTGGGGAAACTGATGTACCTAGTGCTAATAGGCTACCTTCTCCTCACTCACAGATATGGAATGAAGGAAGGTGAAACCCTCATGTGGCTTCAGTCTTGATTCTTTTCATGAGCAGGAAACTACAGACTCTTCCTTTAGCCCTGTGCTAAGGCAGGTTTGGTGAATTGCCAAACTAGTTTTGTGCCCATCTTTTCCCTAGCAGGGAGGCCCTTCCTAATTACTATTTTGCGGTGACATAGAGTTTCTGTTTCATTAAGACCTCCTCCCCCAGTTGGGAACATGGACCCAGAGCCATAGAGACAAAAAAGAGGAGAGAACAAATTTTCAAAGACAAGTACAACACTTATGTATGATGCATTCAAAATTCATTCTACTGTCATATATAACTAATTAGAACAAATAAAAATAAAAAAAGACAAGCACAGGCCTGGGAACCCTGTCCAAACATCTAATTTCTCTGATTTAGTGAAATGGTTTTCACAGACTTCTCACATGATGTTCACCTCCTTTGGTTCCCCTTGGATAGTTGTGAGAAAGTAGGCATTCTCATGTCCTACAGGAGCTAATGTCAAATGGCACAACCTTCATGGAGTGTATCTGATGCTATCTAGCAATATTACAAAGGCAGACACTCTTGGAAACAGCAATGTGCCTTCTAAGAATCTGTCAAAGATACAATTCAAAAAGATAAGGGAGAATTCATAACAGCACAAGTTTAGAAACATAACAGATATTCACAAACAGGAGGCTGGTGAAATAATCTACTATAAACCTGAGGACTATGCAGGTATAAAAAACAATGCAGAATCCCTCTCTTGCTGCTATGGAGTGATCTTCGGGATTCATTGTTAGGTTAAAAAAAAAAAAAAACAAGATCCAGAAAAAAATATTAGCTGCAGCTGTCCAATAAGAAGCCATAATTGGGCTGGGGTTGTAGCTCTGAGGTAGAGCGCTTGCCTAGGACCACATAAAAAATTTTAAAAGTGCTGTTTCCATCTACAACTAAAAAAGCTTAAACTTATTTTAAAAAGAAGCCATAATATAAATATGGAAGTTCATACTTCAAATTTGAATTAAATTATAACTCACTTCCTCAGTCACACTTGCCATGTATCATGGGCTCAATAGTCACAGGTAGCCAGTGACAATCACTTTGCACACTTTGGATAGAGAATGTTCAGACAGAGAACACTTTCATTTCTGAAGGAATTTACATTGGACAACGCTGGTGTAGAACATGCTACCTTTTACTGGTGGGCTAATACATACCATGTTTGATTATCTTATTAAAAATTAGACAGTTGAAACCAAAACTGAAAAAAAAAAAAGATTGGCTATAAGGGGATGGTGAAGCAGCCCAGGATGGAGACAGATGATGTTCACTCTCTTAAAAACATAATAGATACTTACTGATTCCAAGCCCTGATAAGAATGAGAACAATGCGCACTACAGGAGCAACAAGCAATCCTAGGACCCTGACCATGAGTAAAATTTGAGGTTTTCATAAGAACCATCATTGTAAAAAAACAAACAAAACACCCCCAGAAATATAGAAGAACAATTTGGAAATTTTCAACCTGGCATATATAATAACAGCTGAGGTCCATGTAAAAGTTTACAACCTTTGTGGTTGGCATTTGATATTATCTAGTAAAATTACACAGGAATATATTCTTTTTAAATATTTATATTTTAGTTGTAGGTAGACACAATACCTTTATTTTATTTTTATGTAGTGCTAGGATTGAACTCAGTGCCTCATGCATGCTAGGTGAGCACTCTACCACTGAGCCACAACCCAAGCCCCAGGAATATATTCTTGAAATCAGCAAATCTCTCCTATTCCAAGGATACGATGCAAAAACACAAAAAGGCAAAAACACAGGGCTACTACTAAAAGAAGGTTTCATTACAACAGAAGCCTAAAATTAAGAAAGCTCACCACCCAAAGGGGCTAGTTAAGTAATTGACAGCTCACATACATCCTAGACTCCAATGAAATGAAGGATTCCTCCTGGAGCAAGAGCCAAAATAGGAAGTCCAAAGACACAGACTCTACAACAATACATAGTTGTAGAAGCCTTTATGAGAACTCCAGAGATCAGGGAGGAAGTAAAAATATTCTCAGATAAATGTCAACACAAAGAACAGTCACATTGAAACAGTTAAGAAATGCCCATTTGCCCATCAATAGATCATCCACCAAGTCAGCAGAGCTCAGCATAGTTGAAAGAAAATGCCCAATTTATACCCTTATTTGGGGTGGGGTGGGTAGTGGGGATTGAATGCAGAGTGCTTTAACAATGAGTTATATCCTCAGCTATTTTTATAATTTATTTTAAGGCAGAGTCTTGCTAAGTTGTTTGAGGCCTCACTAAATTTTTCAGGCTGGTCTTGAACTTGGTTTCGTATGTTTAAAAACAAGTTACATTTTTTTTCTGTTAAATGTATTTATGTATATGTGTGTACGTGTATAAATGTGTGTGTGTGTATGTATGTGTGTATGTGTGTGTGTGTGTGTGTGTGTATTTTCCCCCTGTGATTCTGGGGATTGAACCCAGAAGCATTCTACCTGAGTTATATACCCAAACTGGAACTTGCAATTCTCCTTCCCCAGACTCTCAAGTTTCTGGTATTACAGAAGTGTCCCACTATGCCTGGCTGTTTGTTTCTTACATACCTTTGATAGGGTTTTTTTTAATGCTTCTATATTGGTAAGAATTTAGACATAGATATATCAATGCTTTGTTGAAGATGTCTTCCCCAGTGTCACTGCAATCATCTAACATGTTTTTGCCATGCAAGTTTTGTCATTGTTAATTTTTTATTAATTTTTATTGGTGCATTATAATTATACACAATGTTGGGATGTATTATGATACATGCATACATGAATATAGCTTAATTTGGTTGATTTAATTACCTAGTCATAATTTTTATGTCATCAAACAAGTCAATATTTGGAATTCATCCATTGTTTCTTCTAAAACTTTAAAGATTTGTTTTGAACATTTAATTTAGAACAATTTGGGTCTTATCCTGCTGTAAGATGGAGAAAAGGATCCCTATCCTTTTTTATTTTTTAACTAAATGATTTTCTAGCTATCACAATGCCACTTACTAAATCATCCATGATATCTCCTTTCTGATTTGAAATGCTGCCTTAGTCATATTATAAATATATCTATGTCTGGGCATTCTGTTTCATTAATCCGTCTGTCAGTTCACAGGCTGATGAAGTAAATGTCAAAATAATATTTTCCCTTCATGTACACCTTTCTCATTGGCATAGAAGGAGACTGGGCTTTCTGTCTGGAGGCCATAGGATTCCTTTGGTCTGTGGATGGCCCTCTTTCTACTCGGATTTGAAAAATCTGTTAGGTTGGCCACAGCCCCCCCTCTCACTTTTCATGTCTGCATGTTCAAGTTGCAATTCAGCATTCTGTCACGAGATGGCACCAACATGCCAACATTATAGAAAGTCTACAAAGATATGGAGGCAATGAGAAAAAACTACAGTACCTCCTTTAAAATGCACTTTATGAACTTACATATATAATAATTTTATTTGATAGAAAAACTGGTAAATGTAAAGAAGACTGCAAATACTTATGCTCTGGGGCATTCATACAATGAAACAGCAAGGAAGCCCTGGGACACCCTCCCTGCAGGAGCAGGCATCAGGCAGAGCCAGGAAGGCAGAAGATGATAGAGAGGATAGGGTACACAGTGGGGCATGATCAGTTGTTTCCACAGTGTCCTGGAGAGGGGATGACTGAGAACAGGTGGGAGAAGGTCAAGGAAGCCTGTACAGGGGTGTGGTAACAGAGGGTTTTCCACCCTGTTGTCTGGGGGACCCTGCTTACATCTCAAACAACACTGAGGAGGAAAGAGATAAATCAATGATATGATGTAGATTTGGAGGTCAATAAAAGATGGAACTATTTTAACATACATGTGAATTTTCTGGGCATAACTGCTGTAATAGTGAACAAATCATCCAAGACATTTATCAGTCCTTGACAAATAGGATTTCAACATTATATACTAGAGAATCAAGAATCACCCCTCAGTAGATTGCTCGACCATGTGGAGAAATGGTAATGCTGTTTTCTCGGATCAGTTACTCCGAGTACTTTTGGGATATGTCAAGATACTTAGAGCTGGGTGCTGTGGCACACTCTTGTAATCCCAGCTCCTCAGGGAGACTGAGCAAGAGGTTGCCAAGTTTGAGGCAAACCTGGGCAACATAACAAGAGGAGACTTTGTCTCAAATAAAATAAAAATTTTACAAGGGCTGAGAATGTAGCTCAGTGGTAGAGAGCTTCATATGCAAGGCTCTAGATTTAATCCCCAACACACACACACACACACACACACACACACACACACACACACACCAACATATACACAGCATCAGCTGGATAGAAGTCATTGAAAGACTATTAAACTTTTAAAAACAACATGTGAACTATGAAATTATGCAATCTATATAAACTTTTAAAGTATTCATAAAATCAGGTCCTAATTATTGAATTATTACTGTGTAGCTATCACTATTCTACGGGTTCTCATTTATAGTATCAATTCTCAAGCATTGTTCCATCAGGAACAAGACAAAAATATCTATTTTTGCCACTTCTACTAAATGCAGTATTGGAAGTTCATATGCAAAATGTAGAAAACTAAAGAAAAGATAAAACATAAAATTGTGATATAATCCAGACAGGTATGGCAGTTTATAACAATAATCTCAGTGACTCCAGAGGCTGAGGCAGGAGGATGACAAGTTTGAGCCCAGCCTCAGCAACTTAGGAAGACCTTTTCACAAGACATAGCTGGAGATGTAATTCAGTGGTAATAAAGCACCTCTGGGTTCAATGCCCAGTGTGCGCGCGTGCGTGTGCACACACACGTATACAGAGGTTATAATCCTGCAGTAGTAGAGGAAAGATAAGAATTACATCTGACTTCTCTTCAAAATGCCATGCAAAACATAAGAGAATAGAGTGGAATGCTTAAATGTTTAGGATAAAAGCCACCAATAAAGAATCCTGTACCCTGTGAAATTAACCCTCAAAAGTAAAGGCAGCATGAAGACTATCTCAGACAACTAAATTTTAAGGAATCTACTACCAGAAGACTTGCCTTATATTAAATTAATTTCTTTAGAAAAAAATTCTTTAGGTCAGAAACTTGGATTTACATAAAGAAATAACATTAGATGAGGAGTTTGTGAAGGAAAATAAAATGCTTAATTTTCTTATTATTAATTAATCTTTAAAAACTTGTTCAAAACAATAGCCACAATGATTTCTTTATGTTTGCATGTATACTAACACACACACACACACACACACACACACATATATATATATACATACTTATGTATAAGTTAAATAAATGACATGAGGGACAGGAAAGAGGAATTGTAATTACTTTGCTTTATAAGGTAATTTCACTACAATTAAGGTGGTATTTTGTTATTTGACAATGGACTTGCATTAGTTGCAAAGGTACATTGCAGGTTCTCTTGAGCAAGCACTACAAAAGTTTCAAAAAATACCTGGAGGGACTGGGGTTGTATCAGATGGTAGAGCATTTGCCTTGCATGTGTGAGGCACTGGATTAGATCCTCAGCATCATATTTTAAAAAATAAATAAATAAGATAAAGGTATTGTGTCTATCTACAACTAAAAAATTTAAAAAAATACCTGGAATGCTAAGAAGAGAGAAAATGGAATCAGAAATGGTCAACTAACTCCAAATAGGAAAAAATGAGTAGAAGAAAAAATAGGAACAAAGAACAAGAGTAACAAATAAAATAGTAGCACACAAGGCAGATATTCACTCAACTATATCCATAATCACTTTAAGCATCAATGGTTTACACATATCAAGTAAAAGAAATTACAAGAACGGATCAAATGTCCAGACTCCATCAATTATTATTTACATGAAACCAACTTTAAATATAAAAACACAACAGATTAAAAGGAATGGAAAAATATATATTATGCTAACTATAATCAAAAGAAAGCATTAGAAGATATGTTAATTTAAGACAGATTAGACTTTAGAGCAAGGAAGTTATAACAGATAAAAAGAGGCATTAGATGGTGATATATGGGTCAGTTCTCCAAAAAAGGCATAAATACCCTTATTGCTTACATGACTAATAAGAAAAGTGACAAAATATGTGAGGGAATTACAGATGCAATTGCAAGGAAAACACATGAATCAATTACTAGGAGACATTACCCTATTTATCAGAAATGGACAGATCTCACAGGTAGAACATCAGTAAGGACACAGTAGAATTCAACAGCATCATCAGTTTATTAGATATCATTGAAATCTCTCTGTAGAATACAGATGGTTGCTCCACTTAACAGTTTGATCTCTGAATTGACTATTTGATGGCCCCAAAGCATACCCATACAATTGTCCTGTTTTTTTAATAATACCTCCAGTACAGTTTTCAATAAATTAAATGAGATATTCAATATCTTATTATAAAAGCAGTTTTGTATTAGATGGTTTTGCTGAACCATAGGCTAATATAAGTGTATTTCATACATTTAAGATAGCTAGACAAAGCCAGGCCTAAGGTGCATACCTGTAATCCCAGTGACTAGGGAGGCTGTGGCAGGAGAATTGCAACTTTGAGACCAGCTTCAGCAACTTAGCAAGGCCCTATGCAACTCAGTGAGATTCTGGCTCAAAATAAAAAAAATAAAGGTGGCTGGAGTAGCTCAGTGGTTAAGTGCCCCTGGTTCCAATATCTATTATTAAAAAAAAAGATAGCTAGACAAAGTTATGATGTTCAATAACTTAGCTATATTAAACACATCTCTGACTTCTGATATTTTCAAGTTATAAAGGGATTTTTAGGATATAACCCCATCATAAACTGAGGAACATTTATAGTTTATCCCAAAATAGCAGAATACACATTCTTCCCAAACTCACATAGATTATGCGCTGAGAAAGATCACATCCTGGGCCATAATACACCCTAACAAATTTAGATGGTGGCAATGGTTGTACAAAATAGGGAACATGCTAAAAAAATCACTTATTTGTACACTTTAAGTAAATTACAATGTTGAATTTTGTGTTATATGCATTTTCTATCAATTTTTAAAAGGTAAAAAACTGAAGGAACTGATGTTAATAGACAAGTTGTGAATAAACTCTGAGCAGAAATCCCCACATTGTTGCTTTTCCTGGAATCACAGAAAACTGAGTAGAAAGATAATATTGTTTTCAAATACAAGACATGTATGATGGTTTAAACTCAAGCTGTAAATTATATTTTTGTGAATTCCAAACCCCCCTCAAAATCTGAAACAAGCAGTCTGCAATAGCTATTAAAAGATTGTTGGAGACCAAGACCACTTAAATTGATATAAATTGATCTATTTATTAAAATCTTTGGTAATTTTACATTTTTAGTGAATAGTATGGAAGAAATTATATTGAAAGATTATTGTTACACGAAATACCTCTTTTTAAATTACTGAAATAAAAATATTCATGTGATTACTGTTTACTTACTATTTACATACTTTCCTATTTTAGGTGTTAAATATGTGGGTACAACAAATTTAAAAATATATAGGTACAAAAGAAAAATTTAATGCCCAATTCATTGCTATGGTTTTTTTTTTTTTATTGGTCGTTCATAACATTACATAGTTCTTAATACATCATATTACACTAGACAATAGGACAGACAGCAGAATACATCAGACACTAGAAAGGCAATATGTCAATCAATGGAAGGGTAACTGATGTGATACAGCAATTTGTATACGGGGTAAAAGCGGGAGTTCATAATCCACTTGAATCATTGCTATGGTTTGGTTTTTATCATTATCAAAGCCCCATGTTGACTTTACAACAGGGGAAAAATACTAATATTGTTACTGTCCCTTGGCTTACTCAGGGCTGCTAACACAGATTGCCATAACTCGTTGGTTTAAAGAACAAACATTTATTTCTAACAGTTCTGGAGGCTGGATAGTTTGAGATCAAAATGCAGGCAGTATCTTTATCTAGTAAAAGCCCTCTTCCCAGTTTGCATATACTGTTTTCTTGTAGCCTTCACATGTGGCTGAGAGTGAGAGATAATTCACATCTCTGTTCTGATAAAGCTACCCTCATGACCTCATCTAAACTTAATCACCTCTTAAAGGTTACACTTCCAAATAATATCAGAGTGGGCATTAGGGTTTCAACATATCAATTTGGGGGGTTGGGACAAATTTATTCAGGCAATATAGCTATTTTCGTTGATTCTTGCCGTAGTCTGGCTGGGCACAAAATCACGAGCCACTCACACCTTGCAGATTCAAACAGCAACTCTTTATTCTCAAACTGTCACCGGCACTCTACACACAGGTTCTGGGCAAAATCCACGTTCTGGGCCAAATCCACATACTCCACCAGGCTCTAATCAGCAGGATACTCCCTAATCCCAGCAGGATACACCCTCAACCTGGATCCGCCCTGGTCCTTGAGCAAGGTCACCTTACTCAAGCATACATGCAATGTCACTGCAAATGACCTGGGTCCAAAGGCAAGCCCATTTCCACAATGGAGAGTCCTTCCTCTAAGCAACAGGGAGTAGGCTAACAAAGAAATTGCCATGTGTCATTCCTACTTGGCAATGGCTCTCAGCAGATTCTCTTTTTTTCTTCTGCTAATAGCCAATTTCTATTATTCTTTCTTGTGCTCTTCCTTTAATCTTTTACTTCTGTCTTCTCTCCTCCTCCCTCATAATAATCACATCCTATATAATTTCTGTTCTCTCCCTGTCCACCATTTGAAATTGTAAACCCTTTTGCAAACTTGCTATTTTATTATAGGCAATAACTAATCATATCATTTTGTTTATTGTGATAATTAACTTTGTAGACATCATAATAGGAAATATTTGTTTTAATGCTGTATATTGTTTGCATTGATTGTTGTTATCATTTGTCTCCCCCTAAACAGTGAGGTACTGGAAATCTTCAGGGACACTATAAGTACGTGGGGTAGAAACTCTAGTGCCTCAGATTCATAGTGTTAGATAGGTAATCACACAAACTACATGAAAAATCAAGGGAACAAATCACCCCAAACAAACCAAGATACATCGACATCACAGTGGAAGAAATGTCAGAGAAGGATTTAGAATGTACATAATTAAACTGATCTGTGAAGTAAAGGAATGAATTCAGAGAGAAATTACAGAAAGTGAAAGACTTTAATAAAGAGGAAGAGATTCTATTAAAAAAAAGATAAGCAAAAAGTCCTCAAATAGAAGGAAACAATAAACCAAATTAAAAATTCAATAGAAAGCATCACCAACAGACTAAACTACTTGGAAGATAGAACCTCAGGCAATGAAGACAAAATATAGAATCTTGAAAATAGAGTTGACAATAGAGAGATGTTAAGACACCATGAATAGAAATCCCAAGAATTATGGGATAACATGAAAATATCAAATTAAAGATTTATCATGGGTCTGGAGTTGTAGCTCAGCAGTACAGCACTAGCCTAGCATGAGAAAGGGACAGGGTTTGATCCTCAGCATCACTAAAAATAAATAAAGTAAAGGCATTGTGTCCATATACAAGTAAAAAATATGTATTTAAAAAAATATTTATCTGGCTAGATGAAGGCACGGAGATTGTGCAGGCCAAAGGAATGCACAATTTTTTCAATGAGAAAATCTGACAAATCTAAAGAATGAAATGGAAAATCAAGAGGCTTACAGGACCCCAAATGTACAAAATTATAACAGACTCACATCAAGGCACATTATAATAAAAATGCCTAGCATACAGAATAAGAATAGAATTTTAAAGGCTGAGAGAGAAAATATATCAGATTACTTATAGGGAGAAAACAATTCAGACCTCAGCTGATTTCATAACACACTCAAACATAGGAGGCCCTAGAACAACATATACCAAGCTCTGAAAGAAAATGGTTTCCAATGAAGAATCCCATATCCAGCAAAATTAAGCTTCAGATTTGAAGATGAAATATAAAAACTCCCATGATAAACAAAAGTTAAAAGAACTCACAACTAGAAAGCCTGCACTATAGAATATTCACAACAAAATATTACATGAAGGTGAAATGAAAAAATAAACTGAAAAACACCAAAGAGAAGAACTACACTAAAGGAATAGTTGGGCTGGGGATGTAGCTCAGTTGGTAGAGTGCTTGATTTGCATGCATAAGGCACTGAGTTCGATACTCAACATCACATAAAAATAAATAAATAAATAAAGATTTATTAAAAAATAAAAAATAAAGGAATAGTCAATCAAAGGAGAAATTGATTTAATTCATATTAAAAACTAGAAATAAACCAAAATGACCAGGAATACAATCATATCTCAATTATAACCTTGAATGTCAATGGCCTAAAGTCAACAATCATAAGACACAGACTGACAGATTGGATTAAAAATAAGACCCAACAATATATTGTCTCCAAGAGACTCACCTCATAGGGAAAGTCAGCCACAGACTGAAGGTGAAAGGATGGGGAAAAGCATACCACTCACATAGATTGCATAAACAAGCAGGGTTTTCTATCCTATATTAGCAAATTAAAGTGGACTTCAAGCCAAAATTAATCAGAAGGGACAAAGAAGGACATTTTGTGATGCTTAAGAAACTCATACATCAGCAAGACAAAACAATAATAAATATTTATTGCCTAAACAATGGAGCTTCTACATACATAAAACAAACCCTTCTCAATTTGAAGAATCAAATAGACCATAACACAAACATACTGGGTGACTTTAACACACCTCTTTCACTACTGGGTAGACTCTCCAAACATAGTTTTTTCTTTTTAAACAAAGAAACTACAGAATTAAAAAATATAATCAATAATTTAGACTTAACAGACATGTAGAATATTTCATCCATCAATGAACAAATACACTTTCTTCTCAGCAACACATGGATCCTTCTCTAAGGACCATAAGACCATATTGTAGGCCACAAAGCAACTCTTAGCAAATACAAAAAAAAATAGAGATAATACCTTGCATTCTATCAGATCATAATGGAATGAAATTAGAAATCAATGATAGAATAAAAAGCAGAAGCTACTCTAACACCTGGAGACTAAATAATATGCCAGTGATTAATGAATGGATAGAAGCAGAAATCAGGGATGTAATAAAAAATACTTAGAGGTAAATGATAATAGTGACACAACGTATCAAACTCTATGGGACACTATGAAGGCAGTGCTAAAGGGAAAGTTCATGACATTGAGCTCATTCATTAAAAGAATAAAAATCAACAAATAAATGACCTAACATTATATCTCAAAGCCTAGAAAAAGAATCAATCAAAAGCAGTAGAAGACAGGAAATAATTAAAATCACAGATGAAATCAATGAAATTGAAACAAAAGAAACAATTCAAAAAATTGACAAAACAAAAAGTTAGTTATTTGAAAAAATAAATGAAATTGATAACCTCCTAGCCAAGCCAGCAAATAGAAAGAGAGAGAAAACTCAAATTAGTAAAATTTGTGATGAAAAAGGAAATATCATGCTGGACACTACTGAAATACAGAAGATAATCAGAAATTATTTTGAAAATTTATAACTCCAATAAAATAGAAAAATCTTTAAGACATCAACAAATTTCTAGAGACATATGACCTACCCAAACTGAATCAGGGAGACATATACAATTTAAACAGAATTGATTTCAAGCAATGAAATAGAAGACACCATCAAAAGCCTACCACTAACTAAGAAAAGCTTAGGACCAGAGAGATTCTCAGCTGAGTTCTACAAGACCTTCAAAGAAGAATTAACACCAATATGTCTCAAATTATTCCATGAAATAGAAAAGGACAGAACCCTTCCAAACTCATTCTATGAAGCTAGTATCACCCTTATACCAAAACCAGACAGACACGTCAAGGAACGAAAACTTCAGGTCAATATCCCTGATGAAAACAGATGCAAAAATTCTCAATAAAGTTCTGGCAAATTGCATATAAAAAACATATTAAAAAGTAGTGCTCCATGATCAAGTGGGGTTCATCCCAGGGATGCAAGGTTGGTTCAACATACAGAAATCAATAAACGTCATTCATTACATCAATAGACTTCAAAACAAGAATCATATGATCATCTCAATAGATGCAGAAAAACCATTTGCCAAAAGCATGTTCACAACACTAGAAAAACTAGGGATACTAGGAACATATCTCAACATTGTGAAAGTTATATATGGTAAACCCAAGGCCAACATCATTCTAAATGAATTAAAATTAAAAATATTCCCTCTAAGAAATGGAACAAGACAAGGATGCCCTCTTTCACCACTTTTATTCAACATTGTCCTTGAAATTCTAGCCAGAGAAATTAGACAGAAGAAAAGAAATTAAAGGGATACAAATAGGAAAACAAGTACTCAAACTGTCACTATTTTCCAAAGACATGATTTTTTTTATTTAGAAGAGGCAAAAAATTCCACCAGAAAACTTCTAAACTAATAAATTAATTCAGCAAAGTAGGAGGATATAAAATCAATACCCATAAATCAAATGTGTTCCTATACATCAGCAATGAATCCACTGAAAGAGAAATTACCTCATTCACAATAGCATCAAAAAAATATCTGGAATCAATCAAACAGGTGAAAGACCTCTACAAAGGGGTGAAAAACCTCTAAAAGTGGTGAAAACCTCCAAAGAGGTAAAAGATCTCTACAATGAATCTACAGAACACTAAAAAAAGAAATAGAAGAAGACCCTAGAAGATAGAAAGATCTCCCATGCTCTTGGATAGACAGAATTATCATTGTTCAAATGGCCATGCTACCCAAAGTGTTATACAGATTTCATGCAATTCCTAATAAAATCCCGATGACATTCACTGAACTGCTTGCAGAACTTGCCTGGACTATGTATCACTTGTATGCATTGTGAACTCACTTGTATGCATTGTGAACTATCTGTTGGTGCAGCAACTTGTGGTAGTGTTGGGGTATTTTTGCTGATGGTGTCATCGGTGGTACAATTTTTCCAAAAGGAGCTGTCAATTGGCTTGGTGTATCTTCCTCCCTTCTGCTTGTCATGGTCGTTCAGCTAAAATTTGGGGGCCAACAGAGGTGAGGCAAAGAATTTTTACCCCCCTCCTGCTGGTACAAAGACCTATCCACAGGTGCGGCTGTATGCTGGACCGGTAGTCAATGACAGGTAAGATCCAATTGCAATGGTACCAACCTAAGACAGGAGGCTGACGCCTTGAGGTCAGCTCATCCGATGACAGGTAAAGACCATATGTAGTATTGGACAACCTAAGGCAGGCATGGTCCCTAAGCCACATGCTTGTTGTTTAAACAGAGAGGGGGAGATGTTGAGAGCCACAGCCGAAGGGGCCCCAGCAAACTTCCAGCTGCCAGCAAACTTCCAGCTGCCAGCTGATGATTGGCTCACAGCGGCCCCAGCAAACTTCTAGCTGCCAATTGACTGGCTCCTCTGCAGTGATGCTCATTGGACTGTTTCCCCGCCCTTTCAGACCACAGAGCTGCTCATTGGGGGACTCTTTTTGGCTCCGCCCATGCGACCCAGCCAATCAACCTCAAGAGCAGGAGGAGTGGGGGAGGTTAAGAGGCTTGTGGGAAGCTGGTGGTGGCAGCTGGGCTCTAAGGGTTTTTCCTGAGGAGCTGTGTGGTGTGGTGTGTGTTCTAAAAATAAAGTTCATTTCTTTTGACAAGTGGCTCCTGAATTGTGCCCAGCCAGACTGTGGCAGGTGAGGATGTTGGGGAAAAGATATACGCACACATTGCTAATGGGACTGCAAACTTTTGCAACCAATATGGAAAGCAGTATGGAGATTCCTCAGAAAACTTGGAATGGAATCACCATTTGACCCAGTTATCCCTTCCTAAGTTTATATCCAAAAGACTTAAAATCAGCATACTATAGTGATGCAACTACATCAATGTTTATAGCAGCTCAAGTCACAATAGCTAAATTATGGAACCAATCTAGGTGCCCTTCAACAGATGAATGCATAAAGAAATTGTGGTATGGAATTTACTCAGCCTTAAAGAATGAGATTATGGCATTTGCCAGTAAACAGATGGAATTGGATATTATCATGCTAAGAGAAATAAGCCAATCCAAAAGAACCAAAGGCCGAATGTTTTCTCTGATACACAGATGGTAATTCACAATAAGGGAGGCAGAGAATAGAGATACTTTGGATTAGACAGAAGGGAGAAAAGGGCATATGGGGTTAGGAATGATAGTAGAATGAATCAGACATTATTATTCTATGCATATATATGATCCCACGACTTGTGTAACTCTACATCATGTACAACCAGAAGAATGAGAAGTTATACTCCATTTATGTACAATGTGCCAAAATGCATTCTATTGTCATGTATAACTAATTACAACAAATTAAAAACTGAGGGCTGGGGCTGGGGCTCAGCGGTACCACACTTACCTGGCATGTGTGAGGCACTAGGTTCGATTTTCAGCACCATATATAAAGAAATAAAATAAAGGTTTAAAAAAACTGAAAAATTTTTCATTATAGAATGGATAAAACTGTGGTTTCCAGGGAAGAATCAATCTTATAATCTCAAATTCCTAAAAAGACTATCTAAGCAACTGCCATTTCAACACCCATCTAAGAGATATATGGGAACCACTGCTTATTATAATCTATATAAGAAAATATATGTATATTTACTGCAAGTTCATGATAATATAAACCTTCTTCCTTAATCAGGACATATCATTGCTTTCAAACTAAGAGTAACTTTCTAGATGGGCCTCAAATGCTACTCAAAGCACAGAACTGGCAATGGAAGAAAAATCCACCTGCTAATCTTATTAAAGGATGAGATCAAAGTAGTTTTTCTACTTTCAGACTATTTTGTGAACCTCATGTGTGCTACTCCACCATATACCCTTGTACAGATCTATGAACTCATTTGAGCCAGTATGGAAGTGTCAGTGGTCTGCTGAAAACTGCCACCCTTCAGCTCTGGAGTAGAAGCTTCAGCAACCATCATGACCCCATCCTCAGAAACTGTCTTCTTTAGACACTTGATATGAGCTCAGTCACTAGATGAAGAGCTGTCCAGGGGAAGAAAGAATTCAACAATTACTATGCTTTATGAGATAAATATTTGCCATGAACCATGCTAGCACTGGTCAGTGACAAATAGCACTTATATAATTGGATAGTAGTTGTAACAACCAGAAAGTGCAATGGACTTCTCACCATGGCCTGTTTCTTCTCTGTTCCTTGTCTATCATCCTGTAAAAATAAAATTGAAAAGGAATAAGAAGTGGCCTAAATTCATACAGGCATTTATGATCCCACAATACTACAGGGATATGGGCTTGCACTGTGTTTTATCACTGAAAGTACCAGTAATCCCTTGGGTGAGCATTTCTACCCCCATTTTACAGAGGAGAAGCTGGGTCACAGAGGACCCTTCCCGTCTCATCCTCCAGCACTTCTTTACATAGAAAGTAGGTCCAGGACACCTTGGGGCAGGACATCATGCTGCCCGAGGCCAGGAGGGTCTCACATCTCTCTTCCTCTCCAGTCAGTGGAGACACCAAGCCCCAGAGTAGGAACAAAACAACTCAGTTCTGGGATCCCTTCCTCTCCCCACAACCCAGTGAGGCTCAGTCCCCACCACAGGACACTCACACCCTATGCTGAGTTCAGAAAACTAGAGGCACAGCCCTGCTCTCCAACCAGAGCAAGTTTGTCTCCTTTTCAAAGGAGACAACAGTTTAATGTGATCACTGTCAACATGATGACATCATGTTTCTATGGCTACCATAATGTGCAGGTTGTTCCTATACTCTGGAAATGCCTTTCAAGCATTTTTTTTTCCCTTCGGTCCCTAGGGCTTTCTCTGAAATCAAAACATCTTCAACCTTCAGGATACACGAGAAACCATACTAATTAGATAACAGAAGTGGGGATTGCGGGTTTGGGAACACTCTGGCCAGGTTGTTGGAATAAAGCATATTTTGCTATCAGGAATTGTGTTGTCTTTAAAAATGACCTTAGGAGAATATCATTTGTCCATAGAAACCCAGGGACAGATGTCTCCTAGGGTTCTTGAAGTTGAGCTAGCCTTCAGAGGGGAACATGCAAAACTCACATACCATCCTATGCAATTAGCCGTCTGTGGCAGAAAACTCAAGAGGCTGTCCATAGTCATGGGACTAAATGAACTAGGAACACCAAAAATGCCATTTGAGTTATTGTAAGGAGGCATATCTACAATAATATAGACATTTATTAGGGAAAAACCTAGTCAATCTAACCATACAATAGTTTATTCTCAGGAATTCTTATCCTGCATTCCTGATATTTTCTCCAAATGGAAGAACATCCAGGATAAAACACATCTAGCCTCAATACACACCTACTCCTGCTGCATAACAAGAATGACTTACATGATTGCTGACAGTGTAAAGAGAAACAGGGATCCCATAGGCCAGGCCTTCTCCCATCAAGCCTCTTGGTGATAGGGGACAGAAAGATGTGAGTGGTAAAAACAAGGTTAAGAAAATAATTCTATAAAATAGGTCCATGTGCTGACTTCCAAGTGCTTTTTTTCCAAGAAGCAATTTACCAGCAGCCCTGCCTGGTTTAAGTGATATGTCACATTCCTCAGCAAACTACTTGTTATCTGCAAAAGAAATGCAGACCTGAAATAATATACACGAGATATCCCCAGTTACCCTGAAGGGGATTATTTTTGTGACCCTTTTAAAACACCAGATCCTGGAATGCAGGGAGATGAAATAATTTACCAACAAATGACATAATTTCATTCTTCCTTATGGCTGAGCATAACTCCATTGTGTGTGTGTGTGTGTGTGTGTGTGTGATATACACACACAGATAAATAGATAGATAGATAGATAGATAGATAGATAGATAGATAGATCAATCTCACATTTTCTTGATGGGCAGGCACCTAGTCTGGTTCTTTAACTTGGCTATGGTGGATTGTGCAGTTATAAATGTTGATATGCATGTGTCACTACAGTATGTTGATTTTAAATAATGAATAAATAATGAAGAATTTAGATAACTGGGTCATATGGTGTTTCCATTCCTAATCTTTTGAAGAATCTCTGTGTTGCTTTCCAAAGTTGTTGTACTAATTTATAGCCATACCAATGATGTAGTAGTCTACCATTTCCCCCAAATTATCACCAACAATTATCAGTATTTCTGTTGTTCATCATTGCTATTTTAACTGGGGTGAAATGAAATTTCAGTGTAGTTTTGATTTGCATTCTCCCTGATTGTGCAACTCATTGTTTTGAAAAGTGGAAATACTATAAAAACAAAGAACTCATCCTATCTTCCTCTTCATCCCATACCCCAGTGGAACCAAATATTTGATGAGGGAAAAAATTTTTTTATAAAAGATTCGAGAAAATGTATGCAGAAGAAATCAGAATTAGAACATCATCAGTTTCACAAAATTGAATGAAATTCAGATCAAGGTAACGATCATCAGAGACCAGGGGGAACCTTGATGTGAAAGGAAGATGAAAAATTTTATAATGGATGGATGAAGCTGCCCACTCCTGAACCCTATAACCAATCTCAATACACAGGAGAGACACAGTGTGACTCCTGATGCAATCCTACAAGAATACACACCACTACATCTGAGGTCCCCTTGTGCAAACACTTGAGTCTAAAAAAGTCTTAAACCTACATATCCATTTAGGTAAAACAGAAGGAGACAGAGGGATATAACAACCCAATACAGACTCAATCAGCAAAATCCAGAATTGAGTCTCCACAAGATAAGAATATTCTCAGCAAATAAATTGGAAGGTTAAATAAAAAAGCATGGACCTTATTTGGATTAAGAGACACTTAGAATAAGAAAGGATCACAAGTTCAAAGCCAGCCTCAGCAACTTAGTGAGGTACTAAGCAACTTAGTGAGACCCTGTCTCAAAATAAAAAATAAAAAAAATATAAAAGGGCTGGGGATGAAGCTCAGTGGTTAAGTGCCTCTGGGTTCAATCTCTGGTACAAAAAAATAAATAAAAAACCAAATGAATAAATAGATACTTAATTCATCAGAGAGAGAATAAACACAAATTAAAACTAAAAGCACATTGAGATATCACCATAAGTTCACTAGGAAAATAACAATGGAGTAGATGGAAAATACCAAGGGTTTGTAGGGCAGTGAAACAAGCAGAACTGTACACATGGCTGAAATATAGACTGGAATATAGATTTGAATAGAGTAGAGATTGGAATAATCACCTTGATCAATTGCTTGGTGGTGTCCTCTGAGCTAAATGTACACATACACAGAAATGCCACTCAGGTACATGCTCAAGATAAATGAAATACATGTCCACTGAAACATACTATATGAAAGAAAAATGTAACTTTTCCTCTACCCATCTTGGGTTCATGGCTGAGATCCCTCAAACAGAAGATAATAAATGACAGATTATCAAGAGAAAAACATTCACAAGTATTAAATATATGTTTTACATGAAATGGGAGCCTTCATAAAGAAATGGAGACTCAGATAAAGGGTTAAACCTGATACTTTTATGAGAGGTTTGATGAAGAGTAGACAACTGTGGAGAAATGTGATAGAGGAAATGACCTAACGTGAAGTAAACTGAGCAAGGCACCACTGGTCAGACTTTCCTCTGAGGCCCTTCACCTTCACAAATAAAGGTATTACTGTCCTCTGGGAATAGAGAGGGTACGTCTCACCTGAGGGTTTTATTACCTGCTTCAGGGGAGAAAGGCAGAAGAAAGTGACAGCTTTCTGCTTCTATCATTTTCTCACATTCCTTCAGGTTAAAATAATCTGTTTGCCAATGAGCATTATTTTGGGCTTAGTGATTCCTGAACCCAATCAATACAAACAAGAATGTCCACAGGACCAAAATTCATAACAAGTCAAAAGTTGAAGAACACCCAAATCCTGACAAAAAGCTCCCAAATCTCTTGAAATCTTGAGAAATAATTCTTTTGTGTGCTAATGATATGATTGGTGGCTGAGAGCCCATAGATGGCTTCAGGTAGTCAGCTCTCCGTCACTATAACAAAAAATCTGAGATAATTAACTTTTAAGGAGAAATGGTTTATTTGACTCACAGTTTTCAAGGATCCAGTTGATGGCCTTGGTCCTATGGTAAGGCAACACATTATGGTGGGAACCTGTGACAGGATAAAACTGATTACATCATAAGCCAGAGAGAAAAGAGAAAGAAGAAGAGTCTGTGGTCCTACAATCCCTTTCAAAAGCATGCCCCATTGACCTAAGGACCACAAGCCTCCACCTCCTCTAGGGCCTAACACCTCACAGTAGGTTCCACTCTAAATACAAAGACTTCAACATACGGGCATTTGGTTGGCACTTAAGATCCAAACTAGAGCAGCTAGTCATCCAGAAAGAACAAAGCATGATTAGAAGAGTTAGGAATTTTAGCCCCTCCCCCAACCCTTGTGCAGGGGAAAAGCGTTAAAAGTTAAGTTGATCATCAATATACAATAATGTACTCAGTCATGCCTATGCAATGATGTCTTCCAAATACCCCCAGATCACAACAGAATTCTGATGGGCTTCTTGGTTGCAAAATACATGAAAGTTTCTGGAGGCTGGTCCATCTGAGTAGGGTATGGAAATACTGTGCCCCTTTCCATATTCCTTGTTCTGTGCATCTCTTCAATTTGGCTGTTCTCCCGTAACCTTTGAAATGTCCTTTACAATGAATTGGTAAACATCAGTGAATTGTTTCTCAGTGTTCTGTGAATTGCTCCAGAAAATTATTCAAACACAAGGAAGGTTATTGAAACCCCAATTTATATTTCGTTGGTTTGACCTGTGCTTACAATTGGCATCTGAAGTGAGGAGGGTGTACACAGGTGGGCCTGAACCACCAACCAGTGGGATCTAATGCTATATCAAGGTAAACAGTGTGAGAATTGAAAAGAATTAGCAAACACCTGGCTGGTGTCTATTACAAAATCTGATACAAAATTGATTAAATATTGGTTGGGAGAAATCCCCACATAACTTGGTGCTCATAGATGCTGTGTTGAACATGAGAGCAGGAAAAATACACTTTTGGTTTTTTCCCCACCTCTCTCAGAATAATGTAAATATCACACACAATATAAAGAATGAATAAAGACAGACACAAAAGATCACAGGCATTGGGCGTGGTGGTGCCCACCTGTAATCCCAGCAGCTCAGGTGGCTGAGGCAGGAGGATCACAATTTCAAAGACAGCCTCAGAAAAACTGAGGCATTAAGCAACTCAGTGAGACCCTGTCTCTAAATAAAATACAAAATAGGGATGAGAATGTGGCTCAGTGTGTTAAATAGTGTCCCTGAGTTAAATACCAAAAAAAAAAAAAGTCTACATGCTATGATTTTAGGAATTTTCTCCTACCCTCTCAATAGAGTATGGGGAAGAAGAGGAAAAACCACACACATTTTCCTTATTTAAAGAACTTAGGGTCTTCTTGTATTACCTGCAGGTTGAGAATAGAGGAACATGTACCCTCCAAGCCCTTAACAAGTGATTTATCATATACAGGAACAATGCTAATGGCATATTCAATAGACATATACATGTGAGAAAAAACAGATATACCTGGACCACAGTGCCAGTCCAATCCACAAACTCTTAAGTGACCTTGCGTAAGACACCACATACCTTATCTGCCTCATCCATCACTGAGGGTCAGGCCATCCCTGCCTCCCAACCATGGAAGTATAGAGAGCAAAACTATGTGATTCCCATCTTAAAAATCACTCTGAGTTCATAAAGGGGAAATAATTCACTTTGGAGGTCCAAGGAATTACTGAACAGTCAGTTGTTTAATGCATATCTGTGAGGAGTGTTACTTTTAAAAATATTTATTATCCTTTGTTTTTACAATTATTATCTTTTTTATTTTCTCAAACACACCATCTGCTTTAAGGCACAATAGCTACCCAAGCACCACATCCTCCCAAAGACATACATTCCTGACCCAATATTACCCAAAATAGGATGACAGAGTTCAACTGTGGTGTGTTTCTTCTTCCTGAGTGTGCTGGTTAGGATTTTAGCTCTGACTGCTACTTAAAAACTGCATAAGAGATCCCTAAAAAACAAAACAAAACAAAACTGCATGACTTTGAATATTTTTAGTAAACCTTGTGGTCACTATAATGCCTCCTCTGCAAACCTGGGATTATGTAGTACTTATCCTTAATTACTTAAGACAAAATGTTTGAAAACAAACATTACTTTCTGTTTTCTGTTTTATGAAAACGGATTGGGATGCCATTATTTTTTTTAAAATCTACTGCAAAGATTTTGCAACATCTGGCTCTGTGCTCTTGGGTCTGTACCTCAGGTTCCTCTTCTGTAATGAGGAGAAAACATTTGTCTCTACCTCATAGATTGTCACTTTGAGAATTACTTGAGGTAATACCTGAAAACCCTTAGAAGTGTGCTAGTTACAAGCTAAAAAATGATCAATATCCTGAGCTGTTGCATAAAAGCTTGCAAGTTGAGTTTCTATGGTTTTGATGGTTTTAGAGTTTGAATCTCTTTAATAAAGGGCAATAGACTTACAAGTGATTTTTTTCAATTTTTTTAGTTGTAGATGGGCACTATCGTTTTTTAAAAATTTATTTTGATGTGATACTGAGGATTGAACCCACTGCCTCACACACGCTATGCAAACATGCTACCACTGAGCTACAACCCCAACCATTACGTGAATCTATTTGTTAACTGACACATAATATTAAATCACTAAATAGCACTACAACTACTATTGGATAACTGAACTAACTATTCTCAGAATATCAGGCACAAGGAGCAACTGATCTCAGAAAACAGAATCACAAGCCAGTCGGGATGGCACACACCTGTAATCCCAGTGACTCATGAGAATAAGGCAGGACAATTGCAAGGCCAAGGTTAGCTTCAGCAACTTAGGGAAATCCTGTCTCAAAATAAAAAAATATAAAGGATTAGGGTTGTGACTCAGTGGTAAAGAAGTTAAATCACCAGTACAAAAGAAAGGAAGAAAGGAAGCATGGATGAGGTGCCACTATTCATATCTCCACATGACCAAATAAGACCAGTGTTCTTTGATTCTGTCTCATTCCTACCATACCCCCCATGCACAGCCACTACAGGTCCCTCCTGCCATACCTCAGGACAAACCCTGTCCAGGAGTATCCCTCCCTCTGCATATTGCTACAGCAGATCCCATCCCTCTCATGGACTTGGGCAATATTCTCCAAATGATTATCACCGCAGGCTTTTTAATCTCTTTCTAATCCATTCACAGACTCACCTGAGAAAAAGAAACAGATCATGGCATGCCCATACTCACTCCACACTCAGAATAAAATCTAAACTCCTTACTCAGCCCAAACCCTATGGCTCCAGCTGCCCTCTCCACTTCACCTTTCACCAGTCTTCACATTGTCCACCAGGATCCAGCCACTGAGCTTTCACTCTGATCCTGGATCAACAGGTATCCACACAAAACACAGGGACAGAATGGCCTGTTCCATACCTGGCTTCCTCTTGGCATTTAGGACTCAATTCAAATGCCACTTTCTGAAAAGGAACTTCACTGACAACCCCATCTATCATGATCTCTGTCCAGGTTCTTTTCTACCTAAGTGTTTATTTAATTCAAAGCACAAATCTTGTATGAAATTACCCTTATTGATTTGTTTCCCTATTAGCAGTTTTCCCAAACTAAAATGACAGCTCCAGAGAGCCTGTTTCCCCAGAACCTATATTAGAGCCATGTATATAAATTACAGAATAACTATTGTTTAAAGTAAGGAAGTACTACATATTTGATGAACAGACAAGACACAGATATTTAAAGGTGAGTAGCAGCAGCAACTATTAATGGAATTAGACATTAAATGATTCAAAAGTTTAGCAGACATTTTTGGAAAATCCACAGCATTGCTTTCCAAACCTGCATAAATACCAGAAGCAACTAGAGGAAAGATGATAATGTAGACCTGCCACCCCATCTCCATGGTTTTGCTTCAGCAGACTTAGGGTTGAACTAAACATCTGCTATTTTTAACAAGAACTCTTCGATGTTCTTGATGAAGTAGTCAATGGCCACACTTTAAAGAAAGTCTGACCTCAAGAGCTGACATTTAAATACAATTGGTTTTTAAAATTTTTTTATTGTTTTCTATTTGACTTTATTTTTAATTTTTGGTATTTCATTTATTTATTCACTTATTTTTACAGTTAATATGATTGAACCCAGGAATGCTCTACTGAGACAGAAATTTGGGGATAAAAGAAAAGATACTGCGTTTCAAAAGAAGTACCCATAAACCATTGAAATGAGGAAAACAACAACAAACAATTGCAACTTCTGAGTGACATGCCCTTGGCCTGTGCCCTTGACTAATGCCCTTGTAACATGTGGACGATGTACAAGTACAGGGAAAACTGGCACAAAATTATGAAGTTCCACCCTGGCTCTACTGCTAGTCCACACCCTAGGAACTGTCCATATATGAATATTAACACCCTACACCAATGGGTAGTTGTCTCTCCCTCTGGAGACTGGCATGTGCAAAAATTCTTTTCAGTCATGAAGGCCAAGAACCCTGCTAGTCCTGACTCAAGATTCCCCTTCCTCTGGGAACTCCTAGGACCTATCTACAAAGACATGTCTTCTGCCATGACACTACTACTTAGCTGTACCCGCAGGGCTCTTTATTTTTATTTTGAGACAAGTATCTCACTAAGGTGTCCATTTAGCCTTCAACTTGATACCCCTGCCTCAGACTCCTAAGCAGCTGTGATTATACGCGTCCACGACCATGCCCATCTTAAGTGTCATTAATTTAGTGCCTACCAAGAAATGTTCTGGAACATCTGGAGTGTCCCTGTTAATGAAATTATTGGGCAGTGCCCTGGTTTCTCTCTCCACCTGAGACCTCTGGCTGCTTTCTAACAAGGGACTATAGTTTCTAACTACAGCCCAACTTCAGAGTATTTCTGATGTTTGAGAATGCTGGGAATTGTTATCCTGTTGAACACACAAGTTTGGTGGAAGGGAAGTGACATACCTTTGTGTACCTATGACCTCTTCACTCTTGTTCCAGTAACCTCTCCAGCAGATTCCATAGCAAACTTGGTTCTTCTCCAAGAGCCCCTTGTTCTGGAGTACAGCATTCCCACCCTTCTCTGATGTTATACTCTAGAAGGGAGAGTAAAGGGAAATAAAGCACATGGGACATAGAGGAACATATGAGGATGGGAAAGCACATGAAACATGGGATCTGGTGGCGACAACCTGCCTGTTCCTACTCATTCAACTGAAGGCTGCACAACCCTCTTCCCAGTTCCATCCCACAACAAGAGAGACAGGCAAAATATTTGAACTCTGCTAAAGAAAACATATGAATGTCAAGTATGAAAAAAATGCTCAACATCATTAATCATTAGCCAAAATAGGAGAAAAATTACAATGAGATGTAAGTACTTTCCCAGGAGGATGGCCAAAATTAAAAAGACTGAGCATACCAATCACTGACAAGATTGTGGAGGATACACCTCTCACACACTGCTGCTGGCAGTGCAAAAGGGTATAACCACAGCAGTCAGTTTGGCAGTTTCTTACCATGCTAATCTTATATCACAATATGATCCATTCATGTACTCCTAAACATTTGCCCTAGGGGTAAAAATCATATTTCCATGAAATTACTTATTCAAAAGTGCTGACAGTGGCTTCATTTACAAAAGCCCCAAATTGGAAATAACCAAAATATCCAATAACAGGTAAATGTATAAAACAGACTGTAGTATATCCAAATACTGGAATACTATTTGGCAATTAAAAAGAATGAATCATATTGGGAAAATAGCTCAGGGTTGGAGCACTTGCCTAACAAGTATTAAGTCCTGAGTTCAATCCCCAGCACTGTAAAATAAATAAATAAATAAATAAATAAATAAATAAATAAATAAATAAATAAGAATGCACCATCAATAAACACAAGAAGATGGGTAAATCTAAAAATAAACAGGATGAGTTTAAGAAGCCAAATAAAAATCAAAAACACATTCATAATTCCATTTAAATAGATTTCTGGAACATGAAACCTAATCTGTAGCAACAGAAGAGCTTGGCTTGCCTGGGGACAGAGCATTTGGTTTAGTATGAAAGCTAGGTACTATAGAACTTAAGATGTTATGTCCTGGGAAATAATAAGAATAATATTTAGATCTACCTGGTTACTTTAAGGACCATAGCTCGGTATTATTATAATAGAGCAAATATATGGCATTATTTTTGAAAATACTAAGTTCTCATACTTGACATTTTAAATAACACTTGATTATTTCCTGGCTTCTTTAAAAATGTCATTACTGAGTCAGTCTCAGTGTCCATTTGGGAGGCTCAGACAGGTGAATTCCAAGTTCCAGGACAGCCTAAACAACTTAGCCTGGTCCTAAGCAACTTAGTGAAACCCTATCTCAAAATAAAATAAAAATAAATAAACAAAAAGGGTGGGGAATGTGGCTCAGTAGCAAGGCACTCCTGGCTTCAATGTTCAGTACCAACGGACAAAAACGCGGTGACCATGAAAAAATGCATGGTCATATTACAATCTCAGATTGTAAAGACCACCATCAAACCAACTACATACTCTTCATCAATCTAAGAGACATGGGAATCACTATTAGGAAAGCAGGTGTTATCATTGAAGGTTCCCAAAGTCCTGTGGGTGAGCATTCCTACCTCATTTTACAGAGGACAAGCTGGGCTCACAGAGAGCTGTTCCCTGTCTTATCCTCTGTCCTTTACATGGAAAGTAGGTCCAGGACACCCTGGAACAGGATATCATGCTGCCTTGGGCCCAGGAGAATCCACATCTCTCTCCATCTGGAATCAGCAGAGCACTCCCACATCCTAGGAGGGTTCAACTCCCACAAATGACACCCACAACCTCCCCCGAATCCAACACCTGGAGGCTCAGTTCTGCCCTACAACCAGAACAAGTCAGTTTCCTTTAGAATGTCATCAGTCACCATAATGACATCAGGTTTCTATGGCAACTGTGATGCGCAGTTTGGTCCTCTGCACTAGAAATGCCTCTGCGCAAGCCTCCTCTTTGTCCCCTTGTCTTCTCTGAAATCAAAACACCTTCAATCTTTAGGCCACCACCTGAGAAAGTGCACTAATTAGAGGAACTAGGCTCAGACTCAGACAATGGGGACAACTCTGCCCACACCCTCAGATGAGTCCAGACACCTGAAGGTGAGGCTGCCGGCTCTTACCGCAGGTCATGGAAGTCTCTAATAAAAAGCCATCACAATCCCCAGGATGACGTCAGGTTACTATGGCAACCGAGAGTTCAGGCTGATTCAAGGAAATGGAAATGTTTCTTCTCGGCTCTTTGTTTTCCTCCATCTTATGTATACGACATATTTCACATATGTGCATTTCTAACAATAAAGATAGTGTTTCCTCTTTAGGCCTCATATGTGGAAGCTAGAGCAAAATAATTAAGTTTTCATCCTTTTGCTATTCAAATAGTGCAATACTCTAAAATCTAAAATGCAATATCTAAAATATCTAAATCTATTTGTGTCAGTGCCAGCATATTTTCAGGATATATATTTCTGAGTCATAGTGTAAGGGCATATGTTAAATTGATATGATTTATCAAATTTCTCATCATAATGATTATGTTAGTTTCCTATGGCTCATGTAATAAATTACCATAAGCTTTGGGTCATTATAAACAGAAAGATTTTCTCACAGTTTTGGATGCTACAAGTCCAAAATTAGTTTTCCAGGGCCCAAATCCAAGTGTTGGCAGGGTTGTCCTCCTTCTGGAGATAATTCCTTTGGTCTGTAGATGGCCCTCTTTCCACTCAGATTTAGTCACATTATAAATTTCTAAAAATGTCTATGTCTGGGTAGTCTGTTCTGTTTCATTTATCTTTCTCTCAATTCATGTTCCAATAAAGTAAATATAAGAATAATTTTTATGTCATGTACACCTTTTGATTGGTATACTTGAACCTGACCTCCTTTTGGAGATAATAAGCCTCCTTGCCTCTTCAAGCCTTCACCGACTTCTGGCCTTCCTTTACTTGTGGCTGTATCACTCCAGTCTCTGCACCTTAATCCCATTACTATTCCCTCTTTTATCTGTGTCAATCCTTCCTCTGTTTCTCTCTTACAAGGACACTTGCCAGTTACATTTAGGGTCCACCTAGATAATCTCCCGATTTCAAGATCATTATAAATTAGGATTTAAAGGTTCTAAGGATTAAGATCTGATATCATGTTGGGGTATGAAAATACAAGTTTCTCCACAGACTCACCAACTGTATGTATTGGCAAACATTGGATCTTTGCCAATATAACAGTTGAGAGGCTTAAGCCTCTGGTCCTTTGTTTAAAAACAAGTTATATTTTTTTCAGTTAACGGTATGTATTGTTGTGTATGTGATCCCTTCACCCCCTCCCCTACCCCCTACGGTACTGAGGATTGGAACTGGAAGCATCCTACCACTGAGATGCATTCTCAACGCTTTTTCTAAATTTTTATTTTGAGACAGGGTCTTAATATATTCCCCAGACTGGCCTGGAACTTGCAATTCTCATGCCTCAGCCTCGCAAATTGCTGAGATTAAGAGGTGCCCCACTGTGAATGACTGTTTATATTTCTTACATATCTTGGATAGGGTTGTTGCTTTTTTAATGCCTCTATATTGGTAAGAATTTATACAGAGTATATCATCATTTTGTTGAAGATGTCTTCCTCAGTGTCATTTTAATAGGTGGTCATGTCTTTGCTATGCAGGTTTTGTCATTGCTAATATCTTTTAAAATTTTATTGGTGCAATATAATTGTACATAATGTTGGGACTCATTGTGATATATTGAAACATGCATATAACATAATTTGGTGAATTTCATTTCCCAGGCATAATTTTTTATTTAAAAATTGTTTTTAGTTATAGATGGACACAATATCTTTGTTTTATTTGCTTTTTATGTGGTACTAGAATCGAACCCAGTGCTTTGCATGTGCTAGGTGAGCACTCTACGATTGAGCCACAACCCCAGCCCTCCCAGTCATAAATTTTTTTAATATCTTTATTTATTTATTTTTTATGTGGTGCTGAGGATCGAACCCAGTGCTTCATACCTTCACATGTACGAGGCAGGCGCTTTACCACTGAACTACAGTCCCAGCCCCCAGTTATAATTTTTAAGGCATCAAACATATCAATCTTTGTACTTATTGCTCCTGGATTTGACTCATATTAAGGAACGTTGCCTCCTCTCATCAATTATACAGGAGTTCACTCACATTTTTTCCTAATAATTAAATATATTTTTCAGATTTAATTCAAAACTATTTGGATCTTACCCGACTGTAAAATGAAACAAAAAGGTCTTTTTTATTGTTTTAGCCATATGATTTTCTAGCTAACACATTACCACTTCTTAAATCATCCATTATATCTCTAATGATTTTAAATGCTGCCTTAGTCACATTATAAATTTCTAAATATGTCTATATCTGATTAGTCTATTCTGTTTCATTGATCTTTCTCTCAATTCATGCTCCATTAAAGTAAATGTAATTTTTCCGTCATGTACACCTTTTGCTTGGGCATAGAAAGAGAATGAACTTTCTGTCTGGAAGCCATAGGATTCCCTTTTCCACTCGGGATTTGAAAAATCTGTTAGATTGGCCACAGCCCCATCCTCTCACTTTTCATGTCTGCATGTTCAAGTTGCAGTTCAGCATTCTGCCATGAGGTGTCACCAACATGTCAACATATAGAATGTCTGAAGATGTTTATGTAATGAGCAAAAAATACAGTACCTTCTTTAAGATGCAGTTTATGAACTTAAGTAGAGAATAAGTTTATTTGACAGAAAAACTGGTAGGTGTAAAAGAAAACTGTAAGAATTTAAGCTTTGGAGCATCCATACAGTAAAACAGCAAGGCAGCCTTAGGGCACCTTGGCTGTCAGCAGCAGGCACCAGGCATTCCAGGGCAGGTAGGAACAGGTAACAGAGGATGGGGCACCACATTGGGGTCTGTGAAGATGTTTCCATAGTGTCTAGGAGAGGGGATGACTGAGAGCAGGTGAGAGAAGGTCAGAGAAGCCTGTATGGGATGTGGTAACAGAGGGTTTTCCCCTCTGCTGTCTGAGGGACCCCTCTACTGTATGGACTCCTCAACTAGGGAATGAAGGAAGGAAGGAACAGATAAATCAGTGAACATGATGTAGATTTATGGTCAATAGAAAATGGAACTATTTTAACATACATGTGAATTTTCTGGGCATAACTGCTGTAAGAATAAACAAAGCATCCCAAGACATTTATCATCTCTTGATAAATGCAGGATTTCGCCATTATGTACTAGTAAGTCAAGGATAACCCCATAGTATACTGATCCATCATGTAGAGAAAGGGTAGTGCTTTTTTCTAAGGTTAGTTTTTCTAAGTATGTTTGGACATCAAGATAATTAGAGCCAGGTTCTGTGGCATGCACCGTAATCCGTTTCTTAAGGAGGCTGAGCAAGAAGATCACCAAGTTTGAGGACAACTTGGCAACATAACAAGAGGAGACTCTGTCTCAACATAAAATAAAAATTTTAAAAGGGCTGGGGAAGTAGTTCAGTAGTAAAAGGCTCATGTGCAAGGCCCTAGATTTAATCACCAGTAACACACACACATACACATACACACACACACACACACACACACACACAAACATCAGCTGGAGAGAATTCTGTAGTCACTTTATTAATCTTTTAAAATATTTTTGTTATAGAAGGACACAATACCTTTATTTATTTTTATGTAGTGCTGAGGATCGAACCCAGTGCCTCACATGTGCTAGCACTCTACCACTGAGTTACAACCCCAGTCCTATTAATCTTTTTTTAAAAACACATACAAACTATGAAATTATCTAATTTGTATAACTTTTACTTGTAAGTATTTATAAAAATGGCTCCCAGTCACTGAACTATTACCGTGAACCTAGCATCATTCTATGGGTTCTCATTTATTTTGTCAATTATCAAAGCATTGTTCCATCAGGAACAAGACAATAATGCCTATTTTTGCCACTTCTACTAAACATAGTATTAGAAGTTCATATTCAAAATATAGAAAACAGCAGGGCTCCAACTTCCGGAGTGGGAATAAGGTGACTTGGGTCTGGGATCCCTTCGTTTCCCAACATCCCAGGGAGGCTCAGCCCCCACCATGGAGTACCCACACCCTCCGATAAATTCAAACACCTGGAAGCTGGGCTCTGCTCTCCAACAAGAGCAAGTTGGTCTCCTTGGAATGCTGTCAATGTCACCATAATGAAGTCAGGTTTCTAAGGCAACCACTAGGTCAGCCTGTTACATCAAACTGGAATTGTTTCTTCTTGGCTTTTTGTCTTCTTGCTTTTCACTAAGGGGGAAAAAATGCCTTCACTCTTCAGGCAACCACCTGAGAAAGCACACTAATTAGAGGGACTAGGCTTGGGCTTAGGCAATTTTGAGAACTTTGCCCAATTTGGTGGTACAAATCATGTATCTATTGTCAGGAATTGTGTTTGCTTTAAAAGTGACACTAGGTGAGTGGTACCAGCACACAAGATAACTGGGAATAGCTCTAGGGCTCTTGGAGATGAGCTAGCCCTCTGTAGGTGAGCATGTAAAATATTCCATTCTAAGCAGTTAGCCATCTGGTAGAAAGTAAGAGACAGTCCATAATTACTCAACTATGATCTAGGAACACCTAAAAAAGGTCATTTGGGGAATCTCAAGATATTTCAGGGAGGCAGGACTAGAATGATATAGTTCTTTAGTATGCAGAAACCTAGACAAGTTACCCATACATAGGTTGATCCTGAGGAATTCTTAATCTCCATCCCTGATAGTCTTCAATGTGAAAAACCGCCCACAAAAAAAAAAAAAAAACACATTTGATGCTTCAAACCTGAGATATGTGACCAAAGACTAAGATCATCATATGAACTTTATTCCTATAAAGGTGACATTGGAGAATGTGACTTAGTTTACTTGCACCTGAGCTTCCTACCAATGATCCCCAGAACTGGGTAGATTTATCCAACCAGCAGTGCTATATTGGGGCACTAACAAAGGCCAAGGACTGCAATGCATATTTATCAGTTGTCTATGGAAGGAGTCCTGTCTGTGTGTGCCTAACAAAAGTAACTTGCCAAGGGCTATCCCTGAAGCAGGAGAGTATTTCAGGACAACACTTCTTAAGGTGAATAAATGTCCCTTGTTATTATTGCACATTTATCATACAACCAGAAGATTCAGGACTGTTACGATGCCTATTATCCCCAATCTGTTCTATAGATTCAATATAAACTCAATTAAAAACTCTATCCCTGAATTTGAAACAAATTGATAGACTAATTCTAAAATTCATGTGGAAATTCAAAGGTCATTTGAAAAAAAAAAAAGAGGACAAATGCTCCTGATTTCAAGACTTACTATAAACCAATGGCAATCAAGACAGTATGCTCTTGGCATCAATACAGAAGAGTAGATCAAAAGAAAAGAAAAAGGAATTCAGAAGCCCATCCTCATGTATGTATAAGGACAACTATTTGACAAAGATACAAAGGCATCTCAGTTGATAAAGGATGCTCTTTTCAAAAATAATACTGGAGGGGTGGGGTTGTGGCTCAGCAGTAGAGCGCTCACCTAGCACGTGTAAGGCCCTATGTTTGATCCTCAGCACCACATTAAAATAAATAAATAAAATAAAGGTATTGTTTCCAACTGCAACTAAAAATTTTTTTAAAAAATAATGCTAGAAATTTTGGATATTTGCCTGACAAAAGTTAACTCTAATCCATATATTGCATCACATATAAAGGTAACTCTGGATTACAGATGTAAATATAAAACTAAAACTTTTAGCAGAAGACTCAGGAGAAAATCCTTTTGCTTTTTGTCTAAGATATCATAAATGAGATATCAGAAACACAATCCATAAGTGAACAAATTGATAAACTAAACTTTCTCAAATTAAAAAAATGTTTGCTCTTCCAAAGACACTGTTGAAAAAATGAAAAGAGAAACAACTGACCTGCAGAAAATGTTTTCAATTTGTATATCTTATAAAGATATTTCTAGACCATAGAAAATCTTTCTAAAGTGAATGAAATAGACACTGTAATAAATATATGGGCAAATATTCGAAATGACATTTTCAAAAGAAGATATACATGTGTCAATTAAGCATATAAACAGTAACAATCATTAGTAATTAATGAAATGTTAATGTAAACTACAATGAGATAACACTACTCTATTCTTATAAAGCTAACCTCATGACCCCATCTAAACCTAATTACCTCTTAAAGGTCACACATCCAAATAATATCACACTGGGCAGTAGGGCTTCAACATATCAATTCAGGGATAGGGATAAATTCATTCAGTCTGTGTAGTATCCTATTTTGGGGAAAGTTTAATAACTCTAAATTGGCATATTAATTTTCAAAATATTTATTATAATCTTAAATTTGTAGATGAATCTATTAAGAATTTTTCTTTTAGTGTATATAAAATGGATATTTAGATGTTTCACAAAAGAACTGTTTCCCATACACAAGTTTTCCTCTAGTAGACAGTATGCACTGAATACTCTGGAAAGTAATTCCCAAATCTCCATAAATAATGCTGCTGTTTCATATATTCATGTCTATGATAATTTTGAAAGCTAAAACAAATATGTAAGCTCAATAAAAAAGCCAGATCAAAAAGTGCATGCCATCTGAATCCATTTATATAAATGTATAAGAAATCAAAACTAAACTATTAACAAAAGATAAGTAGTTTCCTGGAGACAGAGCACAGCAAGGAGAGAAGGTTCAGGAAATGTGATGTTGGATGAATATAATCAAAGTAGTACTTAAAAGCATCTGATCATTTGAAAGATGTAACTGGGTATCCCTATTTGCCTATAATAGGGCAAATATACAAGTAATTGTTATCTTACAACTTTTCAATTCTTATAAAAGTGACATTTTATGCTAACTCTTGGAACATTTCTGGCTTAAAAATAACCATTAGACAATAAATAAAACCATAGTTACTCCAGAAGAATTCATATTAAAATTACAAATTGCTAGAAGGGAACAAGTTATACGATATTTAAATTCAACATATTTCCATACCCATGTGAGAGGTATACATAAAAGCAGAGAGCAAATAAAACAGATAACCTGGATCAGAGGGTATAGTATGATTAGATAGAGCACATGCTTAGAATGCATGAGGCCTGGGTTCAATCCATGGCACCAAAAAATAAATAAAATAGATGGCATACAAAAAGACAGTGAAGTTCTATAATGTATTTATGTATGTATAAACAATAGAACAGATTTGAACACAAATGACCAAATATATTGTTTTGTTTTGTTTTGTTTTCAAATATATTGATATATATATATATCCATAAAAATGTAAATGGATATAATTTAATAATTAAAAGTAAACGACTTTCAGATTACCTATTGAAGTAAAATTTAAAAGAATTGCTTTTCAAGACATATACCTAAAACAAAGGCAATTAAATGCCACATTAAGCTGAACACAGTAGCCATCATATGTAATTTCAGGGACATAGGAGACTGAGGCATGGGGGTCACAAATTCAAAGCCAACCTTGTCATTTATAAAGGCAATGGCAGAGGAAATTGGCATGAAGGCATTCACCACATTATAGGGCACCAATTCACCATGTATATGTATGTAAACCAATAAATGAATGAGAGATATCCTGGGGTGTGGGGACAAGTGCATGGAGTACTGCATACATGGCATACGTTAAGGGCGTCTGAGTGACAGGCCGACTCTCCTCTTGCTAGGCGTGTGAGCTTATCCCGTAGGCACAGCCCTGGGTGTGAGGCCATGTGTTGTAGTCCCTGTGCTTGCTCCACAGCCCACTCCTCAATTGGTTGCTGCAAGGACAGTTAGCAGAGATTGCACTGGTGGTTGTCTGTAATCTGCTTATCTACTACTTGAGAATATATACATGGTAACTATGCAATAAAATCAGACCTGCTTCCTGCTTAGACTCTGGAGGTCTTAATTAGCAACTCCACAGCCACACTCTCCTCTACCCTGTTCTGTGGACCTCCTCGCTCGATGAGAGAGACCCCACTTACTGGGGTATGGGGTATACATGTTTCTCATAGTCTAGATAGTAAGGATTTAAATATCACCTCCTAGGATACTTGGTTACTTTGGCTCAATGCGCTTATCTTTCCACTTACAAAACAACACACCACAGAGGGTCCAATCCATTATCTCAGAGCCCTGTCTATTCTCCTGGGAGTCCCCCACTCTCCATTCCAATCAGGCTGGGCTCCCTCCATCCTTTTCCACACACTCCTATAAGACCTGATTATGGCCTGAGACTCAACTACTCACTGAGGAGTATCTAAGACCACCAGTGAGACATTCCCCTCAGCTTTAACAAGGTTGTGCTGCAGAGGTCACCTTAAGTCACAAGGACCTGGACCTAGACCAGTGATTACTGTGACCTCTCCACTTCCTGAGCTATTTGATGGCGATTCCCTATTCTTTCTATCATGCTAGGTCTGTCTCTATTAAAGGCATAAAGGTCACACTATGGAAAGAAGGTTACTATGGCAACTGAAATATGAATATTGGTTTTCCAAACGAGTAATGCCTCTGTTTATTCCCTTATATTCTTGCTTTTCACTAAGAGAAAAAACTTTCACCCTTCAAACTATCAAATGAGAAATCATACTAATTAGAGGAATGAGGGGACAAGTTATAGGATATTTAAATTCAACTGAATATAATTGACAACTACAGAATACGTCATCCAATGACAGCTGAATACACATTCTCAAGCTCACTTGGAGGAGTCACCAAATAAAGACCACACTCTTTGCCATAAAACACTCCTTAACATATTAGATAGTAGCAATGGTTGTACAACACAGTTTATATCCTAAACCCCACATAATTGCACAATTTAAAATGGTTAAAAGGGTGAATTTTATATTATATAAATTTTATCTCCATAAAAACTTGTGAAAAAGAAGGAAGAGGCAATAGTAGGCAGCCAGGCTGGGAAATCTCTGAGCAGAATTTCCCTCCCTGGGATAAGAATGAAAACAAAGTCAAAGAAGACTGGGTAAATCTTGTAGTATTGTGAAGGGTTTAAGCTGAAAAGAGTTATTTGTGATTAGAAAATTATGGCTATGGGATCAAAAATGTAGGTGTTAATGTTTATTAACAGAAGCATGCCTTCATTTAAATGGCTGATAGCGGCCCTGAGGAGGAATATCTAGACTATCAGTCACCCACGTATATGGAGGAAGGCAGGGTCCATCAACTAGTGGTATCTGAACTTGAGCTGTATCTTGAAGATTAGTCTAGAAGTGTCTTCACAGAGCCAGTGGCAACCCACTAATGGGTTATAAAATCAATTTATTAGGTCATTTTCATTATTTTTAAAGTAAACTAAAAATAGGCTAAAGATGAATGGAATAAATATATACTGTAGCACAAGTAGTCAGGAATTGTTCATTGGTTTCAGTTATAAATATGCATGTTTGTATTAAATTAAAATATAAAATATATTTTGTGTGAATTCTAGTAAAAATATTTTGAAAAACACCAGTCTATATAAGTAAAATGTTCTGCTGCACTTTACTAACATTATTTTGGTATAAAACAATCTATTAACATCTTCAGTAAATAGGGAAAAAAGATTATACATTTATTAGCTCATGCATATGCAAGATACTACATCTAAAGACATGTTACCTGCCTGGGGGTGATGGCACATGCATTTCATACCAGCGGCTCAGAAGGCTGAGGCAGGAAGACTGCCTAGTTCAAAGGAAGCCTCAGTAATTTAACAAAGCCCTACACAACTTACAATGATCATCTCAAAATAAAAAGCTAAGGGCTGGGTTGTAGCTCAGTGGTAGAATGCTTGCCTAGCACATGTGAGGCACTGGGTTTGATCCTCAGCACCACATAAAAATAAATAATTAATTAAAATAAAAGTGTAAAAATAAAAAGCAAAAAGGGATGCGGATGTAGCTCAGAAGTTAAGTACCCTTGGAGTCAATTCACAGTACCAAAAAAAAAAAAAATGATACATTACATGAAATGACTATAAAACAAGTTACTGAAATTTAAAATATTCATTTGATTATTACTTTTCAACAAAATCTGTGTTTGGAGTTAAATATGTATGTATGAAACAAAAAGTCTAGGACCTAACCCATCTCTAAGGTTTGGTTTTTTATCATCCTCAAAGCCGAAAAGCTTGCTTTACAAATGGAAAAAAAAATTAATATTTCTACTGTCCCTTGGCTTAGTGGTTACAGCTGTTATAACAGAATACCATACATTGGGTGGGCTTAAACAAAAATAAAGTCTTAAACCTGAAAGTGAATATGTAGTTTTTTCTTCTTTGGAGTATATTAAATGGATATTTGTTGACTCACAAAAGAATTAGTAAACTTCATATTTCCCAAACACAAGTTTGCTTATAGCAGATAATATATATATTAAGTACTTGAGAGTTTCCTAAGTGTTCAGAAATTAGTCATTTGTTCATATATTTATGTCTAAAATGATAATACAAACAATAAAATTAAATTTAAAAATTATGCTGAATGAAACAAGCAAGACCTTCTCCTATCCATCCCAAGAGACAATCTGTATGATTCCATATATAGAAAACTATAGGAAAAAAAAACTAATTTATTGACAGTAGATCAGTGGATGCCTGGGAACAGGCATGGTAAGGGAAGGGTGGGTGGGGAACAAAGAACTAAAAATATGATGTCCTGGGAATGTAGTACTAATAATATTTAACAGTATCTGGTTAATATAAAGGACCTTTTGGATTATCACTAAAAGAAAGCAAATATATAGGTTAATTAACATTTTAACATTTTAAATTCTTGTAAGTGACTTATTGATATAGCACTTGGAAAATTCCTGGTTTTAAAAAAATTTCACTCTATAATAAAACTGTGGTTACAAGGGAAGAATCCATGTTAAAATCTCAAATTGCTAAGGAAGACTCTCTAAGCAACTGCCACTTCAACACTGATCTAAAGAGATACTTGGGAGCCACTGCTTATTATACTCCATGCAGAGAAAATATCTGTATATTTACTACAAGTTCATGAAAGATCAACCTTCTTTAAGCATGACAAATCATTGTTTTCAGACTAAGAGAAACTTTCTAGATGGGCCTCAATGGTTACTACAAAGTGCAGAGGTGATAGAAGGAAAATCCACTTATTAATAATGAGATAAAAGTAGTCTCTCTACTTTCAGACTAAATTATGAACCTCATGTACACTCTTCCACCATGTACTCTGGTCCTGATCTAAGAATTACTTGAGCCAGGCATTATATTTTACCAGCATGGAAGTGTCAGGGGTTTCCTGAGTACTGCTTCAGCAGCCATCATAACCCACATCCAGAGAAACTGTCTTCTTGAGACACTTGATATGAGCTTAGTTACCAGATGAAGAGCTATCCAGAATTCAGGAATTATTATGCTTTATGGTGTAAATATTTGCCAGGCACCACACTAGCACTGGTCAATGACCAATGGCACTGGTACATTTGGGTAGGGATCATAAAAAATAGAAAATGAATTTTTCACCTAGGCTTTTTTCTTCTTCTTTCCTCATTTATCACCTTATAAAAATAAAATTAAAGGCTGGGGTTTTGGCTCAGTGGTAGAGCACTTTCCTAGCATGTGTTGGGCACTGGGTTCAATTCTCAACACCACATATAAGTAAATGAAGTCCCTTGACAACTAAAAAAATATTTAAAAAAAATAAAATTGAAAAGGAATAAAAAGGGCCTAAATTGATACAGACATTTATTATTTTTTTTTAATTTTTTGGTACTGGGTATTGAACTCAGGGGCATTCAATCATTGAGCTGCATCCCCAGGCCTATTTTGTATTTTATTTAGAGAAAGGGTCTACTGAGTTGCTTAGTGCCTCATTTTTGCTGAGGCTGGCTTTGAACTTGACATCTTCCTACCTCAGCCTCCTGAGCCACTGGGATTACAGGCATGCACCACCACACATGGCTGATATAGGCATTTATGATCCCACAAAAAGCACAGAGCTATGGGATTCTCCCATGTATCATCATTGAAGAACCCATTAATTCTGTTGCTGAGCATTCTTGCCCCCATTTTACAGAGAAGCTTGGCTGCAGACGGCAATTCCGTGTCTTATCCACCTGAACCCCTTCACATGGAAAGTAGGTCCAGGACACCCGGAGCAGGACATCACACTGTCTGAGGATAAGAGGGTCCCCCATCTCTCTCCTCTCAAGTCAGCAAAGCTATGAGTCCCAGATCAGGAATGAGACAACTTGCGTCTGGGATCCCTTCATCTCCCCACACCCCAGAGAGGCTCAGCCCTCACCACAAGGGCACCCATACCCTCCATTAAGTCCAAACACCCAGAGGTGGTAGGCTGCTTTCCAATTAGAGCAAGTTGGTTGTGTCTCCTTTGGAATGTTGTCACAGTAGCAACCACAATGCACCAAATGTTCCTATTCTAGGAAAAAGCCTTCCATGCAGACATTCCCTTCTGTCCCCTTGTCTCTCTCTTCAGTTAAAATGCCTTCACCCTTCAGGGAACCCAAAACAATATACTAATGAGAGAATCTAGGCAGGAATACAGGAAATTGTGAGCATTCCTCCCAGGTTATTGGAGCAAAGTATGTATTGTATTGGCTTTAAAAATGACCTCAAAGAAGTATCATCAGGGGCTGGGGCTGGGGCTCAGCGGAAGAGAGCTGGCCTAGCATGTGCAAGGCACTGGGTTTGATCCTTAGCACTATATTCAAATAAAATAAAGGCATTCTGTCCATGTACAACTACAATTTAAAAAAAAAAAGAAGTATCATCAGTACACAGAGACCCAAGGATGGATGTCTCCTAGGGGCTCTTGGAGTTGAGCTAGCTTTCTAAGGGGAACATGAAAAACTCATATACCATGTTATGCAGTTAGTCATCTGAGACAGAAAACTTAGACTTGTATAATGGTACAAAGTCACACTGTAAAATACATTTTGTGAATTCTAACCACCCCTTAAAATCTGAGAAAAGGAGTCTACAGTAGCTAGCAAAAGATTCTCCTGGATGCCATTACCTTGGGATAAAAAATGATCTATTTGTTAAATGCTTCAGCAAGTAGGATAGAAATTTACATTGTTAGTAAATAAGAATGAAGAAATTATATCTGAAGACTAGTGTATATGGAATACCTGTTTTTAATTACTGAAATAAAAATATTCATGTGATTACTATTTACTTATTCACTTTCTTTCTCATTATTGACATTAAATATGTAGGTACAAAAAAAATACCTAGGACCCAAGCCATTACTGTGGTTTGGTTTTTATCATTATCAAAGCCCAAAAGCTTGCTTTACAATAGGGAAAAATATTACTATGTCATCATCCCTTGGTTTAGTCAGGGCTGCTATCACAGAATACCATAACTGGTTGTTTTAAAGAACAAACATTTATTTTAATAGTTCTGGAGGCTGGATAGTTGGAGTTCAAGGTGGACGCAGTATTTTTATCTAGCAAAGGCCCTCTTCCTAGTCTGCATATACTGTCTTCTGTGGCATCCTCACATGGCTGAGTGACAGATATTTCACATCTCTGTTCTTATAAGGCTACCCTCATGACCTCATGTAAACCTAATTATCTCGTAAAAAGTTTATACATACAAATAATATCCAACTCTGCAGTAGGGCTTCAACATATTAATTCAGAGGGTGGAGACAAATTTATTCCCTCCATATAGTATCCTTTTGGGGGGGAAGTTTAATAACTCCAAATTGTTTTATTCATTTGTAAAATATTTATTATTATCTTAAATTTTAATATAAACTTATTAAGTGCTTTTCCTTCAGTGTATATAAAATGGATATTTAGGTGTTTGACAAAAGAACTGGTAATCCCCTGTTTCCCTGTTTCCCATACACAAGTCTTCCTCTAGTGGATAGTACATACTGAATACTCAAGAAATTCTTTCTCACATATTCAGAAATAATGCTTCTGCTGATTCATATATTCATGGCTAAGATAATTTTAAAAAACTAAAACAAATATATAAGCTGAATAAAATAATCCAGATCAAAAAAGTAAAAGCAATCTGATTCCATTCATGTGGAAGTATAAAAATCAAAACTAATCTGTTAACAAAATATTAAGTGGTTGCTGGGGATAGAGCATGGTAAGGAGGGAATGTTCTGAAAATGTGATGTTCTGGGAATATAATTATAGTAGTACTTAAGAGCACCTGATCATTTGAAATGTTACTGGGTTTCACTATGACAGGACAAATACACAAGTAATTATTATTTAAATGTTTTTAAAATTCTTAAAAGTGACATTTTAAGCTAATACTTAGAACATTTCTGACTTAAAAATAATCATTAGACAATAGTTAAAACTGTAGCTACTTGGGAAGCATTCATGTTACAATCTCAAATTGCTAGAAAGAGCTTCCTTGTAATCAATTACATATTTCCACACCCATATGAGAGATATATGAGATTTGTTGATTATAATAGCCAGAAAATATATTTATATGTGTGTTAAACAGCGTGTACCTTAGGGAACTATTCATTACTTTCTGACAGAGAAAAGTATCACTAAGATGGGCCTCAGGGACTACTACAAAGTATCGTACCTGCTGAAGGCAAATTCTACCTGCTAAACCTCTTCAAGGATAAGATCAAAGTAGCTTCTCTACTTTCTGGCCATTCTGTGAACCTCATGTGTGCTAGTCCACCATATACTACTGTTCAAATCTATGAACTAACTTGAGCTAGGCATTATATCTTACCAGGGATGGAAGTGTCTGGGGTCTCCTGAGCACTGCTACCCTTCAGATCTGGAGTAGAAGCTTCAGCAGCCATCATGACCCACAACCTCAGAAACTATCTTCTTCAGACACCTGATATGAGCTCAATCACCAGATGAAGAGCTGTCCAGGAAGATACAGAATCCAGAAATTACTATGCTTTATTGGAATAATTATATCCGTGGAACCATGCTAGGCACAGAAGTGAGCATTAGTGATCCCACAATAACCACAGAGCAATGAGGCTTACATGTGTGTTATCACTAAAGGTCCCAGCAATCCTGTAGCTGAGCATTCTTGCTCCCGATTTACCCAGGGCAAACTGGGCTCAGAGAGCCATTCCCTGTATTATCCTTCTGCACCCCGCCTTTCTAGGTCTAGGGCACAAGTAGCAGGACATCACGCTGCCTGAGGCCAGGAATGTCTCTCATCCCGCTCCCCTCCAGCAGCTGGGGACCAAATCCCAGAGCGCGAACTAGGCAACTGGGGTGTGAGGTACCTTAGTCTTCCCACACCGCCCAGGGAGGGTCAGCCCCCACCGCCAGGAACCTACACCCTCTGCTGACCACTCCTGAAGGCGGGCCAGGTATTTTCTCAAGAAAGCATCTCCGTCTCCTTCAGAATGTCGTCACTGTCGCCACAATGACATCACATTTCTATGGCAACCACAGTGCGCAGAACCTGAGCAGGAAGGTCCTGCGCACCAGAAATCCTTCTGGACAGGCCTCCTCTTTATCCCCTCGCCCTTATCCAAAAGCAAAACACCTTCACTCTTCCGGTCGCCTCCTGAGAAACTGTAATAATTAGAGGAACTAGGCTCAGACTCAGTCTCAGGCAATGGGAAAAACTCTGTCCACTCTTTCAGAGGAGTTCAACTCCTTAAGGAGGTACAGGACACCCTGGTCCACTCTAAGTACAAATTTGAAAAAGGAATAAGAAGTGGCCTAAATTCATACAGACATTTAAGATCCCTCAATTATCACACAGGCCATCATGCTTCCTTTGGCCAAGAGAGTCCCACATCTCTCTCCCTCTCAAGTCAGCAGGGCTCCGAGTCCCAGAGCAGGAACGAGGCGACTTGGGTCTGGGATCCCTTTAAATCCCACACCCCAGGGAGGATCACCCACCACCGCAGGGCACCCACACCCTCCGCTGAGTCCAAACACCTGGAGCCAGGACGCTGCTCTGGAATCAGAGCAGTCTTCCTTCTGTTTCCTTGTCTTCCTTCCAGTCAGTCTTCCTTCTGTTCCCTTGTCCTTCCCTTCACAATTTAGGACTCCTGAGAAAACATAATAATGAGAGAATTTTGGAATTGTACTGGCTTTTAAAATTATCTTAGAAGAGTATCATTAGTACACACAAACAGGGATGGATGTCTCCTAGTGCTCTTGCAATTGAGCTAGCCTTCTGAGAGGAACATGTAAAACTCACATACCATCCTATGTAGTTTGCCATCTGTGGCAGAAACTCAGAGGCTGTCCATAGTCATGGGTCTAAATGAACTAGGGACACCAAAAATGACATTCAAGTTATATCTGGGATGCAGATCTATAATGATATATGCATTTATCGGGCAGAATCCTAGTCAAATCAACTGTTGAGAGCCACAGCCGAAGGGGCCCCAGCAAACTTCCAGCTGCCAGCAAACTTCCAGCTGCCAGCAAGCTGCGGCAATCAACCATACAATAGTTTATTCTGGGGAATTCTTATCCTCCATTCCTGATATTTTCTTCCACGTGGAGGAGCATCCATGACTAAAATACATCTAAACTCTGTACACACCCACTCCTGTTGTATGGCAAGAATGATTCACATGATGGCTGAGACTGTAAAGAGAAACAGGGAGCCCACAGTCCAGGCCATCCCTTTAAGTCTCTTGATGATAGGGACAGACAGATGTGTGTGCTTGGAACATGAGATTAAGAGACTAATTCTATAAAATGGGTCTAATGTGCTGACCCCCACATGCTTTATTTTCGCAGAAGCAATTTACCTGTAGCCCTGCCTGGCTTAAGTGGACAGGATATGTCACATTCCTTAGCAAACTACTTATTATCTGCAGAAGAAATGCAGGTCTGAAATGATGTCCATGAGAAGAATGCAAGCTAACCTGAAGTGGGGGGACTTCTGTGATCTTTATAACACCAGATTCTGGAACTCAGGGAGATAAGGTGAATCCAGTTGGAACCAGGCAGCATGGGCCAAAATGACCTCTTGTTGTCATGGCAGCAGAGACTTGAAAGTCTGATATTATTCCACTGTCAGTCAAAAGTCAAAAGGTGAACCTTGGTGGGACTCTCTGGAAACTTCTTTGGGATCCCTCAATAAAACTGGAGTGCAAGAGAGGCATGATATCCATTTATTAAGAGGACCTGCTCACTCCCTTATCCCCTTTCCCACCTATTCTAATAAACTGATGCCTGTTAATATGAGGGACATGTCTGAAATATTTCTGGCTTTTATGCAAGTATTGGGTTTAGTGGGGGGTCTTTGAACTGCCTTGCTTTCCCAGAGACCCCATCCCTGCAACATGGTTAGTAAGCAGCCCCTTTAAGAGCATGTTTCTGTTCTGCTCTTCAGGGGTGGCAGGCCCACAACTCTTCTCTTTCTGTGTCTGCCGACTCCCTAACTATTCCTATGGTGTTGCTTTTAAAGGCTCAGGTCTTTAAGGGGCCACTAAATACTCTCCTGTGTCAAGTCTGAGCCTTCCACCAACTGCCATGGTTTAACTGTGTCTTCTCATAGGTACGAGTCCTTGAGTTCTTAGGAGAGGATTGCTATAAAGGAGCAAGCCCAGCCCATGCAGCTCTCTCTGCTTCCTTGTTCCAGGTGTAATCTTGCTCCTGCACATGCTCCTGCCACTGCCATCTGCCATGGGACCTTCACCAGTTCTAATCTACTACAAGTGTTGTGCATTCAACTTCCAAAACTGTGAGCTAATTCACCTCTTTCTCCTTATAAGTGGCTTGTTTCTGGTGGCTGGGCTCAACTGGGCATTTTCTGCTACATGTGGTGTCTATCATCTAGTACTGCTGGCATCTGGAGGTTCCACTCATCTGTTACATCCAGAGAGCTCCCTGATGTGGATGATGGCTGGTCCTGGCATCTGCTTTGAATCCATCTAGGGCTACTGGTTGCATGGAGCACATTGGTTAGACAAAGAGCTCTCCCTATGGAGGGTTGCCTGATGAAAAAGAAGAAACACAGTTAAATATGAATTCTGGATAAAGAAGGAATAATTTTAGTGAATGTGGAATGAAATGTGATTTTATCTGAAATTCAAATTCAACTAGATATCTTTTATTTTTATGTGCTAAATCTGGCAACTATAGTGGATAAAGCCTGTGAATATGCAAGTTTATTAACCTTCTGAGAGCACTCTTGCAATCTGGCAGGACAGGGGAAAACAAGCAGATCGGATTGGCACAAAAATAAAAAGCTGGTAGCACTTTTTCTTGGTGGAATAAAGAGACAATGGATACACTATTGGTGGCAAATGGGTATATCAGTTCTCTAAGGCCCATATTGTTATGATGTCATTTATTAAATAGCCTTAAATAAAGAAGTATTAGCTTTACCAACAGGGGAGGATTGGGAAGGGCATGCCAATGTGATTGAGACCTGCCACTTGGTCAAGAGGATTTGCATGACGGGACTCAAGGAGCCATATGAGTTTCTAGCTCTAGAAAGAAAATAAGCTAGAGCTTAGGAGCAGATTTTTAACTGAGCCCAATGCTACACTCTTAGGGTATATAGATGCATTTAATCCTCGTGACAGGTAGCACCCTCTTTAGGGATGTGTGTGAATACAAAGAATATACTCCTAACAACAGAGGTAGATGACAAAGAGGTTGTTCATCTCTGGTAGAGGCCTACTACCCAGATTCAGGGAGAGAACCTGCCAGCCTGGGCACCTTGAGTTGCTGGTGGCAGGTCTGCAGCAAATGTGTCAGGAATCACATTGTAGAAGAGGTTAATCTCTGTTACCCCTGTGTTTGCTTTCCCCGCAGCAGACAACCAAGCATGGTGCCCCTTCCCTTTTCCTCAGTGGAGGTTTATGGCAGGGCTGGAGACAGAAGCTGTCTGAAGGCAATGTTTCTTCCACCCTTGAAAGAAACATGAACTTAAAGGAAATAATGAGCTACTGGTATGTGGTGGAGAGGGGTAGGGCCTCAGAAGACACAGATAAGGGAGAGAAAGGGGAAATTTCTCCCAGACAGGGATGAGTGGGGAGGTCTGAAGGTCTCTTCAGGAGTATGTACCTGAGCACTGCCCCATATCAACACTTGTGGTGATTCTGTGAATGGTCCATCTCAATCATGAGGCAGATTTTCCTGTCTGACTGAAGGGATGGCTGGATGTATTAACTATTTCTCCTTATTTACTGCATACTTAATGATATGGCATCTGAGTCCTTGCTTACAAGAGAAGGAAAGCCCTTCTGAGTTAGCTAATTCCTGGAGCTAGAACATAACTCACCTGGGAGTGTGCCTTTCATATATAAACCAACCCAAACAGGCCTTCCCTCAAGCATATATATGGTATTGAGCTTTTAAACTGCAGGCCAATAATTTCCTGTCCTAATCACCCTAGTGACTAAAACAGAAAAATCATGACAGCTCCCCACCCAACAGCCAAAAGAAATTAAATGTAGCCAGCCCTAAACTTGTATACTTTGATTTCAGTCCCTTCCTGATGAACTTAACATAATAATGTCCTTATCTCCTGTTCCCTCTGCCTCCTGACTTAAACTAGTGCTTCCCTATGTGGACTTGTGTGGCTTGAAGATTCTCTCAACTGTGAGAAGCAAACTCTTCTCCACAGCAGAGGTCTTCTGATCTCCTGGGCTTGCCATACCTAAATAATTATTTTTAAAAAACTACATTATAAAACAATGCCTGAGGTATAGGGGGCTTGAAGACTCTGAGTTAGCTAGGGAAGTGGCCTTCTCTGCCCTTATCAGGATGGAACTGAAAGCAAATGAAAGAGAAAGCAAAAAGGAAAAGAAACAAAGACAGACCTCAATGGACTAGCAATTCTTTATTAAGTAGTGGAGGAGCACATTTTCAAGAGGAAAATGGTGACTGGCTACAACAAGAGTCTGAGTTTTATAGGGTTTATCAGGGCCTCATCATGGGAAGAGTTTGTCAGATATTTTTGGCAGGCTTACTTTTGGCAGACAGGGGAACTTTGTCAGATTAAGGAAGTTGCAAAAGGTCAGAGTCCACAGTTTCCTTTTTCCCCCAAGGGGTTGTAAGTATCCACCTACTTCAGGGATAAGTGAAGACAGGGGACTCTTCCTGCCACATAAGGAAGGTAAATTCCACAGTTGAGATGGCTTAATCAAAGACCATGGAAATTTAACACCATTAATATATACTATTTAATAAGATTGATCAATTTTTATTAGTGTGCATCAGTACAGGTACTGATGAAATAAAATTTGGGGCATGCTATTAAGAAACACTGGTTTATATGAAAATGTTGAAATTATCTTGCAATTTCACATTTTATCATAGAAATGTGCTACTAAAACACACTACTGATCTCCCTGCAATTCATTTGCTGACTTCTATGAGAGTTTTAGTAGTTTTTTCCTCCTTGCATCCACATCTTTATATAAAGTTTGATAACATAGAGATACAGGTACTTATTCACTGTAATATAAGGAATATAAATTAATCATATCTTGAATTCTTTATATTAGTACAAAATTTTATATTTGCCTGTGGTTTGAAAGGATACTTTCAGGAACTATGTATAAAAATGCTTACAAAAGAGCTGGGTACAGTATAACATCCCTGAAATGGGAAAAAATGGTCATAATAAGAGTAAAGGAAGGGGCTGGGGTTGTGGCTCAGCAGTAGAACACTTGCCTAGCATGTGAGAGGCCCTGGATGTGATCCTCAGCACCACATAAAAATAAATAAATAAAGGTATTGTGTCCAACTACAACTAAAAAAATAAATGTAAAAAAGAGTAAAGGCAGGTTACTAAGGTAATAAATGTCCTGGTTCTATTTATTCTTATATAAATCTCTAGCTATTCATGAAAATATCTCAAAGCATAGAACTTTAAATGATCTTTTTGTTCCTCTCACATAGAGCTTTCTATTCAGCACTTTCCATCTGAAGGCTGTCTGTATCCTTGCATCCTGGGAATGTCCCCCTTTCCACATAAACTTCCAGAAAGTTCTGTAGGTAGAGTCTTGGGCCACAGCCTCTCCCTCCCTTCGACCTGCTTAAGGGTGTTCAAGTTGCAGTTCAGGATTCTGTCACCAGGTGGCACCAATGTTCCTCCATCATCAAACCTCTATACAAAGCTGTGGGTGCAAGGAAAAACAAATACAAAAACTTCAATGAAGACAGAATGTAAATCCAAGGGAGATCGGTAGCAGAAAGGGAACAGGGGGATAGTGGAAGGGAGAGAAAGGGAAAATACTGGGGAATGATATTGCCCAAATTATACTATTATATGTGTGCCAGTAAGAGTACATAACAAATTCCACCATCTGAACAACTATAATGCACCAATTAAAAAAAAAAAAAAACTTGGAAAAAATCACCTTATGAATCTATGTACAGACTGATTCTAATTCTGCCACAGAAACCTAGTAGGTGTAAAAGAAGACTGTGAAGGGCTGGGGATGTGGCTCAAGTGGTAGCGCGCTCGCCTGGCATGCGTGCGGCCCGGGTTCGATCCTCAACACACATACAAACAAAGATGTTGTGTCCGCCGAAAACTAAAAAATAAATATTTAAAAATTCATTCTCTCTCTTTCTCTCTCTCTTTAAAAAAAAAAAAGAAGACTGTGAAGACATGCTCAGGGGCATCTATAACTTGAAACACCAGGAAGCAGTGGTGGGGCTATAATAAAGTGGCAGAAAGGATGAACTACCTGCATCACATCTGGGCAGTTGTGTACATAATGTCCTGGAGTGGGGATGATTATGAGAGCATGAAAGAAGAAGGACTGGGAAGCCTATGTAGGGGTGGGGTAATGGAGAGTGAAGGCCCTGTTCTCTGAGAGGGACCCCTCTACAGTGTGAACACCTTAACATACACTGAAAGATCCCTCTTCCAGAGAAATCAGTGAATGACATGTAGATTGGGGTCAACAGCAGATGAAACTATTTTAACATACATATGAACTTTTCAAGAAGAACCCATATCATATTAAACAAATTGTTTTAAGACATGTAATTCTTTGCAAAATATACTCCTTTCATTATAAAAGAAAAGGCAAAATGGAGATATATCCCATTCATGTATATTTTTATGCAAATTATCTGTTGAACTTGCTTGCAAATCTGTGAGTATATTTTACAAACCATGAACACTAACCCAGTATCTGAGGTGTAGTTTACCAGTTTCTCCCAAGTTTTCATATAATGTCTGCTAAGGAAGATATTTTTTATACAATTTCAATAATATTGTGACTTAAAAATGTAACAGACCATACTTTTTAAATATGGTTGAACATCCCAGGAACATGTAATGTCCACCCCCAGGAAGATTAAATCATTCAGAGCCCAGAGGGCATGAAGACCAAATGGGAAGACTTTATGACAATACAGGAGAACCTGCCCAAAGGAAGATCACAAAGGGTTTTCCTAATTTACTTAAACTCTCCTGAAGCCAGTACCCTGATGTGAACAATGATAATAATAACAGGAAACCTCTGTAGCAGTTAAGATTAAAGGAGATGAAATAGAGTATTTGTTTTAAGCAGTTTAGTTTACATACTTTATAGCTTACTGGTCCCAAGGGCAACAGCTGAGCTGCTTCCTGATCCCACTCATGCTTCAGGGATCAACCATCGCATGTGGCCTTACACCCAGGTATCTTGGCAAAAAGGGCAGGATTTCTTCTCCTATCTCCTCCTCATTGGTTGCTGAGTAGGGCTCATGAGGCCACGATAGCAGAACAGTGTAATCTGAGCTTGAGTTGTTTAAGGAGTTCTATGGGCAACAAGAAATGAATATGTGGTCAATTTCAAAGGGCTAAATTATATTTGGAAATTTAAAATATGATCCAAATAGCATTTCAAATCAGTGGCAGTGTGTGCTATGGTGATACCTAGATAGCTATATGGTTAAAAGAAGCAAAAGTAGACCAATTTCTAAGTTTTTTTTTTAAGAGAGAGAGAGAGAGAGAGAGAGAGAGAGAGAGAATTTTTTTAATATTTATTTTTAGTTATCGGTGGACACAACATCTTTGTTTGTATGTGATATTGAGGATCGAACCCAGGCTGCACGCATGTTAGGCGAGCGCGCTACCGCTTGAGCCACATCCCCAGCCTAATTTCTAAGTTTTTAATTAGGATAAATTCCAAATGGTATAGATATAAATATCAAAACTAAAACTCTTACAATTGTTAGAATAATCTGGAAACTAGAAGGGGCAAAGAAGAGATTCTCCCCTAAAGCCTCTATAGAGAGCCCAGCCCTGTTGGCATCTATTAGTTGGAGGTGGGGAGAACTTTCCTAACTATGACTTGAAACCCAAGACTGTAAGTAAAAATATTGATACAATTGACTATATAAAATAAAAATAACAATACTGCATAGCAAAAATATGATAGTCACTAGAAAGACAATGGGGGAAAATTGACAGCTAACACCTCCAAAATGTGTTGATTTCCTATCTATATAAAAGCTGATACAGAGACATTAAAAATCCAAAACTACCATCAACAATATTTAAAAGGTATAAATAGCAAGAAATTTAAATTATCTTTAAAATTACAAAAGGAGGCACAAACTAACTTTCTTTTTTGGGGGGGTGCTGGGGCATCAAACCCAGGGCCTCATGCATGCAAGGCAAACACACTACCTTGGAGCTACATCCCTGGCCCCTCAAACTTTCTTTATTTTTTTTTAATATACATTTATTTTTTTTTAGTTTTCTGCGGACACAACATCTTTGTTTGTATGTGGTGCTGAGGATCGAACCCGGGCCGCACGCACGCCAGGCGAGCACGCTACCGCTTGAGCCACATCCCCAGCCCCTCAAACTTTCTTTAAATAAGAGAGATACAACTAAAACTGCAGTAAGATATGACTTCTCAATATTAAATTGACAAAGATTGAAAAGTCTGTCAATACATTCAGTTGGTGAGGATGTGAAATGAAAAAAGTACTTTCTACACTGCCTATTGAGATCAAAATGATATGATTACCATGAAAGGATTAATAATGGCTCCCATTGCTATCAATTACAATTTGTTGAACCTGTAAGTCTTACCTTACCTGATAAAAGATCTTCAAAATGTGATTAAGCTAAGCATGATGAAATAGGAAGCTCATATGAGATTGTTGGGTGGGTCTTATAAATAGTCACAAGTGTCCTTAAGAGAGAGGAGAGAGGGAGGCTTGACATTCGTAGAAAAGGAGAAGACAGTATGACTATGCAGGCAGAAATTGGTGAGGGGGCAGCAATAGGCCAAGGAATGCTGGCAGATATGAGAAGCTGGAAAAGGCACAGTGCAGATTCTTCCATGGAGCCTCCAGGAGCATGGCTCTGCTGACACCTTGATTTTGGCCAATAAAACAAATTTCTAACTTCTTCTCTTTCCAGATCTCCGAGAAAATTAATTTATCTTGCTTCAAACAACTAAGTTTGTGGTGATTTGTTACAGTAGACACAGGAAACTAATGTAACTGCCATGAAGGGAAATTTGATAATATCTCCCAAAATTGTATATGCTTTTATTCTTTGACTCACTAAACCAATTTCCAGAAATTAAAAAAAAATGTGCATGTATGTGTACTGTCAATAACAGAAAATTGTGGTATAGATACAAATATGAATATATATATGTAATATATATTCATTGTGATGTTATTTTTATTGCAAAAGAATAAAAGAAACCTAAGTATCCAAAGATAAGAAGTACAAGAAAAAGGAAACAACACCCTCATCTTGATCCTAAAATGTGCTAGGAACTATATAGGGCAGACATAATGCTCAGTAATTAACTTTAAGGACACCTTACAATACACATTCCTAGAAGATTCAGCAATATACAAAGTTATATATACACACATACACAAATACATAGACTCAGCCTCCTCATCATCCATGATTCCAAGAATTTTCTGAGGTGAATTTACTGGGGGAAAAAGTTACAACTTCACATTTTTCACAGATTCAAATATAGCACACATAAAGTTGAAAGCTACTAAACTATATTATTTTAGTGGTCAATATTTCAGAAAATGATTTGCAGTATTGTCTCTGGGACATTTTTCTGTCTATTTCAATGTATGGCTAATGATTTCTGAAGATGGTATGGAAATACATGTCCATGCTTATTAAGTATCAAACAGTATCCTACAATAGTATATACTTTCAAACAAAAAGATTCCTCAATATCTATTTTTAAATATTTATTTTGATGGTTCAGTGAACATATAAGAATTATAAGTGCTATTTAAGAAATAAAGCCATTTATAGCAGCACCAAAGTATGAAATATTTATGAATACTCTATCCACATGTGTAAAATATTTGTACACTTACCACTATAAAATATTGCCAAGAAAATTAAGGAAGACTCAAAGAAGTGGAAGACAAATGGTATTCATGGGACTCAGAATTATTAAGATGTCTCTTCTCCTCAAATTAATATACAGATTCAGTACAATCTCAATAAAAGTCCTACAAAAAATTAAAAGAAATTTATAAACTGATGTTAAAATCATGTAGAAATAAAAAGGACCTAAACTATAACAAATGACTTAGAAAAAGAACCAAGTTAGAGGACAAACACTACCTGATTTCAAGATTCCTTATAAACCTACAGTAATCAAACTGTGGTTTTGGCATCAAGGTAGGTAAGTATGATACCAAAGCTTGGTCCTTGTCTCCACTGATGATTTAATAATGAGGACAGGTTTTGAGAAAAAGGAAGAAGTTTTATTGATTTGTTAGCAAAGTAGAAACACTGGGGAAACACTGTTGGTTCCAGAGGCTGATTCTCCCTGCCTGTGGGAACACAGGAATTTTAAGGGAGGAACACAAGAACTGGGATACAAACATTATCAGTAGATTTAAGTAATTAGTGTCCAGTGGATGTCCTTGAGAGAGCTGTTGCTCCAGCTCCCAGGTTTGGAGTTGCTTTATTTTTGTGGGCAGTGATATTGTTCATGGTGTGAAGGACATGATAGCTTAGTGTGGGCTGGGAAAAATGTTGGTCTTGTTTCCCCTGCCATTAGGGATATAGAGAGGATAAAGAAGAAGAAAATGGAAAAATAAGAAAAAAATGCCAGTTTTAAAGTGATCCACCTGTGGTGGTGGGGCAGCAGCAAGGTTTACACTCAAAACATGAAGTGGAATCCTGTTACATCAAAGGAACAGAATAAAGAATCCAGAAATAGACTTACTCCTGGATGGACAACTAATTTTCAACAAAGGAGCAAAAGGAATTGAAGGGAGAAAGGAAGGCCTTTTCAACAAATGGTTCTAGCACAAATGGATAGCCAAAAATGAATTATGGTACATATACTATACCACATAAAAAACTCAACTCAAACTGAATCTGACAATTAAACATAAAACCTAAATGTGTAAGCTGCTGTAAAGAAACACAGGAAAAAATCCTTATAAACATGGGTTAGGTAAAACTTAGATAAGACCAATAGAAGCATCTTAACTTTAAGGAAAGAAAATTATAAATGGTCCTCCTCAAAATTAAACAGTTTTACTCTTCCAAAAACATGACTGAGATAATGAAAAGAGAAACAATGATTGTGAAAAAGCTGGGTACAGTGATGTATGTCTGTAACCCCAGTGATTCGGGAGGCTGAAGCAGGAGGATTGCAAGCTGGAGGCTAACCTAGGCCTCTTATCAAGACCCTGTCTCAAAATGTTAAAAAAAAATTGGCTGGAGATGTAGCTCAATGGTAAAGCATCCATGGGTTCAATACCTAGTACCAAAATTAAATAAAGAAATAAAATGACTTTGAAAAAAAGTGAATGAAAGTAATATGTCTGACTAGTAACATATCCAGAAAATTAGAAATCAATAAAAAGAAAAAAGACACAATAAATAAATAGGAAAACAATGTGAACTTCACCAAAGAATATATATAAATAGCAAGTAATCATATGAAAAGATGTTCAACATCATTGTTTTAGAAATATAAATTAAAACTACAATGAGATACCACTACACTCCCATGAACATGGCTAAAATTAAAAAAGACGGACCATACCAATTGTTGACAAGGTTGTGGAGAATGAACTCTCATATATTGCTCATGAGAATGAAAAATGATACAACCACTTTGGAAAAGATTTTGGCAGTTTCTGACGATAATTATTTTATGTCTATCATAGGCTATCATAGTTATGTACTCTAGACAAAGAAATCATATATATATATATATATATATATATATATATATATATATATATATATATAATGTATACACAATGAAAGCTCATCATCCATAATAAAATGGATAGATAAAACCAAATTGTGGCATATCTATATAATGGAGTAGTGCTCAGCAATTAAAATGGAAGTAGTTAATCATGCAACAATATGGATAAATCTAAAATTAATAGGTTGAATATAAGAAGCCAGACAAAAGTGAATACATATATGAATCTGTTTACATAAAATTATAAGAAATGCAAAATAATCAACAGTGAGGGAACAGTAGTTGCTTGAAAATGGGGAGGGGTGGGAGAGGCAGGGAGGCTGGAAGGAGATATGTGGGTATGAGGATGGCAAAGGGGCAGTAAAACACTTTTGGGGGGGATGGATATATATTTCCTTTGCTGTAGTGTTGGCTTCATTGGTGCATATAGATGTCAATACTTCAGCAAAGACTTTAAATATGCTGAATTACACATGAATCATACATCAATAAAGCATTAGAAATACACTTGTATTCTTCAGAGATTTAGTGAAATACATTTAAATAGAATAATTTCCACTAAGATGATCCTGTCATATTAACAGATAATCACTAGGTCTTTTTGAGTTTTTCATACAACATATGACCAAAATAGAAGCAATCATTTGCAATGAGGTCTATCTAAATATTTAGGGAAAGGTGATGCACATTTCTTTCTGAAGTCTAAAATTGAAATGGTACAACCTGATAAAATAATCATACTGATATTCAGTGTATTTGGTTATTTTAAACAACATAGCTCTGAATTACAATAGGATAAATTCTATTTTAATTAACATTTTTTAAAATAATAAAAATTATTATATTAAACTAATCCTTAGATAATTGTTGGTTTCTACAAAAATTTAAGAATGCATAAAACTTGGCTACCAAGGATGATTCGATTCCATATTACAATTTCACAATGCCTTCTAACCAACTGTATATTTCAATACTCATTTGAAGATTTTGATAGGAATCACAGTTTTTATGCATATAATCCAAAAGTAAATGAAATTTACTGAACATACCTGTTAAATATCAAGTTCCTACCACAAGCTGAAGGATTCATTGCTTTCAGACTAAGAAGCCATCTCTAGGATAAATGAGCCTCAAGGGCTACAACAAAGCATATAAGTTGCCAATGGGACAAAACTCCATTTTCTTCTTCAAATGATGATGTTAAAAGAGCTTGTCTACTTTTATATGATTTTGTGAACCTTGTAGACAATGTTCAACAACATGACTATGTTTAGCTCTATGAACTCACATGAACCAAGACTCATATCACACCAGGGGTCTCCTGAGCACTGCAGCATTTAAATGTGGGGTAGAAGTTCAGCAGCCATCACCACTCAGATCCTCGGAAACTGCCTTCTTCAGACACTTGATATAATAAGCCCAAGAGGAATTTCTCAGGAAAAAAGAGAACCCAAGAATCACTGTGCCTCATAAGAGGAACTGTGTACCTAGTACCGTGCTAGGCACTGGTACAACTGGGTAGTGATTATAACAACCAGAGGTACAATGGACTTTTCACCAGGACCTTTTTATTCTCTGTTACTTATCTCTCATCTGTTAAAAACAAATTTGAAAAGGAATAAGAAGTGGTCTAATTTATACAGGCATCTATGATCCTATAATATCCACACAGTACATCACACTGCCTGGAGCCAGGAGGGTTCCATATTTCTCTCCCTCTTAAGTCAGCAGGGCACCATGACCCAGCGTGGGAACAAGGTGATTTGGGTCTCAGATGCCTTTGTCTCTCCATGCCTCAGTCCCCACTGTGGGGCACCCACACCCTCTGCTGAGTCCAAACACCTGGAGGTGGGACACTGCTCTCCAACCATAGCAAGTGGGTCTCCTTTAAAATGTCATCACAGTCACCATAGTGGCCATAATGACATCTGGTTTCTATGGCAACCACAATACACAGATTTGTCCTCAGCACTAGAAATGCCTCTGTACAGGCCTCCTCTCAGTCCCCTTGTCTTTCTCTGAAATCAAAAACACCTTCACCCTCAGGCCACCTGAAAAAGTGCACTAATTAGAGGAACAAGGTTCAGATTCAGGCAATGGGAAGAACTCTGTTCATACCCTCTATGAGTCCAAATACCTGAAGACAAGGCCCTGCTTTTACTGCCAGGCCATGGAAGTCTCTAGTGAAAAATTGTCATGATCACGATGATGACGTCAGGTTACTATAGCAACCGCCAGCACGGACTGTTCCATCAAACTGGAAATGCTCTTCTTGGCTCTTTGTCTTCTTGCTTTTCACACTAAGGAAAAAAATGCCTCCGCTCTTCAGGACACTACCTGAGAAAATATAATAATTAGAGGGACTAGGCTGGGGCTCAGGCATTTTGGGGAACTCTGCCCAGTTTGGTGGAAAAACACATGCCCCTGTTATCAGGAATTGTGTTTGCTTTGAAAATGGCACTAGGGGACTAGTCCCAGCACACAGAAACCCAGCAATAGCTCCAAGGAGTCTTGGAGATTGCTGAGCCATGTAAAATACACCATTCTAAGCAGTTAGCCATCTGGTAGAAAAGTAAGAGACTATCCTTAATTGGTCAAATCTATGACCTAAGATTACAAAACAAATTTTATTCAGGGAATCTGAGTTATTTTAGGAAGGTAAAACTAGAACCTATGGTCAATATAATATAGACAAACACTGTCACCTATTCCTAAGTTTTTATTTCAAAAGGCTTGTGTTTTTAAGGGGCACCCAAAATAGTCGATTTCCCAAATCTAATCTATAAACCAAACAGAGTAAATTATTAAAATCATCACCCTTCCTGCATTTCCACAGAGTGACAGACTTGGTGCCCCTTCCTTTTGCTCTAGGGGAGGTTTATGGCAAGATGGAAACAGAAGCTGTCTGAAGTCAGGATTTCTTCTTTTATGAAAACTTAAGCTCATGGAAAGAATTGGGCTGCTTGTACATGGCAGAGAGGGGAGAGCAGCCTCTAAGGATACAGAGAAGGGAGAAGAAAGGAGATTTCTCCCACACATGGATGAGGGAGGAGATCTACAGGTCCTTCCAGAAGGAGGGACCTAAGTACTGCCCCATATCAACACTAGTGGTGGTTGTGGATGCTCTATCTCAGCCATGAGGCAAATTTTCCTGCTTGGGTAGATGGAGTAGGTTCAGGGGACCTCAAGGCAACAAGTTAGCTAGCAAAACGCTCAGCTCAGCCCTAAGCAATGTGATGAATAAGAGGGCTCCTCAGCCCACATCAGGAAGAAAAGTCCTGACAATGATCACATTTTGTCAAAGACAATGATCACTTTGCCTTTTTAGTATTTGCTATCTAGTTAAAATTTATTATCTCTTCACTAATGTGTATCCCCAAAACTACATGATGAAAACACCTGTTTCTGTAGATCTGTGCAATAATGTGTTTCCCAATTCAACTCAAAGTGGATCAGAGACTTAGGCACTAGAACAGAGTCCCTGCGCCTAAAAGAAGAAACAACAGGCCCAAATCTTCACTTATGTGCATTTCTAACAACAAAGATAGTATTCCCTCTTTATGCCTCAGAATATATCCTGGAATAATTATAGTATTTGGCAAAACAAACAAACAAAAAACAAAAAAGCCAAAAATAAAAAAAAAACAACAAATAAAAACAAATATGGCCACTAAATTTGTATTCAGACTGTGTCCTGTTTAAATCTAAATTCTGGAGTCATGAGAACTACATATACACCTGGGAAAGGACAAGTTGATATAATTTCTCTGCAGACACTTGCCAACATTTAAGGGAAAATCACCAAGTGAGGCCCTGTTAGTGGTTGGAATACTGGAATACTCAGTGCCTCAGACAAATATGCAAGCAGGTCACCAAGCATAGCTAAAATATCAAAACCCCAAAGCTGCATTATTAGAGAGATCTCAAAAACACTATGTTCAGTGAAGAAAAAAATCAATAAGTAGTATATAAATATAAATATACTACTTATGTAAGGGCTTAAAATAAGTAAAGCAACCATGGGTTTTGTTTAGGGATATAGTCACAGGGGTAAAACGTGAAGCAAAGCAGGAGAATGTCAAAAACAGATTTTGGATAATGGGTCCTTTTGGGGGTGAGGCATCAGAAAAGTCATCCAGGTATATTTACTTTGATGTTTAATTTTACAGTCTTGGTTGTGGACATATCTGGTTATTATGGTATTTATTATACCTTTTCAAATGTCTGAATTCTAATATGTTTACATTAAGAAAACTATTGGGTTTTATTTATCTCTGATTAACAGGTAACCCATCATCCTCTTGGGAAATGTGGAAAATGAATTCAGATACCACTATGAATATATCCATAACCATCAGCTTCACCGTGCACTAGTAAAAGTTATCATGTGTTATATTCTCTCCAAGTATCATCTGCACACATATACACTCTATATGCAATGAGTATGAATCCAGTTTAACTGGAATGGATGAATTTTCTGCAGTTGTGTACCCACATGTGTAGGGACTAACATCTACACCCATTCAATAGATCACAGACCTATAGGTCAGAGGTCTGGCACAGCATGACCTTATTATGTGCTTAGGGAAAAATCCAGGTATTGGTGTAGGTCCCACTGAGGTCTCAACTGAAGCCTCTGGGGAGTAATCTAATTCCAATATCAATCATGCTTGTTGCTACAGAAATAATCTACTTGTGACTATTGGACTGAAGTCCTCATTTTCCTTATGGCTGTCATCTATGAAGGTTCCTTGCTCCTAGGGACTAGTCCAATTTTCTGCTGTATAGTCACCTTCATCTTCCAGCCAGTGATGGTGCATTGAATGCTTCCTGGGTTGTGAATCTCTGATTTCCCCTACTTAGAACAGCCAGAAAAATTACTTTTAAAGAACTTGACTGAGGCCAAGTGCGGTGGCACATGCCTATAATCCCAGTGGCTCAGGAGGCTGACAGGAGGATTGCAAGTTCAAAGCCCGCCTCAGCAAAAGCGAGGCGCTAAGTGAGACCCTGTCTCTAAATAAAATACAAAATAGGCCTGGGGATGTGGATCAGTGGCCAAGTGGCCCTGAGTTCAATACCAGGTACCAAAAAAGAAAAAAAAAGAGCTTAACTGAGTAGGTCAGGCCTACCCAAATAGTCTCTCTTTTGCTACATAACAGAATATAATCATGGACCACATATCATATTCACAGATTCAAATCATGCTCAAAGAGGAGGAGATTACACAAGGGTGAAGGTCATTGGATATCATCTTAGAATTCTGCCTACCACATGGAGATTCAAGACAAATTTTTTAAAAAATCACTCCAACTTCATCAGTGGTATCCAGACTGAAACTGGTTTTTGACCCAGAGCTCAGGCTACTATTATAGGGCATCACTGTGCTAGGGTGAGGCCAGCACAGGGGAAGTGACTCACCCAAGAATCTGCAGTCAGGGAGGTGTCCAGTGTCTTGACTCTCATCTTTGGTCCAGCATCCATGTTGTCTGCTCTACCTCAGAATCAATGGGAAACTGTTCCTCTGGTATCAAACAGTATGGCGAAGTAAGGGGACAGCATGCATATGTAAAAATAGGAAATGGTGCCATAATTTATTCCTCTGTCCCAACCATCAGGTAACAAAAATCACAGCTTCACACTGGCCCAAAGCTTACACATTCTGGGGTCTATTTCAATGCTTGCTGCTCCCTTTGCACAGGCTCTCTATGCATTTACACTTTTGAGCTTTGGCCAATGACATCTCCCCCTGGGAGGGAGGAGGCAGTGGAAACAGGACTCACACTGTATCCCATGGGTACTTTTCAGCATTTCTTATTTACCATCAGATGTCAGTGTGAAGGAATGGTGAGTACCATTTCACATGTGACCAAGCTCAGCCTCACAAAGTCTAAGACTCTCTCCAGAGAAGTGGCAGGATAGAAATGAGGTTCCATTTCTTGCTCTCCCCGCAAAAGAACCAGCAGCTTCCCATTTGGAAAATGGTCATTTTCAACTTTCCCAGTACTATGCTCTATATGTAAGTACTCACTTGACAACCCCCCATGTTAAAGATGGTGCCAGTGATGAAATCTTTGTGCCATGAGGCCTAACTATAGTGTCAAGTGGGTTGGCTGGTCTATGAGTTTAAGTGTACTGAAAAATTGGGAACATGATAGTATCTACAACAAGAGGAAATAGGATGCTGATTTTCTTCTTTTTTCCCAACTTCTCCAGGACAGAGGAGAACAGCAGGTCCTCCAGTGGCTCGCTCGCTCTCTCTCTCTCTCTCTCTCTCTCTCTCTCTCTCTCTCTGTTGTTGCTATTTTTCCTACCCCTTTGTGACAGTAGGCGACATAGAGAGAAAGTAGGCATCTAGGTCACCCCTGGGAAGGGACAGAAAGATGATAAATGCTCAACATGAGAATAGGATCCAAAACAGAGGAACTGGAGCCTATGCCCTGGGTATTGATTCATTCACCAAGCACTTAGTCCCCACCTGTCTATTTTCTTTGTCACCACTCTACCACAGAGCAAAGACGCTCACACACAACAGATACATGTGTTCCCAGGTGAGGATAAGAGAGTGATGAGACTTACCCCCAAGTCAAGAATGTTCCAGAGTTTCTGATTTGGATATAATGCTTGCCCAGGGAGATCTGTCTGTCTTGCTCCAGCATCATTTCCAGAATACACAGCATGAAGATTTGCTCTCTCCCTTCAGGAGCTCAAGGAAATATGCTTTTCTCATGTAAAACAGGGGGATAAAAGGAGGAGACAGGAAAATTTGGGAAACATGAAGAAATGGGGTAGACAGTGACTTCAGATGAATGGTTATGATATAATCAATTCCCTTCTTCCCTACCCCCTTCCCTATTAGGGCACTCATTCCAACACATAGAAATGGCATGGATTCACAGCGAAAAGAGAAACACGTCAGGATTTTCTTTCTTGTCTCTACATGCTCTCTAGGCAAATGGAAAATTGTTACTGTACGCTAGAAGAAACTTAAGAAAACATTGCCTTAACCAAGTGAAAACTATGTCATGTGAGCATCATGTAGTACCAGATATGATGTAGCAAGAAGGGTGCTTCAACTCTGTGGTATTGTTTCTCAAAACTCATAGAATGATCTAACATAGAGAAAAACTGACTAAGCCTCATGATTGTCAGGGCCATGAAAGTATTCTAGCAGTTCCTCAAATAGATAAACATGGAATCACCATACGCCCAGCAATTCCACTCCTAAGTATATACTCAAGAGAAATAAAAACATGTCTTCATCAAAACTTTAATAAGTGTACACAGCATCATCAATCACAATTAATAAAAAGTGAAAATTATGCAAAGATTAATGGATAAACAAAACACAGTATATCCTTAAAACAGAATGTTATTCAGACATAAAAAGAAATGAATTCTACATGCTAGAATATGGATGAACCTTGAAAATATTATCTGAAGTAAACGAAGCCAGATGCAAAAGATCAAATATCATAATTCCATTTACATGAAATGCTAAGAACAGGAAAATCCATAAAGACAAAAAGCATAACTGTAGTTCATGTGGCTGGGGGTGGGTGCAGATTTAACTGCACTGAAACACAATGGGAATTTTTCAGGTAAAGAAACATCCAAAAGTCCATTATGGATATAGTTACACAACTCAATCTATTTACTAAAAATTACCAACTTTAAAATGTGTGATTTTAATTGTCTTTATATTTGCAAGAAAGCTTTTAAAATGTGATTTTTGGCCTAGGGTTTTGTTTTGTTTTGTTTTTGGTATGGGGATTAAGCCCTTGGCTTCACATGTGCCAAGCATTCACCCTACCACTGATCTACACCCCCATCCCCTGGTCTTCTGTTATACCCCAAGAATAATCAAAAATTTCCTGAGGTTGCCCTTGTAGTGAAAATCTGATTTATCTCTGATCTCTTTCACATCTTCCAACTATGATGGTAACTTAAGAATCGGTCCAAAATAGAGTCTAAGGCCCGCCCTCTATGACAGGAAGTCAGCATTATTACTTTCCTCATGCCTCTCCATACTTTTATTTTCCATATGCTTCCATTTTAGGAGACTAAATTAGAACTTCCTTCATGAATGTCAGGATAGCGGTACTTATCAAAGGGCCACATAGGTGCACACCCTTTGCACCAACAATTTCCCTTTTAGAAGTCTATCTTCAGGACCTAGTAAGGGCCATGAATAAGAATCTGGTTATAAACACTGCCATCCTGGGGCTGGGGTTGCAGTTCAGTGGTAGAGAGTTTGCCTAGCACATGTGAGGCACTGAATTTGATACTCATCAATGCATAAAAATAAATAAATAAAATAAGTGTCTTGTGTCTATCTACAACCAAAAAATATATATTAATAAATGGAGGCCAGGTGCAGTGGCACACGCCTGTAATCCCAGCAGCTCTGGAGGGTGAGACAGAAGGATCATGAGTTCAAAGCCAGCCTCAGCAATTTCGCAAGGCCCTGAGAACTCAGTGAGACCCTGTCTCTAAATTAAATACAAAAAGGGCTGGGGATGTGCCACAGTGGTTGAGTGGCCTGAGTTCAATCCCTGCTACAAAAAAAAAAAAAAAAAAAAAAAAGGTGGCAGAAGGAAGGGCTGCAGTTACAGCACAGTGGTTGAACGCTTGCCTAACACATGTGAGGCACTGGGTTTGATCCTCAGCATCACATATAAATAAATAAAGGTACTGTGTCCATCTACACCTAAAAAAAAAAAAAAAAAAAACAAGAAAAAAATAACAAACACTGCCATCCTGAGAACTCCCTTCCTCTACTTCTAGGCCTGAATTTAGAAAGATAGGCTAAATAGGAGGCAAAGCCACAAAGAGGCAGAAGAAAGCAGAGGGAAGCATGATTGTCAGCATGCAGACACATACAAACCAGGTTCTGGTATGACTAGAATTCTCCCACGACAGTTTGCTGGGCTCAAACAGAGCATATTCATCTCATCTTGCAAACAGCCATGTGAACTCTACCTCACACTGTGCCCTTCAAGTGGTGTAATGCCATCCCACAGGGTTGATAATGAGGAATATCAGAACACCCCAATTAACACAGTATTAGGAAAAGTGAATATCGCATCCATAAGATAGAATTCTAGAGGGCAGTAAAAAATAAGTTATAATGAAAACAATAGTGAGAGGTGGTATGTTACCTATCAGATTAGCAATAATTCATATTATTTCCAATGTGTAAAGAAACAGATACTGTCATACCACGTTGTTAAGAATATACATTAGTGGGCTGGGACTGTAAGTGGTAGAGCGCTTGCCTAGTACTTATGAGGTACTGGATTCGATCCTCAGCACCACATAAAAATAAATAAATAAAATAAAGTATTGTGTTCATCTACAACTAAAAATATTTTAAAAGAATATACATCAGGGCTGGGGTTGTGGCTCGGTGGTAGAGTGCTAGCCCAGCATGTGTGAGGCACCAGGTTCGATCCCAGCACCACATAAAAATAAAGATAAATAAATAAATAAAGATAAATAAATAAATAAAGATATTGTGTCAAAATAAAGGTATTGTGTCTGAGGATATTAAACTATAGTCTCTAATACAAATGGTAAAGGAAGTAAATTTTTATCAACAATACAAGTAAAATACTTGGCAGCATCTATATGATGAAATGATCATTTGATGTAAAATCAAAAACAACTAAATTGTAATTTAAAATATTTTCACAGAAATGTATTTACATATAAATATTGTCATAATGAAGGTAAAGGCAGGTTACAAAGATCACAGCGACCTGAATTTATATTTTCTCATATGTCTCTATTTATCCAGAGAATTTTAGCCATAAAAATAAGATATCACTGGGATGCAAGGATGGTTCAATATACGTAAATCAATAAATATTATTCACCACATCAATAGACTTAAAGATAAGAACCATATGATCGTCTCGATAGACGCAGAGAAAGCATTCGACAAAGTACAGCACCCCTTTATGTTCAAAACATTAGAAAAACTAGGGATAACAGGAACTTACCTTGACATTGTTAAAGCTATCTATGCTAAGCCTCAGGCTAGCATCATTCTGAATGGACAAAAGTTAAAGGCATTCCCTCTAAAATCTGGAACAAGACAGGGATGCCCTCTATCACCACTTCTATTCAATATAGTTCTCGAAACACTGGCCAGAGCAATTAGACAGACAAAGGAAATTAAAGGCATAACAATAGGAAAAGAAGAACTTAAATTATCACTATTTGCAGATGACATGATTCTATACCTAGAAGACCCAAAAGGATCTACAAAGAAACTACTAGAACTAATAAATGAATTCAGCAAAGTGACAGGATATAAAATCAACACGCACAAATCAAAGGCATTTCTGTATACCAGCGACAAAACTTCTGAAACGGAAATGAGGAAAAGCACTCCATTCACAATATCCTCAAAAAAAATAAAATACTTGGGAATCAACCTAACAAAAGAGGTGAAAGATTTATACAATGAAAACTACAGAACCCTAAAGAGAGAAGTAGAAGAAGACCTTAGAAGATGGAAAAATATACCCTGTTCATGGATAGGCAGAACTAACATTATCAAAATGGCGATATTACCAAAAGTTCTCTATAGGTTTAATGCAATGCCAATCAAAATCCCAACGGCATTTCTTGAAGAAATAGATAAAGCAATCATGAAATTCATATGGAAAAATAAAAGACCCAGAATAGCAAAAGCAATTCTAAGCAGGAAGTGTGAATCAGGCGGTATAGCGATACCAGATTTCAAACTATATTACAGAGCAATAGTGACCAAAACAGCATGGTACTGGTACCAAAACAGGCGGGTGGACCAATGGTATAGAATAGAGGACACAGAGACTAATCCACAAAGTTACAACTATCTTATATTTGATAAAGGGGCTAAAAGCATGCAATGGAGGAAGGATAGCAGCTTCAACAAATGGTGTTGGGAAAACTGGAAATCCATATGCAACAAAATGAAACTGAATCCCTTTCTCTCGCCATGCACAAAAGTTAACTCAAAATGGATCAAGGAGCTTGATATCAAATCAGAGACTCTTTGCCTGATAGAAGAAAAAGTTGGCTATGATTTACATATTGTGGGGTCGGGCTCCAAATTCCTTAATAGGACACCCATAGCACAAGAGTTAATAACAAGAATCAACAAATGGGACTTACTTAAACTAAAAAGTTTTTTCTCAGCAAGAGAAACAATAAGAGAGGTAAATAGGGAGCCTACATCCTGGGAACAAATTTTTACTCCTCACACTTCAGATAGAGCCCTAATATCCAGAGTATACAAAGAACTCAAAAAATTAGACAATAAGATAGCAAATAACCCAATCAACAAATGGGCCAAGGACCTGAACAGACACTTCTCAGAGGAGGATATACAATCAATCAACAAGTACATGAAAAAATGCTCACCATCTCTAGCAGTCAGAGAAATGCAATTCAAAACCACCCTAAGATACCATCTCACTCCAGTAAGATTGGCAGCCACTATGAAGTCAAACAACAACAAGTGCTGGCGAGGATGTGGAGAAAAGGGTACTCTTGTACATTGCTGGTGGGACTGCAAATTGGTGCGGCCAATTTGGAAAGCAGTTTGGAGATTCCTGGGAAAGCTGGGAATGGAACCACCATTTGACCCTGCTATTGCCCTTCTCGGACTATTCCCTGAAGACCTTAAAAGAGCATGCTACAGGGATGCTGCCACATCGATGTTCATAGCAGCACAATTCACAATAGCTAGACTGTGGAACCAACCCAGATGCCCTTCAATAGATGAATGGATAAAAAAAGTGTGGCATCTATACACAATGGAGTACTATGCAGCAATAAAAAATGACAAAATCATAGAATTTGCAGGGAAATGGATGGCACTAGAGCAGATTATGCTTAGTGAAGCTAGTCAATCCCTAAAAAACAAATACCAAATGTCTTCTTTGATATAATGAGAGCAACTATGAACAGAGCAGGGAGGAAGAGCAGGAAGAAAAGATTAACATTAAACAGAGACATGAGATGGGAGGGAAAGGGAGAGAAAAGGGAAATTGCATGGAAATGAAGGGAGACCCTCATTGCTATACAATATTACATATAAGAGGTTGTGAGGGGAATGGGAAAATTAACAAGGAGAGAAATGAATTACAATAGATGGGATAGAGAGAGAAGATGGGAGGGGAGGGGAGGGGGGATAGTAGGGGATAGGAAAAGTAGCAGAATACAACAATTACTAATTGGGCATTATGTAAAATTGTGGATGTGTAACCGACGTGATTCTGCAATCTGCATTTGGGGTAAAATTGGGAGTTCATAACCCACTTCAATCTAATGTATGAAATATGATATGTCATGAGCTTTGTAATGTTGTGAACAACCAATAAAAAAATATATTTTTATAAAAAAAAAATAAGATATCACTTGTTTCTCTCACATAGAATTTCTCTTCATAATAATGAGAGTCTTCACTTTTTGTCTGGAATCATCAGTATACCCATACACTGGAAGTGCCCCCTTTTTCACCCAGTTTTCCGTAAAGCTCTGCAGAGTGGGTTTGGGCAAGCCACACCCTCCTACTTTCCTGAATAGCAGTTTAAAGCTGCAGTTTAGAATTCTGTCACGAGGTGGCAATAGCGTACCACCATTATCAAAAATCTCCACAAAGCAGTTTACACAATGAGCAGAAAAAATGATACCGCCATTGAAACCAGCTTGTACAGAATGATTCTTTTTCTTTCCCAAAACTGGTAAGTGTAAAAGAATACTGTAAAAACATACAATGAAATTCCAAATAGCTCTAGCATACCTTGGCATTCACCAGTGAGCATAGGGCAGCACAGACCTAACAAGAAGTGACCAAAAGAGGATGACTGAGAGTGGGTGTCAGAAGGTCTGGGAAGCATGTTCAGGGGTGGGGTAATGGATGGTGAGGATTCTGGTCACTGGGGGACCCTCTATAGTGTTGACACTTCAATCTACACTGAGGGGAAAGAGATAAATCAGTTAATGCCATGTACATTGGGGGTCAACAGCAAATGGAACTGCTTTGATATACATGTGAATTTTCCAAACAGAACTAGAATCATTTTTTTCATGAAAAGGTATATGTTGCAGGGTAACAAATATGAGTTTATCATATTTGTTACCCTGCAAAACATATACCTTTTCATGAAAAAAAGAAAAGATTAAACTAAAGACTGGGAGTGGTGGCACATGCCTGTAATTCTAGAACTCAAAAGGCTGAGGCAGGAAGATGGCAACTTCAAAGTCAGCCTCAGCAACTTAGTGAGGCCCTCAGCAACTTGCCCTTAGCAAGATCCTATCTCAAAATAAAAAACAAAAATAAAAGGACTGGGAATGTAGCTCAGTCCTTTTGCTTTTGTTTGAGCTTGCCAAGAATGTGCTAGGCCCTGGGTTCAATTATCAGTATTTCGAAAAAGAGAAGGAAAAGAAAGATGGGTATCATCTGATAGCATGAGGGAGATTGTAACTTTGAGTGACTCAAAAAGGGGAAGGAAGTGATGCATGTTGGGAGCTTGGTCCTAATTCCAGTGTTTTCTGGAATTATTTAACTAACAGAAGGAATCATCCTGCATCCATCATTATCTAGGATATCTAAAACTGAGATTGGCTCCAGCCTCCCATCCGATCTGAGAGAAAAATTCAGCTTTGATGCTCAGAGTCCTCTAGGGAGGGTGAGAGAGAGAACCTCCTGCCAGTCCTTACATTTTACCTAAAGAAGTGATTTAGGCTTTGTGAGCCTAAGCTTGGCTTGGTAATCTGTGAAATGGGCCTGACCATTCCATCCTTACTATAAATACTGTAAAAATATACAATGTATGTTTTTACAGTTGACCTGAGGAAAACCTGCCCAGAGAACATGACATAGAACAGGACTTTAAAGTTGAGACACAAAACAGGAGCTGGCTGAGCCTCAGGACTAAGGTAGGTATTGTGAAACCATTCCTCATCTTTCCCCTACTGAGAACACCGGCAGCTAGATAAGAATGCAAATCTCGCTCTGATATGCCTTGAGTTCAAAGTTTTAGAGACAGAGCTTATCTACCTTCTTGGGTATTTCATAATGTGATAAGAGCTGTTTCACAACACAACTCTGAGCAAACCCAAATCTAGTTCATCACACTGGGAAAATAGAAGTATCTGTGACCTAATATGGTGAGCTCAGTGACAGATCACAGTGGGAAGAAAGGTGTGGTGTTTGCCTAATGGTTGTTACTGAACTGCTCAGTTCGTGTATTTATAGGAAACTTCTAGACCCATCCTGCAACTCATCAGTGTAAGGTCCTCAGATGATGCATTATCCAACCACATGACACCAAGATTTCAGCCATTTCTGGAAAGATAGAAATCTAAGACTCACTAGCAATTCTCTCACACATTTGTCCATTCTTTCATTTGCTAATAACTAAATACGTATTGTACTCATAACCTATACTATTCCATTAGAGGTATCTCATTAACTCCTTAGTGGAAATGAAAGTGTGAGAAGAGAAATAAATATATGGGCAACTTTAAGGTCAAAATCTGAGATGGTTTAAATCTGAGATGAGGTAATTCTTCAACGTTAACTTATAAACTTGCTCAAGTAAGTTTCAAAAAATTAAAGCTATCCAATAATCCCTCCTGGGCATCTCATTACCCATTCAGTGACAGGTTCAATATCTAACTTCCTTTCTCTCCCCACTCCTTCAAATCAAAGGTCCAAAAAGGATTTCTACATTCCCTGTTTATAAATTTCAATTTCCATTCATTCCTTATCCCATTGTATTTGGCTTCCATTCCCATAACTGCAATGAACATTTTTCCAAGGTCACAAACCACCTTCTTGTTACTAGATACAATTGTTCCTATAAATATATTAACACAGTGACTATTATTTTTAATGATGTCCTAAAATACACATGTTTGAATCAACTGCTTCTCTCTCTTAACAATGAATTTTTCTAATATTTTTTAGATGTTGATGAACCTTTATTTTGTTCATTTATTTATATGGGGTGCAGAGAATTAAACCCAGTGCCTCACACATGCTAGGCAAATGCTCTACCACTGAGCCACAACCCCAGCCCTCTTAACAATAAACTTTTGACAACTTACCAGGCTCTCGAGCATGACTACTGAGTACAAATGCAAACTGTCCCACTTCCCAACTGTGCAGTCTTGGGCAAGTTCTTATTGTCTCTATCCCTCAGTTTGTCATCTATATAACGAGGATTAACAATAGTACCCATCTTGTAAGTGTGCTCTAAGCACTGAATGCCTCAATACATAAAGAGGATATGATACATAAGAAATTTTAGGCAATTTTAAAATTTGTTTTTACAAATCGTTATTGATCTTACTTTCTTTACAGTCATGATAAAATAGGGTACAGATTGGTATTTATTCATAATGACATTTGTAACACGTTGTTACTGCAGGGCATGGTGGCACATGTCTGTAATCCTGGCTACTCAAGAGCTGAGGCAGGAGGATCAAAAGTTCAAAACCGGCCTCGGCAATTTAGCAAGGCCCTAAGTAACTTAGTGAGACCCTGTTTTGAAATAAAAAAATAAAAAGGGTTAGGGATGTGGTTCTATTGTTAAGAACTCCTGGGTTCAACTCCCAGTACCAAAAACATGGAGATAAATTGTTAATGAGCATATTCATCTCCTAGGGCTGCCATAACAAATTACCATAAACTTCATGGCAAAAAAAAAGAAATTTATTCTTGTACAGTTCTGAAAACTGGAAGTTTAAAATCAGTGTGTTGACAGGGTCTCACCCTCTCTGAAGACTTAAAAGAGGAAGATCCTTCTTTACCTCTTCCAGCTTGTGGTGGCTTCCATTTCCCTGGGTTTGTGGCAGCAGAACTCTAATGTCTGTCTCAATCACATGACCTCCTGCCTGGGAAGGTGTCAAAGTTCTCTGTCATTTCTTTTACAAAAACAGAGGTCAGGGGCTGGGGTTGTGGCTCAGTGGTAGAGTGCTTGTCTACCATGTGTGAAGCACTGGGTTTGATCTTCAGTACCACATAAAAATAAATAAAATAAAGTTATTATGTTCAACTACAATTAAAAATATTTTTTTTAAAAAAGGTCATTGGATTTAGAGCTCACCCTAAATTCAGGATGATCTCATCTCAAGATCCTAAATTACATGTGCACAAACCCTATTCCCCAATAAGGCTGCTTTCACAAGTACTGGGAGCTAAGTCTGGGACAAATCTTGTTGGGAGATGTAATTCATTCAACCCACTACAATAATACAAGCAGGTTAAAAAACTAAAATGAGTTCCTATATTATGTAAACAAATACCAAAAGTCAGCCATACATGTATAAATAAACACATGCATAAGAAAACTTGTGAAATAATATAATTAGATGAAAGCATTAGCAGGATTTACCTTGGGTTTTATGTTTGGGGAATGTTATTTTATATTACTTCCTATATTTTCTACTTTTACCTATAATACATATCTATTTCTCTTGTAAATATACAAAATAATAAAATAATTAGGAAATAAGCATTTGCTGTCCCACCTACAGGAAAGTCACTCGGTGCAAAAGGGGAACATCCCTAAAACATAGGAAGGGAGACAGGAGCCAAGCAGCACTGTTTGTAGTATAACAGGACACATTTCCCCAAATTCCAAACCACAAAGATTTTTTTTATATATTTTAAATCTCTGCCTAGTCAACTGAGAAAAAACAAGTTATCTCCGCTTCATTCATTTTGATGTGCCCGATTAACAATAAATCTGGTCTTATCTGATGAGAGGCAGTAGCGCATACTGGTTAGGTATCTTTGCTTGGATGCTACATGGCCTACTTTCAAATCTAAGCCTCTCCACTAAACATCCCTGCCCTAACTGTGCAGTGGAACATCAATAGGCCCTCCTCCTCAGTTGTAGTGAAGGTTAAATGAACAATGACAGGCTTAACACTGATAATAGTGTCTGGAACTATAGGAAGTCAACAATGAATATTAACCATTTTAATCACTGTTTTTATATCTAATTTGACTACTAGTGTCTCAGTGGCCTTTTTTATTGACATGTGTATTCAGAGTGATGGACATGGATTGCCCTTCGATGTCTGTCACAAAAAAGCAGTTAACAAGGGTATAAGTAGTATGTTATCAAATTCCTGTTCTTAAATATAGTTACATTTGCACAGAAAAACTTGTGAAAAAAGTTTGAATACATATATTCAAAAAGTTCATTTGAGATACAAACTCTTTTGAATATACATATATTCAAAATTTAACCATGTTTATTCATGAGTAATTGAATTTTAAGGTTTTTTTAAATGATGTTTTTTCCTTTCATGTAATTCCGTTTTTATCCATAACAAAAATGTCTTGGTTTTGGAAGTGAGAAAAAAATAAACACCTCCAGTTCTTCCCCTAGGAAAATGGCTGTTTCCAAATGGAGAACATCCCTAAATCAAGGGAATTAGCTAATAGGGTCATCACAGAACTAACATATAAATCTACCTACACTGACAGCCACAGTTGGGTACAGTTGGGAAATTATAGATGTACAGGGAAAGGGCAAGAGCACGTCTCCACTTCCCAGGATTTTAGTGAAGGTCATGAGATGAAAGTTGTTTCACAACATATTCTCACTTTACTCTGCCACTGTTGAAATGAAAATGTCCATTTGTTCTCCTCATGTTACCTCCTCTCTGGTTTTCTATGAGGTAGTAGGGGATCTACAGACAAAACCATGAAACAAAACAATATTTCATTTAAGGAGAAACAATAAAAAAGGTCTAAAGAATAAAAAGCCTACCAAGATAGCAGATTAAGAGATACCACCCTTCATCTCCCAATAAAAGTATATAGACAGCCATTCACAAACCAAAACATCCCAGAGAGGGCTCAGAAGTCCATTAAAGAATCTGCAGTCAGTAACAAAGTGGAGCAAAAAAAGGAAAAAAAAAAGAATATTCACATCAAAAAGGGTCTCTGGCAAGACCAGCATACCTCAGATGCCTGAAGATAGCTAAGAGCAAAGAAGAAAGTCAGAGGTTATCACTGTCAGAGGCCAGATCCACTGAGGACTCCAGAATCTTGCTCACCACTAAGGTATCAATCATTCTTTTTAAGAGAAATCCTGAGATAAGACACAGATACATGCCCCTCCTTGCCACACAAGAAGCATCCACTGTTGAGCTATATTGAGAAAAGAACCATTACCTTTCTCAACCCCAAGCAGTCCCAGACCCAAGGCCATAGTCATTCGATGACTGCTAATAATCTAGACCCAGGCTCTGTGGCTGCATTGTGTCCACCCATAACTCAGATACCAGAGCCATTGCCACAGTGATTAAGTCCATAATCTGGGCCCCATAGTCAAGCCTTTGCAATGCATTACTATGTTCCAGGTATGAGCTCAGCCACCACAGAGGGCAAGGCCCTGCCCTGATAATAGAGCCACTCACTTTGTTCACACTGTGCTTCCATTCTTTGCTCCCTGATTATTTCACAAATATCTGCACATTCTGTACTTCCACCAGTGCAGCAGTAGGGGTGCTTGTGCAGCAGGTGTCAGGTCCATTACCACCCTGGATCTCAGAGATATAGCCCCTCTGTGTATGCTTGTACTTTAGGCCTCAGCTTCATGGAAGCTCCACCGACCCTAGTCATCAGACACCAATCACAAGCCAAACCCAGTGTGAAGAGGAATCCATCTAATAGCAGCAGAATAAACACTCTTCTCAAGCACATATAGAACATTCTCCAGGAGGGATCACATGTTAGGCTTCAAGACAAGTCCCCCAAAATTATAAAGATTGAATTATATCAAGTATCCTTCCTGACCACACTGTTATAAAAGTAGAAATTAATAACAGGAGAAATTTCAGAAAATTCACAAATAGATGAAAATTAAACATGCTCAAATACCAATGAGTCAAAGAAGAAATTAAAAGAAAAAAATTTAAATATATTGAGACAAAGAAAAGTGGAAATATAATATACCAAAATTTATAGGATGCAGAAGTATTTCTAAGAAGAAAATGTATAGGAGTCAATGCCTACATCAAAAAAGATCCATCCGGGCATGGTGGCATGTGCCCGTAATCCCAGCTTTCTCAATTAAGTATTTAAAACATAATGTTTCATAATTTTATCCCTGTTTGATATTACATTTCTAAGTATTCTCTCAAGTAAACATATTATGTTAAAGTTAGAGGTACTGCAATGACAGAACGAAGCAAATTTGAACTAGAGAACTAACACTTGTTGAAGACCTACTAGATACCACATGGAGTAACTTGTTATTTCCAGACTTGCATTATTCAAATCTTTAAAGTGATTCTATGAAGTAGGCAGACATTAATTCCTCTCTACAGATAAGGAGATGGTCAGGCTCAGAGAACAAAGCACATGCTCAACGACTTCCAGAGAGGCATCAAATGGACACTGAGATTGAAGGCATATCCACTAGCAAACACTGGGACAACCTGAACATCAAAATATGTAACTATGGGCTGGGGATGTGGCTCAAGAGGCAGAGTGCTCGCCTGGCGGGCGCGGGGCGCTGGGTTCGATCCTCAGCACCACATAAAAATAAAATGGAGATGTTGTGTCCACCGAAAACTAAAAAATAAATATTAAAAAATTCTCTCTCTCTCTTTAAAAAAATATGTAACTATAATAATAAATGCAAACTCTGATAAAAATAGCAATCTATGAGTCATTAATAAAATACAATTCTAATATCCAAAAGTCAATTAATAAATCCAGAAGGAATGACAGAATTATAAAACCAATGCTTCACAACTATCAAAGTAAGAAATGATTCAAGAAAGAATCAAAAATGGATGCTCAGTTTGCACCAAATCCCACAGCAGTCAGTGAATCACCATGGTAACCATGCTGGCCAAGCAGAAAAATCAGAAAACCAAAATCTTCTATTTGTTTTCTAATATGTGCTAGGAATTGAATGTGACTGACATAACATGCAATAATTAACCTCAAAAATTTCTCACAATAAATACACCTCACAGCTTCAGCAATATACACAAAATATATATTTTATGCATATATACATGTCTACATACATACATACATACATGTTCCTTCCCTTTTTTTCCTTACCACCCAAGAATCCAGGAATTCATCAAGGCAGATTTGTTTAAGGATAAAAAAGGAAAAGTCCACAATGTAATTCTAAATATTGATAGCTACTAAAGTATTTTATTTTAGTGATTGATTTCTCTGGAGATGACTTGTAGAATTGTGTCAAGGATATTTTCTTCTTAATTTCAGTATATTACCAATGATGTCTAAAAGTTGATAACAAAAAATCAGGCAAATGGATGTCATGATGGTTGATTATATGTCTCAACTGGCTAAGCCACAGTGCCCAGATATTCAGTCAAGCATTCTTCTAGATGTTTCTATGACAGTGTTTTTGGATGAGATTTACATTAAATTAGTGGACTCAGTAAAGCAGACTGCCTTCCACAACGTGAGTGGGCCTCAACCTTCATCTGGTAGCCTCAACAGAACAAAAAACTGATATTCCTGGAGGAAGAAGGAATTCTGTTGGCTTACTTTTCAGATTTCATCTGCAATATAGGATCTTCCTAGTCTAGTAAGTAGGAGACTACCTTTGAACTCAAACTTCAACTCCTTCCAGAGTCTGAAGTCTATTGGTCTCAGAAATTTAGACTTGCCAACACAAGAAGCTGTGAAGATCATGAATTTGAGGCCAGTCTGGGTAACTTAGTGAGACCCTGACTCAAAACAAAATAAAAAGGGCTGAGGATGCAGTTCAGTAGTAGAGAACCACTAGGTTTAACCCCCAATACTAGAAAAAGAGAGAGAGAGAAAGAAGAAAAGAGGGGGAAAAAAGATATGCTTAAAATAATTAGGAAATGTAAATTAAAACAACAATAAGATACCACTATATCCCTCTAAAAATGGCTGGTGCTCTCTAGGTAATGGACAAAGGAACTCTCACACAGTGTTGGTGTGGGGAAAATGGTATAACTGCTTTGGAAAACAATTTGACAGATTTTTTACAATGATAAGCTTACATTTACCAAGTTTTCTAGTCATTGATTGTATTCCAAAATATTTTCCCTAGAGAAAGAAATCATTGCTCATGAAAAAACATTTTAAAAAGCGTTCCCATCAGCTTTCATTAAAAAAAAAAAAAAAAAAAGACTCAAGGGCTGGTGATGAAGCTCAGTAATAGAGTGTTTGGCCTAGCATGTGCGAAGCCCTGATACTGATTCTCAGCACTACAGAAATAAATAAATAAAACAAAATTCTTAATTAATTAAAAAGACTCAAAATAGGAAAAAGTCAATTATAATACAAAATGTAGTATATCCAGGTCATGGAATTTTACCCAATAATAAAAAATAAGAACTATTCATACATGCAACAATAAGGATAAATTTTAAAGTAATTAGGTCAAATGAAAGAAGGCAGACAAAAAAGAAAATAAGGAATGTATGATTCCATTTATACAAAATGAAAACTAATTTACAGTGACAAAAGATCACTGTTTGCCTAAGAATGGGGCAAAGTGATATAGAGAGGGAATCTAGGGTCAGGTAGGTGGAGCGAATTATAAAGGGGTATAAGGAAGATTTCTGAGGTGATGAGTATTTTTATTATCTTGACTTTAATAGAATTTATCAGTACACATGTATGTTAAAACTTACTAAAGCATATATTTTAAGTATGTACAGTAATCTTTGATGTAATTAAATAAATCAGCCTGATGGTTCCTTCTATTATTATTCTCTTGTTATATTAATGGATCTGCACTATGATCAAATTGGTCCATGCTACATATAACCACAATAGAAATGATCATTTGTTATCATATGATAATAAAGTTAATGCCCATTTCCTTCTGAAGTATAAGAATAAAAATATTGCATCCTAGGAATATAATCATGATACTTCAGAGTAACTGGTTATCTTAGGGAATGTGACCTAGTGTCATTATAATACAGCACACTCAGAGTAATTTTTATTTTTGCAAATATTAGTTTCTAGTAACATTTTAACTAACATTTAGAATACTTCTTGCTTTAAAAACTTCATTAAAAAGTAGAAAAAATATGCAGTCACCAGGAATGAAGTATTATAATCTAAGATTGCTAGAAAGACCTAAAATTGCATATTTCCACACCCACTAGAACAATACACGATCTGTGCAGATGAATTTCCTCCCAAACTTTTACTCAACAATAGACTTCTCAACCAGGAATGCAGAGTTGTTTTTTTAAAAAAAATGAATATTTATTTATTTATTTGTTTATATGTGGTGCTGAGAATCGAACCCAGTGCTTCACACATGCTAGGCAAGTGCTCTACCACTGAAACCACAACTTCAGCCTGAGTTTTTTTTTTAATCCCACCCACCAAGCAAGCAACGCTGCAGTTGTTGATACTAGATGGGTATTCTCTAATTTACTTCAATTCTTACACACAGTTCAGTTCTTAGCCCAAAGGATGAGGGTTTAATCTTGAAGACCATACCTCCCACACTTTAGATGCCAATCACAAACCCAGGTTGTTTTGCCTGTGCTTCTGACTGGCCAGCTACTAACCAGGGTTTGCATGATCCCCATCTTAGGTTTGATTAACTTGCTTGAGCAGCTCATAAAACTGAGGGAAACACATTTACCATTTTATTATTAAGGATATTACAAAGGACACAAATGTAGAAATATGTAGGACAAGTATGGGGGAAGAGACCTGGAGCTTCCATCCCCTCACCAGGTGCCACACTCCAGGAATCTCCCTCTGTTCAGCTATCCAGAAGCTCTCTGAACCCAGCCCCTTTGGGTTGTTTATAGAGGCTTTATAATATAAGCACAATCAAAGCATGAACAACTGAACAAAAGAATATGATCTCATGCTACTAGACTGGGTGGGGAAACCTAGCAAGGTCTGTTGAGATTTTTCTTGGCCTCTCTTTAAAGCATTCCTTTCTCAATGATATGGGGCAGGGCTCATACTGGCATGAGGGTCAAAATACCTATTATCAGACAAGATAAGTCAAAGAATTTCTTTATGGCCAGCTGAAAACGGCAGGCAGGCATGGTGGTGCATGCCCGTAATCCCAGCTATTAGGGAGGCTGATGCAAGATGATCAAGGCCAGCCTCAGCAACTTAATGAGATGCTATTTCAAAATAAATAAGGGCAGGAGATGTAGCTCAGTGGCAGAGTGCTTTCCTAGCATGTGTAAGGCCTTGGGTTCAATCCCCAGAACCTCAAAAAAATTGTTTTGCAAATGCATATTAACCATCATTTTCCCCCAACTGAACTATTCATTGCTTTGTGACAAAGAAGGCATTCCTAACATGGGCCCTAAGGACTACTACAAACCACATACTACTGAAAGAATGAAATCCCACCAGCTAAACCTCTTCAAGGATGAGATCAAAGTAGCTTCTCTACTTTCAGACTATTTTGTGAACCTTGTGTATGCTATTCTGCCATATACTCTTATTCAGATCTATGAACTCACTTGAGCCAGGCATTATATCTTACCAGGGATGGAAGTGTTGGGAGTGTCCCGAGCACTGCTGCCCTTCAGATCTTCAGCAGCAATCATGACCCACATCCTCAGAAAACTGTCTTCTTTAGACACCTGATATGAGCCATATGAGGAGCTTCCAGGAAAGAAACAGAATAAAAAAATGACCTTGTCTTACAAGAGTAACTATGCCTGGCACCATGTTAGGCACTGGATCATTGAACAGTGACATTGATACAATTCGGTAGTGATCATAACAACCAGAGGGTACAATGGGATTCTCACCACGCCTTTTCCTTCTCCTTTCCTCCTCTATTCCCTAACAATAAATTTAAAAAATAGTTGTAGATGGACAATACCTTTATTTATCTTTATGTGGTGCTGAGGGTCGAACCCAGTGCCTCACACATGCTAGGGAGTGCTCTACCACTGAGCCACAATCCCAGGCCCCCTAACAACAAATTTGAAAAGGAATAAGTGGCCTGAATTCATACAGGCATTCGTGATTCCACAAAATCCACAGGGCTATGTGCTTGCAGGGTGGGCCTGTGAGAGAGCATTCCTAACCCCATTTTACAGAGGAGTAGCTAGGCTACAGAGGGCCATTCCCCGTGTTACCCTCCCGCGCCCCGCTTTTATATGAGAGGTAGGTCCAGGACACCTTGGAGAGAACATCATGCTGCCTGGTGCCAGGAGGGTCCCACGTCTCTCTCCCTCTCCATTAAGCGGGGCACCAAGTCCTAGAGCGGGAATGAGGCGACTTGGGTCTGAGATCCCTTCATATCCCCATCCCAGCGGAGTTCAATTCCCCCCCGCAGGGCACCCACACCCTCAGCTGAGTCCAAACACCTGGAGGCGGGGCCGTGCTCTTCTCTCACCAGATCACCTTCTAGTCTTAAAAAGTCGTCTTGGTCGCCTTGGTCGCCATGATGACGTCAGGTTACTGTGGTAACGGCGATACGCAAGCTGTTTCCCCACACCGGAAATGCCTACACAAAGTCCTTCCCTCACCTTCTCTGAAAACAAACAAACAAAAAAAATCCTTCCTCCTGCAGGCCACCATCTAAGAGACTGCCAATTAGACAAACTAGTCTGGGATGCGGGAAGTTGGTGGAATTCTGGTCCGGTTGTGCGACTCGGAGGATTGCAAGTTCGAGGCTGACCTCAACAACTTAGCGAGGCCCTACGCAACTTAGTAAGACCTTCTCTCAAAAAAAAAAAAAAAAAATTAAAAAGGGCTGGGGATGTTGCTCAGTGGTTAAGTACCCCTGAGTTCAATTCCTGGTATTATAATAATAATGATGATGATGATGATGATAAACAAATAAGCCAATATATCTATTGCATGCATGTGCATTTCCACATGCATAGAAAAATTGTATGCCAAGTACAGACCAAAAACTCAAGTATGGACCAAATGTTAGCAGGGATTACCTCCAGGGAATAGAATGGAGGAATGGTGGTCAGGAAAAGAGTTTTGATTTTTACTAGCTGTGAGGCATTAAAGACACATAAATTTATAAATTTATAACCATTTCAAAAAATCATGTGTGGAAGATATTCTAACAAGCAGTAGGGTACAGAGGAGAATAAAATTTATATTCAATATCCACTCAAAACACATTTATCTAATTCTTTGTTCTATTAAAACTGATATAGAAATGTTAATTAGCTCCATATGGTTTATGATGTAAAAATGCAAAAAATAAAATCATGGTTAGTGGGATACAGCTTAAAAATTTAAATAAATGTGATCTATGTTCCTTCCGAACTATAGCTCATCAAGGGAAAACATTATGCTCTGGTGAATAATAATATATCTTGAATAACATGCAAATGGTCAGGAACCATGGATTGATGGGTATGATTGTAAGAGGGAAAATGGCATGGGGAAATATGGAGTTTTTGTCACAAAGAGAACCAGGATTTCTAAATATTTTAGCTTGTTTCAGAACCATACAAGGATACTGGGGCCATATGTCTCAGTGACTTTTGCCCTCCTTTAGTGGGACTGATTGCTTAACTGGAACACCAGGAAGGATAACTAATCCCTCATCCCTCTTCACCTCAGGCAATACATTCACTTGGGAGAATAATTAAGAGAGTCCCATCATCCAGCCCCAAGTCCTGTCGTGTGTCCTCATCACCACTGTCACCAGGCCCATATTAAGTTTCTATAATGAAAATCTAATGTTCTGTTACTTCAGGCCACTTCACATGGATGCTCCACTCCGTTCCACTCTGGGTATAGCATTTTTACCATCAGAGTCCAAAATTTTTTTAGGTTGCCAAAAACAAGCAGGATCACATCTGTTTACAAACTCTCCAGTGCCTTGCTAGAGGTCAGAAGGTAAAATGCAAACTATGGACCTTAACCTGCTGGGCCCTGTGTGCTCTGGACCCTGCTTTCCTTACTACTCTCATCTGGAGCCATTCTTCTCGCATTCACTCTGCTCCAGTGGCCTTCTTCCATCCCAAATGGGCCAAGCTACATCAAACCACAGAAATTCTGAACATGCTCTCACCGATGCCTGCATTGCTTTCTCCTCTTGCCATTAAAATGTAATTTCTCAAAGGGGATTTCTGGGCCCTCCTCCAATCTATATCTCCAAATGTTGTTCTCTAGGATGCTTGACTCCACTCCATATAATCCATTTGAACAAAAGTGCTTGACAAAAAAGGAGAAATCAAGTAAAGAAAATGGCAGAGTAGCAGAGTAAATATTCAGTCTAGATACCATGCTCCCATTAACCTGGCTCCCTGGTGTAATCCACCTTAGTAGGTGAGGAAAGGAAAGAGGAAATGATTCATTCGAGATGCTGTCAACAGTGAGGGCTCAGGCACTAAGATTTGGTCAGAGTTTCTGAATCTTCTTTCAGTGTCCCTTCCCAAAGACCCACAGTCATCAAGTGCCTCATTTTTCTGGAGCTCCAAGAAGATACTGACTCTTAGGTTATGGACCCACCTGAATTACTGAACTCAAGAAAGCGACAAAGAAGATACAAGCATTCAATAGGAAAGACTAATCTTTTTTCTCTTTCTCCTCTCCATCATAAAACTCATTCTAAAGCATTCTTTTTTAAGTTCTGTTTTATTTTTACTTGGCAGATAATAATTGTGGAATATAATGTAATATTTCCATACAAGTATACAATGTGTCTTGATCAGATCAGAATAATTGTCATATTCACCAACTCAATTTTATCATTTCCTTGTGAGAACATTCAAAATCCTCTCTTCTTGCTATTTATAGATATGCAATATATTACACAACAGAACTCCAGAACATTGAACTAATTGGTCACTTTCCACAGCATTCTTTATCACAGAAATGACCTTGAACCTGTCATATAATATGTATTATTGTATTTATTTTCCTGATTCTTTCAACTTTCCCAAAATGCTAAGACACAGTGATGATCTTGAGGTTAAAATAATATTTCTCAGGCTGGGGTTGTAGCTCAGTGGTGGAGCGCCTGCCTCACACATGTGAGGCACTAAGTTTGATCCTCTGCATCACATAAAAATTTAAAAATATCAAATAAAGGTATTGTGTCCATCTATGACTTAAAACATTTATAAAAAATAAAAAAATAGGGCTGGGGATGTGGCTCAAGCGGTAGCGCGCTCGCCTGGCATGTGTGTGGCCCGGGTTCCATCCTCAGCACCACATACAAACAAAGATGTTGTGTCTGCCGAAATCTAAAAAATAAATATTAAAAAATTCTCTCTCCCTCTCTCTCTCTCTTTTAAAAAAATAAAAATAAATAATATTTCTCTTAGAAAGAATAAAGAGAAAACAAACATATACTGCCTATGTGTTCTAGATATTCTATTTAGTTAGTATCATATTTTGCAGATTATAAGAACAAGGCACTAAGAGGCTAATTATGGGTTTCAAAATCACACAGTTACTAAAAGAAACAGCTGCTATCATAATTGCCATGTGTTTGACTCAAAGACCTGTGTATGGAACCAAGCACAGAGCCTCCTGTTTCAATATAAAAAGTGGAACAATAGGACCTCCTATACACAAATGATTGAATATGATCTGGTACATCAACTTTGCAAAGAATTTTGGTTATGTTTATCTGGTAACGCCTCAAATGGATCCACAGTTATATATCCAGAACAGATGTGCACAAGATCTGTATAAGAAAGACCTCTGCACCACCTTTTTTAAACATCACAAATTTGAAGACAACTGAAATACCCACAAACAGATCATTCTGGATAAATAAATCATACTCCAATCATGCAGTTGAATACAATATATCAGTAAAAATGAATAAACTAAAGCTGCAGCTATTAAAATATAGATGAATCTTAGAAACAAAATCTACATCTAAAAAACAAATATTTTAAAAAACTACAAGTTACACAGTATCATCTATTTAAATAGGTTTACATATACTTGTAGACTTTTTTATGAAGTGTTATTAATACATAGATATTTAGAATCTATTCCAGACTTACATAATCTTTTCACTTGATATTCTCTTGCTATATATTATTACTGAATGTTAAATATACTCATGGTAAGTTATGTTCCTGAATTATTATATCTCAAGATATTTCCTTTATAAAATGTTAATCTATTTTTTTGTAAAACTACATAACATTCACTGTTACCAAAATTAGGCATAATAATTATCATTTATACACATTTTGTCTTAAATTTTGTGGATTGGTTTTATTGCATTTATTGCTGCAGAAACAAATTTCCTGTCATTTGCTTTATTCTTCTTATAAAATCATCAGTAATTTTAATTTAGAAAATTACTATCAATAAATTAACCACAGTCATTTTTAACTCTCTGTCACCTTACAAATAGTTTTTGCTTTACTCTAATGCTTGCCTGAAGACTCCACAATCAGCAACAGGCAAATTTGTGCCTTCAATAAGCTAGGACTGTCTTAGAGCCCTGTGGAAATGGATGTCACACAAATAGCAGGTTGACAGATTTGGCCAGTAAAGAAACAATGGGTTTCTTTTGGATTCAGAGAGTGTTTTACTTTTATAGACAATAGCTCTGTGGTAAGATGCTTCATTAGCATATGCAAGGTCCCTGGGTTTAATCCTCAGTAGTGCCATAAAAATACAGAATAAAAATAAAAGGATAAGTAGCCAAAGGTAATACCCTTTGGCTCAAATGCCAAATACTCTTGTCCTTTGCATTGGGCAAAACAAAAGAGGCCAAATAACCGCAACATGGATGATAGGATATTCTGTTTCTGACTAGTCAAGTTTGTCCCTCACCTAGAGTTTTATAACCTGCAGCTGTACCCCAAATGAATGAGGCAGAAAAAATCACACCTCATCAGAACTCAAGAGGCAATTAGAAACTCTCATGACTGAATCAAGTGAGAAATGGTGTGGTGATAGCTGCACAGAAAAATGCCATGCTCTCGTGCTCTAGGAGGACCAAGAGGCACTCTTCCAAGATTTGAATGAGCAGTGGTTCAAGCCTTGGCTGGATGGCCTATGCTGATACATGCAAAGTTATTAGAGTGCTGAAAAGGAGTTATTTCCCCCCAAAGGAACTATGCTACTCATGTCAGCTCACAGACACTTGAAAGGACAAATTCATGGGTATTGGCTTCTGAAGTCACTAATGGACCACAGACTTGCAGAATTCTTTTTAGTTGAGAAGCAGATGCACTTGGGAAATTGCTAACCCAAAATCCAGCAGAGCAAGAATTAACTCCACAGGATTGAACAACCTGATGAAGAATTATTGTATGGTGGTTTGGGGAATATTGTTGATGTTTTAATCTTCTATATTCTGGATGTAAAATGCAGCTCTGTCTTTCTTATACTATATTGAACCCATAAGACTTTAGTAAACTTGGCATCTGTAAACTGAAATGAAAAATTTGAAAATTAGATTTGTTCTCATTGCCTTTCCTCCCTCTGTAAAATTAAAAAAAAATTGAATTGGGTATTTTTATTTTTCATGGAAATATAATTATCTGTACAGATTCCATAATAATCTGTCCTCCATTCTACCAGGATTAATTGGCAAACTTGTTTATGCAACTAAGATCTTCCCCACAATGTCATATTTGAGAATGATACTCATTAAAACAGGCATAGTCAGCTACAGTTAGAGAATTAAAGTTGACATTAGAGGACCCACTGAGGAAAACTGGCTTGGTACTAGGTTTACATGGTCCCCACATATAAGCAAGAAAGTATGGTCATTGTTGACAGGATAGGAACACTGAGATAGTTTGGAAACCTTAAGAAGAAACAATTGACCAAATTACATATATTGTAGTGAATTATGGTGGGACAGTTTCTTGGCTTTCCTTTGTAGTCCTGAGATAAGCAAATAATAAGAGGCTTTCAAACATCCAATGTGAAAAACCTACAGCTAACATAATAATCAATGGAGAAAGCCTGGTTTTTTTTCCCTTTAAGATCAGAAAGAAGACATTTGCATTCAAATTTGTATTGGAAATTACATCCAGAACAATTAGAGAAGAGACAGAAATTAAAATGCGTCCAAATTGGAAATGAAGATGTAAAATTATCTCTGTTTTCAGGAAAAATGATCTAATCTAATAATGAGAAAAATCTAAGGATTCCATTAAAATGGGGCTGGGAGTGTAGCTCTGTGGCAAGACAGAAGCTTAGCATGCATGAGGCCCCTGAGTCTTGTCTCTAGTGCGTGCACGCATGGGAGGTGGGGGTGGGGGTGGGCGCACACACACACACACATACACACACACACACACAGAAAATATCCCATAAAAGAAATGCTGGATGGGTGTGGTGGAGCACACCCAAACTATTTGGGAGGCTGAACCAGCAGGATGGCCAGGTTTGAGACCAGTGTAAGCAATTTTACCAAGACTCCATTTCAAAATAAAAAAATAAAATGGACTTGGAATGTGGATCAGTAGTACAGTGTCCTTGGGTTCAATCTGCAATATCTCCCCCCAAAAAACATTGGGACTAATAAATTAAAGAAATTAAAGATACAAAATAAACACATAAACATGAGTCGTATTTATATACACTAACAATATAAAATTTGAAAAGGATATTAAGATAACATTTCCACTTACAATAGCATCAGAAAGAATAAAATAGTTAGGAATACACTTAACCAAGGTGACAATATACATCTACACTAAAAACTACAAAATGTTTTGGAAGAAACTATTTCACATTTATTTTAAATGTTCTTGGAAGAAATGTTTTGGAAGAAACAGAAAGAAATTGAAGACATCCCATAATTACAGATTGAAAGATAATATAAAGATATAAGTACTAACCAACAGGATACATAGATTCAATGCAATTCCTATCAAAATCTCAAAGACATTTTTCATAAAAAGAAAAATTCATCCTAAAATTCATATGGAATCTCAAGGGATCCTCAGAAACCAAAATAATCTTGAGAAAAAAATTAGAGGTCTCATTCTTCCTGGTTTCAAAACTTTTTACAAATCTAGTTATCAAAATAGTGTGGTACTGGCATAAAAAACAGAAATACAGATAAGTGGAATAGAATAGACCATCCAGAAATAAGCTTTCACACATATGATCAATTTATTTTTGATGAGGATGCCAAGATTATTCAATGGATTAAGGACAGTATTTTTAACAAATGTGTTTGGAAAACTGGATATCCACAGGCTGAAGAATAAAGTTAGACCTTTCCCTTACAGGATATGCAAAAATGAATTCAAAATAGATCAAAGACCAAAATGTAAAAGCTAAGACTATAAAACTCTTAGAAGAAAACCTAGGAGAAGGGGGGATAGGAAGGGCAGCAGAATAGAATAGACATTATGATTGCTGTGTGTATAAGGTGACTCTATGATCAGTGTGATTCTGCAATCTGTACAATTAGAAAAATGAGAAATTATACCCCAATGAATTAAATGTATGAATTGCCAAGATCATTGTAATGTCATGTGTAGCTAATAAAAAATTAAATTAAATTATATAAAAAAAGAAAACCTAGGAGAGAAGATTCATGACATTGAATTTGGCAATGAATTCTTGGGTATGATACCAAAAACATAGGCAATGAAAGGTAAAATAGATAAATTGGACTTCATCTAAATGAAAAGCTTTTATTCATCAAAGGACACTATTAGCTGAGTGAAAAAACAACTCATTCTTGGAACAATGATGCATGCTTCTAATCCAAGTTATCAGGAGGCTGAGGAGGGAGGATCACAAGTCAAGGTTAGCCTCAGCAACTTAGCAAGACCCTGTCTCAAAATAAAATTTTCAAAAAAGTGGTGGGGATGTAGCTTAGTGTTCCTGGGTTCAATCACCTGTACAACACACACACACACACACACACACACACACACACACACACACAGGTAAAAAACATGAATGGCTATTTCTCTGAAGAATATATAATTATAGCCAATAAGCACATGTAAAGATGTTCAACATCAATAATCATTAGGGAAATGCAAATCAAAACCACAATGAGATACCAGATCATACCCATTAGAATGGCTAATATAAAAAAAAACAGAAAATTATATATGTTGGAAGGATGTGGCAAAATTAGAACCCTAGCACATTATTGATGGGAATGTAAAATGGTGCAACAACTATAGAAAACCACATGAAAATTTCAAAGAAAAATAAACATATAAATAGTATAGGATCCACCAAGTCTACTTCTAAATACATACATTAAAGTATTAAAAGCAGGGGCTTGAATAGATATTGTATGCCAATATTCACAGCAGCATTATTCTCAACAACCAAACTGTGGAAATAACCCACGTGCATATAAAGGGATAAAATGGATAAACAAAACGTAGTATATACATATAATGGAGTATTATTCAGCTTTTTAAAAGGGAATAAAATTCTGATACATGCTACAACTTGGATGAAATTTAATAATACTATGCTAAATAAAATAAACCAGACACAAAAGGATAAGTACTCTATTGTTCACATCAATAGACTTAAAGATAAGAATCAAATGATCATCTCAATAGACACAGAAAAAGCATTTGACAAAATACAACACCCCTTCATGTTCAAAATGCTAGAAAAAAATAGGAATAACAGGAACATGTCTCAAAATCAATAAGGCTATCTATGCTAAGCCCCAGGCCAACATCATTCTAAATGGAGAAAAACTGAATGCATTCTTTCTAAAAACTGGAACAAGACAGGGAGGCCCTCTTTCACCACTTCTATTTAACATAGTTCTTGAAACACTGGCCAAAGCAATTAGACAGACAAAAGAAATTAAAGGGATACACATAGGAAAAGAAGAACTCAAATTGTCACTATTTGCTGATGATATGGTTCTATACCTAGAAGACCCTAAAAGTTCCACTAGAAAACTTCTAGAACTAGTAAATGAATTCAGCAAAGTAGCAGGATATAAAATCAACACCCACAAATCAAATGCATTTCTGTATATCAGTGACAAATCCTCAGAAAGGAAAATGAGGAAAACTACTCCATTTACAATAGCCTCAAAACAATAAAATAAAATACTTGGGAATCAATGAAAAAGGTGAAAGATCTATATGATGAAAATTACAGAACCCGAGAAGGGCAATAGCTGGGTCAAATGGTGGTTCCATTCCCAGCTTTCCCAGAAAGAAATCAAAGAAGACCTTAGAAGATGGAAAGATCTACCTTGCTCTTGGATAGGAAGAATTAATATTATCAAAATGACCATACTACCAAAAATACTATAGAGATATTATGCAGTTGCAATTAAAATCTCAATGACATTCCTCATAGAAATAGAAAAAGCAGTCATGTTTGACTCCATTTATATGAGATATGTAGAGTAGTCAAATTAATGAAGTATAACTGTGGTTATCAGGAGCTGGAGAGAGGGAGTTTGGGAAGTTATTGTTTAATGGATAGAGTTTCAGTTTGGGAAGATTAAAAATCTGGAGATAGGTGTTGGTAATGTTTGCACAACAGTGCTAATATATTTAATGTCACTATACTGTACACCAAAAATTGGCTTACATGGCCAATTTTAAATCATGTATATTTTATCACAATAAGAAGTATGATTGTAATGAAAACTCTCTGCAAAGAAAATTAAGAAGAGCTACATAGTAAATTAGCATTTCCAATTCATTTATGTAAATAATCAATGCAAATCTAATGGGTTCAACCTTATTTTGTGGTCAGGAATAACTGTTCTTTGAAATTAATGTTTATCAGAAATGGAGAGGGATGGGGTTGTAGCTCAGTGATGGAGTGCTTGCCTAGCATGTATAAGGCACTAGGCTTGATCCTCAGCACCACATATAAAAATAAAGGTATTGTGTCCATCTACAATTAAAAATATTTTTTAAAGAAATGGAGACTAGGGACTGGGGTTGTGGCTCAGTGGTAGAGTGCTCATCTTGCATGGAGGAGGCACTGGGTTTGATTCTCAACATTACATAAAAATAAATAAAATAAAGGTATTGTGTCCATCTACAACTAAAAAAATACTTTTTAAAACTTTTTTTAAATGGAGAGACTGGGGCTGGGGTTATGGCTCAGTGGTAGAGCACTTGTCAAGCATGCATGAGGCACTGGGTTCAATCCCTGGCACCACATAAAAATAAACAAATAAAATAAAGGTATGTGTCTATCTACAACTAAATTTTTTTTAAATGGAGAGACTAAGCCAGGCACTATGGTGCATGCCTGTAATCCCAGTGACAAGGTAGGGTGAGGCAGGAGGATCCCAGCCTCAGCAACTTAGTGAGACTCTCAGAAACTTAGTAAGACTGCATCTCAAAATAAAAACTAAAAAGAGTTGGGGATATAGCTCAGTGGTACAGCACTCATGGGTTCAATCCCCAGTACTTAAAAAAAAGGAGACTATAGATTAAAAGTGTTTTTCAATGGAAAATTATGTGTTATTTATAGAACACCCTCCTAGATGTAGGATTATGATTCTATGAGGACTATCTTATAACTCTGTAAGAGGTAAATTAGAGAATTGGAAATAACCCTTGTCTATAAAAATGCAAATAAATATTGTTTGTCAACAGGAGAAAGGGATGCCCCTCCCTTCTGCTGGGGAAAAACAACTCTAAGAAAGGGGCTAATTATTTTCAGTTTAAAAACAAGGGAGTTTTAAATTTTCATGTGGTCTTATCTGCCAATGTTTACTATACTAGATATCAAAACTGAGAAATTTTGATATATTTATTATTTTAATTCATTTAAAGCCTACAACACAATATTCATTTCATCACATAAAACTGTATTGCACATTCACATGAAAAATATATTTTCAAAAACAGTCATGATTTTTTTTAAATTGAAAATATATTTCATATCTATCTTAATAGAAGTTTGTTGGATTCTTATATCAGTTCGTGCACTTAATCTGTTGCCATACCATACATAATATGTGTCTGGCAAATGTCACCATACAGCTGTGAATTAATTAGAGTAGAAAAGGTAAATTTGACATTGTCTTACAGATCCCATGAAAGTTCACCAAGAAAAATAACCAAAAGAAATTACTCTTTAGTAAAGTAGTATAATGTAACATTATCAAGCAAAACCTAATTTTTAAGCAAATGGGTTTATAGCTCTACTAAATTTGATATTATTTAGTTTGTTATACAAATATTTTAAAATTATCAGTAGACCACAATTCAATAACTAAATTGCGTCAATTTTACTGGAATAATTTTTTTTTTCAGAAAAACTATGTGGCTCGGAAAAGAGTCATTGGTTTGGACACAGCATGCTCTCCCTGGGCAGCAGGATCTCCAGAGATACAGGCTGTCTGTATTTCTGGAGATGATGGTTGAGCACTTGGTCTGGTGGGTCAGGTGGCTACCCTTGTTGGTGATGCACTGAAGATGCCAATAAGAAAATAGTTCATGATATACATAACATCTAATGAAATGCAAAATGAGGGTGAACCTGCATCAGAAACTTTTAGATATAGATGGAGTAACTTGTCTTGGCAGCATCTTTTCACATCCTCCCCTTCCTTTTTTTTTTTTTAATGTCTAATTGTCTAATGCCTTTCTTAATCTCCCCCTTTTTGATACTGGATATTTAATCCAGGGGTGCTTAACCACAAAGCAACATCCCCAGCCATTTTTTATTTTTATTTTTTTTTTAGTTTTGAGACAATGTCTCGCTATGTTGCTTAGGGCATTTCTAGGTTGCTGAAGGTGGCTTTGAACTGTTGATCCTCTTGCCTCAGTCTCCTGAGCCACTGGGATTACAGGCATGTGCCACTGTGCCCAGCTCTTAAAGCATTTCTTTTTCTTTAAATATTTATTTTTTAGTTGTAGTTGGACACAATACCTTTATTTTATTTATTTATTTTTATGTGGTACTGAGGATCAAACCTAGGGCCTTGCGCGTGCTAGGCAAGAGCTCTACTGCTGAACCACAGCCCCAGCCCTTAAAGCACTTCTTGATAAAGACAGATTTAGAAGAATGGTCAGCCATGATGGACATATTTTTCAGTAGCTTGGAATTAAAGGGGATGCTGATTGGTGAAAGAGTGTTGCTCATTTATAGGCCCTGTAGTCAATCAAAGTCTTGCATACAATGTCTGATTGCATGAAATGCAATGAAGCCATTATCCAATTAGAAGGCTTGGAGTATTCAAGCATACTGAAAGCTTCCTGTAGGCTCTATCATGAGCACTTTGAAAATGCCATCTACAGTACTTAAATTGCAGAAATTTTAGCTGCAACTCCTTGAGAGAATCTGACCTCCTTAACCATGGTCCATGATGCCCAGAGAAATGACACTGGCACCATTTGGTTATTTGTCGAACAACACAGACTCTAATGTCATCCAGGGTTAAGCCACTCTGGCTTAAGCAGGAACTCTCTGATATGGAGGAGGAACTCCTGGAAAACAAGAGGCTTGGCTGACCGGCCACTGCTTCCAATTCTGATAAAAAACCTCAGTCATCAGAAAAAGGGGAAAATGGTGAAATCAGTCTCTGAACACAGAACACAAACAAAATAGGTTTATTAAAATGTAAAATATCCTTAAACATTAAAAGAGTTTAAAATTGTTTCCTTCACAACAATCTTAGGTCCTAGGGAATAGAAAACCCTAAACCATATAATTTGTGAACAAATGTTAGAGTATAAGAGCTCTTGGCTAAAAACAAATATTAAATGACACATCTAAGTAGTCTCCTTAGGGAGAAAAAGGGGACAACATGGGAAATATTCAATGTAACAATGATCTGTTTCAAATGTCTATGATAGTATGTCTGAAAATATTGATTAAAATATATGAATATGTGGGGAAAATTAACCAGAGAAATTAAACTCACCTTCTCCCCTAAAAAGGGACTTAAAGACAAAGAAAATGGGAAAAATTGAGGTAATCATTGAGTTACTATCTTAAATGGCCAGGCTTCTAAAAGTACTACATGTCATATCATTAAAGAAGAGGTGTTTTTTTTTCCTGTTAATTAGATGATGTCAGATTATGAGGGAAAAAATCTCACTTTTATTTGAAGAAAATAAAATGTGAAGAAAGCATGCAAGAAGAATCCTGAGCACTCACATTTATAAATAAAGATATTAAAGTCCTATTTAAAATATTAACAATTATGTCTGGAGTCACAATAAAAGATTAACCAAAAAGGACAAATCAAGATCCATCAAAGAATACAAACATGTATTAGTAAAATACAAATAGAATTCATCTGATGAATGTTAAAGGACAACGGAAAGTCTTCAGTTACTCTCAGTACACACTTTAAATTCCTTTGTTAATATGATGAAATGGATAATGTTTGTTTCATGGTGAAATTGTAGCATTTCCATCAACGGAATCAGAACTAAGTGATAATGAGCCCTATCATCAGGATTATTATTTATCATTAACTGGTATATTAGTTTTTTTAATAAAAGGCCTTGAAAAGGATTTATTGCAAAGAAGAACTAAAGAAAACTATCACAAAATCATTTGCAAGTAAATCCCCTAAGGGAGTATCACATGACTGACTCACACATTTGTAATAAAATTTTGTGAAACCAAAGGCTTTTTTCAGAGCCTTGTACGTATCTAGATAAAGAGCTGCCACATGCTTGGAGGAAACAATAATCCATTAAGTCATTTAATTTATATCATACTAATTATTGGTGCTTCAAAGTGCCAATGTGTCAGTATGCTAACACAAATATTTTACTAAAGTTATTCTAACATATTGGTCTTATACAGATTATATTATGTGAAAAGGTATTTTAATATATCAAATCCATTAGGATAGTCATAGTGTTTTGGCCATTTTGGGCCATTAGCAAAAGAAATTAAAAATGCACCATAATTTGGCTGAAAGTGCAGGGGTAATTAAGACAGATGAATCTTTTAAGTAGAGAAAAACATAAGGTTTGATGCTAAAAGACCAAAAGGGCCAATTGATACATCTGATTATTAACCTGGTAGGAAAATGAGGATCAAAGAGACTAAGCGAGCAGTCATGCTTTAATTTTCTGTTTTATGAAAAACATTAAGAGAAACAGCTTTAATGGATGCAAGTAATATATTGAAAACAGAAGCCTGGCAAAAATAGTGTTTTGGAATAAAAAGACCATAAACTTTTTTATATATATAAATATATATTTACTATATAATGGAAACAAACAAATAGTACAGAAACATAAATTTTAAAATGTCAAGAAAAAAATTACCAAGCTCCCTTGACTTTGAAATTACTATTCTATTTCATTCAGATTTATTAAATTCTATTCTTTTCCAGTCTATAATAGATCAATTCTAAAAACACAAATCTTACAATTTTTGGCTGGGCACAGTAGCACATACCTGTAAACCCAGTGACTGGGGAGGCTGAAGCAGGAGGATCACAAGTTTGAAGCCAGCCTCAGCAATTTAGCAAGTCCCTAAGCAACTTAGCAAGACCCTGTCTCAAAATAAATAAAAATAGAGAGGGCTGGGGATGTAGCTCAGTGATAAAGCACCCCCAGGTTCAATCCCCAATGTGCACATGCGCACACATGCACACACAAATCTTTATGACGTGCAACTTGAAATTTTGCATGATTGAACAAGGAGAGAAGCCAATTACAGTAGTTCATGTTCCACTTCCCTCTGGTTCAGTCAATGAAGGACTTGCAGCCCCTGAGCCACAGACATTGCCCAAAGTGTGAGGAGGTGACCCAGGATGATCCAATAAGAGCTTTCATGGGAATGCTCAACCTTTGGTAGAGAAAATTGGTGTGTCATTACCTGTCATTAGATTATTGCTTAATTGTGAAAATCTTTGCTTCCAATAATGGTAATTTAAGCATATGAATCCAGGGCAAATGTGCAACGTAGTAGACATCTCTTGTCTCTTACATCTTAATTAAGAGAATTGGATGTCTTAGTCCATTCATGCTGTTATAGCAAAATACTTAACACTGGGTGATTTTTAAAGAACAAAAATTAATTCTTACAGTTACGAAGGCTGGAAGTGCATGATCATGGTGCCGGCAGTTTTTTGTGTCTGGTGAGATCCCAGTCTTTGCTGTATCCTCACTTGACAGAGGGCAAAAAGGACCTAGTTCTTTTATAATGTTATTCACAACATTCATGAAGCCAGAGCCCTTGTGGACTAATCACCTCCTAGAAGCTCCTTAACATGACTGCATTGGGGACTGTCTAAACATGAATTTTTGAGAAGATACAATTAAAACTGTAGCACATAATAACCAACTAAGAACAAGAAGAAGGCTGGGTATGAAACTCATTGGTAGAGCATTTGCCTGGTGTGCTTTGGGGCCCTAGGTTTGATCCCCAGCACAAGAGCAGTGGGGGTGGACCAGGTGACTTATCCTCCCCTGCATTCAAGCTATTTGGATTTGGATTTTTTTTTCATTTTTGAGCATTTTTGTCTAAAAATAAAACTTACCATGTTATTTTGGCAAGATGAAATGCCAGACACCAGTTTAGTGGTCAATAAAGTAGGGTTATTCCAGATTGATTGTGGTCAGTTATTCCTGGATATGAGAAGAATGAGGATGGTGTCCAGAAGGAGTGTGGTATAGGGAGGAGGAAGCATGAAAAATGCCATTCACCCACATACACTTCATTCCTTCATGTGTGTGTGTGTGTGTGTGTGTGTGTGTGTGTGTGTGTGTCCAGGTCTTGCTATATTACTGAGGTTTCCAATTCCTGCAGTTAAGCAGTCCTCCCACTTCAGCCTCCAAGTACCTGAGACTACAGGTACACGCCACTGTATGTGGCTTACCCTTTTTTTCTTGTTAGGAAGGAATTTAAATATAAATCTCAAATCACTCTCAATTTCTGACCAACCCCTGAGGAGGACATTAATGGAGCATGAAAACATGAAGACTCCTGCTTATTGGGTCATCAATCCTGCCCTTGCATCCAAATAAGGGTTGAAACAGACAAGTTTTGTCCATCATGGCCTCTACTGTTACCATGAAATTCTTTTTCAAAATATTTTTTTTAGTTGTAGTTGGACACAATATCTTTATTTTATTTATTTATTTTTATGTGGTGCTGAGGATCAAACCCAGCATCTCACACATGCTAGGTGAGTGCTCTACCGCTAAGCCACAACCCCAGCCCCCCAAATCAGAATTTAACTGCCTTTGATTCCAAGATTTTCCCATGCAGAGGTGAGTATGTATAACAGTGTCTCCCAGTAAATGAAATTAAGCAGAGAACATATGATTTGGGGTATGAGACAGATAAGTTAGTTCTAAGTCTTCCAAGGTTGACAAACATACCATAAAATTGGGAGTTTAAAAGTAGACCTGTCTTGGGGCTGGGGCTGTAGAGTGCCTGCTTTGCATGTGTGAGGCACTGGGTTCGAGCCTGAGTACCATATGAAAATAAATAAAGACATTGTGTCCAACTACAGCTAAATTTTTTTTAATAAAGTAGACTTGTCTTTAATGCTATAAAATTAAGACAACACACCAGGAGATAGGAGGATGGGAAGTCAGTTCAGCCTTCAAAGACTATGTGATCGTAATAGATTTCAGGAAGACAAAACCAAGAAAAACAAGATCATTAAAATGAAACACACTGAGGCAGGAAAATGATCTGCCCTCCTCTAAGATCCAATTAGAAACTTTCCCAGGTAAGGGCCAAATTTATGTAGGGATAAATCCATACATAAATTACTCATTAGACTAACCTACATTTACCCTTATTTTCTTAGCCTAGTAAAAATCACATGCTGAAGTAGAGACTTAAAGTGGTAGTAAGACACACACTGATTGAGGAAGCATGTTAAAGAAAACCCCAGGCACAGCTAAAACTCTTATTTATATGTATAATGACATTAAGAGACTGGGTCTCTGCCTATCCTGCAGATCCCATAAAAGCTGTAAACCTTCATTTTGTTGTTGGAGTCAGCCTGGGATGACTGTCCCCCATGTGCCACCTCCCTTATGCTCAAGCATAAAAATAAAAAGCCTTGTGTCTGTGCCAATGTGCCTTTTTACCTGATTCATCTGATAGAGAACACCAGAACCCTCAGAGTTGGTAACAGGCAGACCTGATACCTGACCAGGTATTTTGTCACATACCACTGGGAATTTTGTCTTAAAAACAAATAAGATACATAATTATTGTGCTTGTTGAAATAGTTGGCCTGGCATAATGAATTCTATTCCTTCTAGGAACTGAAAGTCCTTTCACAGATGGAATCCTCTCAGAAAAGTGAAGGGACTTACCCAATGTTATATCACTACTGGGCTAGATTGAACACTAAGACCCAGGTTGATCTGAATCTCACTTCAGTGTCTGATCCATCAGACACAGCATTAGCTTTTAGGTGTTTGAACCTGTTAGATGATCATAGAAACTGTGTTTTTCTGCATTAACCTGCTTGATAAGAAATAAGTTAAAATAAATTCAAATGTACTATTCATTTGCATAAATTACCTTAATCTCTACTTGAGTGATTAATTCAAGTGATAATATATAAGTACATTTTTGTTCTCCTAACAAACTCCAATAGCTAGAGGTGTCAGCCATGAGGTTGAGTTTTGAGGGCTGCTTCTGCTTTTCTCTCTGCCTGAATTCTTTCTTGTGTTGTCAAACCAATCTAATTTTGACTCTGCGGGTATATGGTTTTGATGGGCAGGGGGGAGGTAGATGGATTACAATGAAAGTATTAAGTGTTATATTTATCTCATTGTTTGTAGCAGTAATTTATTCATTTATCTTTTAATGCATTAGAAATAAAAACAAAACAACAAAGAAGGAAGACTTCAGGAATGATCTGACCTGAGTTTGTTTCATGGGGAAGCAAGAGGAAGGCCAATTACAAGTGGGGCATCCTGTGTTAACGGTACACATTTGTTATTTTTCTTGTTCGTCAGTGACAAGGAATGGGAAGTCTGGAAGTTCATCAGTATTTAAATCCTGAAGATTGCTACAGAGGCTGTGATTTGGCTGTCTGGACTGCTTGCTGCAAAGGTTGTGGGTTAAAGTTCTATTGTCATATGGTCTGCCCATTATCCCTTATACATTCAGTTTCTCAGGAAGATAAATTAATTATTCTTTTATTCAGCTTCAAATATAGTTTCATTTTTTTATTCATGAGAAAATATTTCTGTGTGTCAGAAAAAGGAGAAGTTTCCATTATTTGGGGAAAATGTCCTAATTTTTTTCTAAAATGCTGTAGTCAACCCTCCATACAATATTTAAGCATTCATTCCATTCAGTTGGCTGGGTTTACATTCTTGCAACGGTATTTAAAAGCAACATTGTCAAGTCTCCTCCCTCAGACCGCCCAAACCCCCCCCCCACACACACACAAAATAAACCCTTGTGGTTTTCATTAAAATTCTTTTTTGACCAACTTCTCAACAAGAGGAAAATGACAAAGGGGTTCAGAGAGGTGAGGGGATACCTGCTCAAGAAAAGTGGGTGGTGAGCAGACGTCAGTTAGTAGGCGGGGTGTGTCGAGCTCCAACTCTGGGGCTGGGAAGTTCACGTGACCTGCCAGTTGTGGTGCCCGCCCTTCTTCCCTTCGGTGTTGCCCGGGAGCCATCCGCTCCTCTCTGGTCTCCTAATTGTTGCTTCAGCTTCTTTCAGGTCAGAGTGAGGGCGTTGCACCCTGCTAACGGGACCCCAGGGTGGGTACCGACGAGGGGAAGGGTGGAGGTGGGGTTTGGGTGACGGGAAATTGGCCCGAGTGTAGATAGAGATGGCAGTGGGAAAACGTTGGCTGAGGGGGAGCTTGCAGCCTGTGGGCAGAGGGTAGAAAAGAGGAATACCCCAAGTATTCTTGCCGGATTTCTAGGCACCTCCTCTGCCCTCCGTCCATTTTGGAGTCTGAGATGGTGGGCCGGTGAAGCGCCCCAGCAGTGAGATAGTGGAAATAACCCCCCTCTACCATTCCGTACGTAGAGGAGAATATTGATCGCGAAGGTGGGAATGCAAGTTGTGTCCAAGGCAGAAGGACACGCAGACCCAAATGTAGTTTGGAAAACATCGTAGTCTGGCGCCCGAGGCTTGAAAAGAAATGGCGGCTGGGGTGCGGGAGCGGGTAGTAGAGGGGAAGGTTGGGTGAGGAGGGCCTAGATTCAGGATAGGGACCCGAGTCCCTGTCAATTCACTGAGACCGCCTTCTCCGCCTCCGCGTCTCCTCTGCAGGTCTGTGCGTCTGTTGTTCCCAGCGCTCGGTGTGGCCTGAAGAGAGGAGCAACCCGCCTAGGATCCTTGCAGGTGATTGCTGGGGTGGAGGGGGGGGGGCAGCACGGACTTGGACCCAGAAGGGGTGAGAGTGCAGAGGACATGGCCTCAGGCAGAGTGTGGAGCCTCACCGCCGGCCCCCACCACATGGAAAACACGCACCTTGATGCATGGAGAAGGTGGCAGGGCTTGCCAGGGAGTGTTGGCTCGCTGTGGGGGTGGAATCTAGGGTAAGCGGTCTTCACAGGCACACTTGGAGGGCCGGGACAGTTTAGGGGAACCCTCAGAAGGGCAAGATGCAATGCCCTATGGACCTGCATCGTCGTCCCACCCCCATCCCCATCCTTCAGTCTCCCAAGTATCCTCTTTGTCTTCTCTTCTCTCTACCTCCACTCCCAGGACAGGAGAGGGAGAGGAAATCGTGTCATGGAAGAACTTTACAGTGAAAATGAAGGAACACCTTCCAACAAAGGAAAGAGGGAAGATGAAGAGCCACAGGATGAGGAAAAGCCAGAAGAAGCCTGTACTCTGAAAGACAAGGAAATGTTAGAAAACGAGGAAAAGACTGCAGATGAGGAAATGCTGAATGACAAGGAAAAGCCAGAGAGTGAGAGAACAGCAAAAGAGGAAGGAAAGCCAGAAAGCAAGAGAAAACCACAAGAGGAGAGAAAGCCAGAGAGTGAAACAAGGGCTGCAGGAAAGCGCCCCGCTGAGGATGACATACCCAGGAAAGCCAAAAGAAAAACCAACAAGGGGCTGGCTCATTACCTTAAAGAGTATAAAGAGTCCATACATGATATGAATTTCAGCAATGAGGATATGATAAGAGAATTTGACAGTATGGCTAAGGTGGAGGATGACATGAGAAAAAGCAGACAGAAATTAGGGAGGCTTTTGTGGATGCAAAGAAATTTAGAGGACCCCTTCTACCCAAGGGGCCCAAGGGAATTCAGGGGTGGCTGCAGGGCCCCACGGAGGGACCTTGAAGACATTCCTTATGTGTAGCATTCCCTAGCAAACATTTTCCAGGTCCTGTGCTTTAATCTTTTACTAATACTTTCCTTTAGGCATCCCTCCTGTTACCAGCAGCCCTTTGACCCACCTGCAACATTCTATGTGTCAGTAGCAGATTTTCATTCACTGCATGGAAAAATGTTTATAGTTCCTTTGTAAATCTAAAAAAAAAAAACTTGCAGAACCCTATATATATGGAATCAACCCACTTATGTAAATCTACAAAAATATTTACATAGTAAACTACGTGGAGAAAACAACTTTAAAGTTGTATTCACTGAACAATTAACTGGTTATTTGTGGTGATTTTCTGTTTTTTTGTTTGTTCATCTGTCCACTGTCTCCTAAAAGAGATTAATGTTGTCATAAAATTAATAAAAGATAAAATCAGGGAAATAATACATAACTAATCAAAAAAACTGTCCAGTAAACTTATAAAGGCAGTGGCGACATTAAAATTCTGTTATCAGGATGTAAAATAATAGACAAAAATTGTGTTACCTCTGGGACTCCATTCTGGAGCAATCTAATGGTTACTACATGTCCATTGTTGTAAAGGACTGTATTGTCATCTATGAAATGGGAATAAAACTTGTCTTCCAGGCTTGTGTACAAAATTAAATAAGGTATTGAGTATGTTGGGCTGGCTCCTACCTTTTCTGCTGCACTAACAGAACCAATACTAACAGATACTTGGTGGAGAACTGAGGGAGGTCTCACAGGTCTCATCCATGTCCAGAATAAATCCAGACAACTGAAAGGTGAGTACCAGTGTCCCCTGGGTAGTGTCATGTCTCCTGGGTTTGTACCTCTTCTCATGGAAACTTAAACCTCCCTAAAGTCCCTTCTGCTGGTGGTGGGCTGGAAATGATTAACTAAAGCAACACGGTGTCCCAACAACAGGGTGGAGAATTCTTCTTTACCTACAACAGAGTCACCTTAACCCAGATGGGTACCCAATTGTCATTTGGGTCTTGATACTTTATAAAGTTCATATAAAACACTCCTTTCCATACTTTTTGTTGATTTGGTTGTCTCCTCAGGATTTAGATACTGGAGATTGAGCCAGGAAAACAAATCTGAGAGAGCAGATGCTGTGCTATTCTCACCTGGTAATCTCCTATCTGCTGACATTATTTTTCCCTTAGGAATTGTCTCCCAGGAAATTCCTGTTAAGCCCTACATTCCGATTTCAACAGACTGTTCTGCCTATGTAATTTTTTGCCCCCTGGATTTTCGTTAGCCTTTTATTTGCTTACAGTGTTTTTCAAATAACCTTTATTTTAAGACAGTTACAGATTTAGATAATTATTGCAGTGATAATATAGAGCTTCTATATATTCCATACCCAGTATCCCTATTCTTAACATCCTACATTAGTGTTTTGCATTTGTCATAATGAACCAATATTGACAAATTATTATTAACTGAAGTGTATTCTTCATTCAGATTTCCCCTGATGTCTTTTTTCTATCCTAGAATCCCATTCAGGTTACCACATTATATTTAGTCATCATCTCTCCCATAGGCTCCTCTTGGCTGTGAGAATTTCTTAGACTTTACTTGTTTTTGATGACCTTCACACTTTTGAGAACAATGATCTTGTATTTAATGTCCCACAGGTTGGATTTACTAAATTTTCTTCTTGTGGTTATACAGGTGTTACATGTTTTGGGAAAAAAATCACAAAGGTAAAAATGTCATTCTCATTCCATCATATAAAGGGTACAAACTACTCAATATTATTTACCACTGTTGATGTTAAACTTGTTCACCTGGCTGAGGTAGTACTTGTCAGTTTTCTTCTTGGAAAAGTTGCTATATCATTTCTCCCTTTCCAAACTACTCTTTGGAATAGTCACTATTGGCATCACACACTTATGCTCCACCTCCTTAATAATAGTAGCTACAAAAATCATGACTAATTCTAACACATAGGATATTTTACACTCCTTTATTTATCTATTCATTTTATTTATATCAGTATAGATGCATAAATATTTATTATATCATTTGAATTATGATGCAGTACTATTTCACATTTTGTTGCTCAAATAGTTCCTGCTTTGACAATTGGGAGCTTTATCAGTTGGCTCCTGTATTAATTTGACATATTTCCATCATTGTATTGTGTGGGGTTTTTGTTTTTAGTACTTTCTGGCACTAAAAGATGTTCCAGCCTTATCTTGCATATTTTATGCCCTGTTCCTGGAATCAGCCATTTCTTCAAGAAGCCCTGGTAACTTTTGTTAGAAAATGGTATTTTAAAAGCAAGATCTAAACTAGGCACCATGATGCATGCTTGTAATCCCAGCTACTCAGAAGACTGAGGCAGGAGAATCACAAGTTCAAGGCCAGCCTGGACAACTTAAGGAGACTCCCCCATCTCAAAATAAAGAATAGCAAGAACTGGGGATGTAATTCAGTGATAAAGTACCCCTGGGTTCAATCCCCATTGCAGAAGAAAAATAAAAGCAAGGTATGAGTACTTGGCATAACCATTGCTGTAGGGATATCATTGCTTCTAGGCTGTTTATGTTAACAGAAAAAGCAAATATGTATGTATATAGTAACCCATATGTGTGTGTGTGTGTATACCTTTATGTTTACACAGAAAACATACAGAAAATTTTAAATATTTCTCTATATAACCATCTGTGTTTATATAAATCGAAATATAAGTTTATAATAGTATTTCTACAGCAATCCATTACTACATGGATCGTACTGAGCTCCTTTATCTTTAACCTTCCAGTTAAAGAAACCTGTCTCCTACTCTCCATCATGTTTTTTGTTAATTATTCAATTTCAGTATTCATGCATAACAGTTTCCAAATTGTTTCCCTTGTGGAAACAACTTTACCACCTAGAATAAAATGTTATGTGTTGTTTCTTTTGCCTTTAGTCTTACAGATGCTACTCATTTCCAAATTTACATGTCAGTACATTATTCCCCAGTTCCTTTCAGTGAGATTGTTGCATACATTTGTAAGATGTTTAGATTCTTTTGTCACATTCTACATTTGGGGGTTCCTATTATAAATGATCTTTATTTGTTCATTGCGGTATTGTGGATTGAACCCAGGGCCTCAGACATGCTAGGAAATCTCTACTGAAATATACATCCCAGCCCTTTTATTTTTTATTATTTTGAGGCAGGATTTTTTCAAGTTGCCCAGTCTGACCTCAAATTTGGGATCTTCCCACCTCAGGTTCCTAAGTAGCTGTGATTACAGATGTGAGCCCCACACTCATAAATGGTATTTTAAAATTTCAAATTCCAACTGTTTTTTTTTTTTTTTGGTTGTATATAGGAAAGCAATTGACTTGTATATTAACCTTTATCCTGGAAACTTGAAGCCAGGAGTTTGTCAGTTCTTTGGCATTTCCCATCATCTTCATAGAAACAGTTCTATTTCCTTCTGATCTATTTATATATGTTTTATTTCCAATTTTCTTATTACACTAGCTAGGAATTATAGTATTATGTTTAACTGGAGCAATGAAAAAGGACACCAATGTTTCCCTTATACCTAATTTTAAGTTGAAGAGCATCACTTTCTCACCATTAATTTTGATGTTAGCCATAGTTTTTTGGAGATGTTTTTATCACATTGAGGAACCTCCTTTCTAATTCTATTTTGTTGAGTGTTATTATCATGAATTTTGTATTGAATTTTGTCAAATGCTTTGTCTTCATCAAGTAATGTGGTCATATCTTTTTCATCTTTTATTCTATGATCATATTGTTTGATTTCCTAATGCCTAGCATAATTCTTATACATTTGAGTTGTCAGTATTTTGTTGAGGATTTTACATCTGTTTTCATGAGACAGATTCATCTGTAGTTTTCCTTTTTTGTAATGTCTTATCTGGCTTGGGAATTAAAGAAATGCTTGCCTCAAAGAATGGCTCTTTCTGCTTCTATTTTATGTAAGAAATTGTGGAGAATTGGCATTATTTAATTCTTAAATGTTTGGTAGGTTTCATTGTTGAAACTTATGGTCCCAGCAATTTCTATTTTGGAAGGTTATTAATTATTGATTAAATTTATTTGATAGATAATAGTCTATTCAGGTGGTTTACTTATCCTTTTGTGAGTTTTGGTAATCTGTGTCTTTCAAGGAATTGGTGAACTTAATATGTGTTAAAAAATGTATAAGCATAGAATTGTTCATAGTATTCCTTCATTATCCTCTTAATGTCCATGGAATCAGTAGTGATAACCCCCAATTTTTCTTTCTGATATAGTTATTTAGATTGTCTTCTTTTTTCTTGGATTGCCTGGGAAGGGATATATCGATTTTACTAATCTTTTTAAAGAACGAGTTTTTTGTTTCATTGCTTTCCTCTATTGTTTTTCTATTTGCAATTTCATTGATTTCTCTAATTGTCATTATATCTTATATTACTCTTCGAACTTTACTTTCCTGAGGTGAAAGCTTTGGTTATTGATTTTAGATCCTTCTTCTTTTCTTGTATATCCATTTAAGCTAGAAATTATCCTGTAAGCACTGCTTTTGTTATATCCCACAAATTTGATATGTTTTAATTTAGTTCAGAATGCTTTTACATTTCTCTTGGGAATTCTTCTTTCACTCATACTATGAAGAAGTTTGTTTCATTTTCAGATATTAAATATTACTGATTTTTAGTAACATTGAGAGCATACTTTCTTGATTTCCTTTCTTTTTAATTTCTTATGGTGTATTTTAGGGCCTAGAACATGGTCTCTCTTGGTGGCAAATGTTCTATGTAAGCTTGGTGGGGGGAATAGTGTTCTTCTGTTGGATGGAATATCCTATAAATTAGGCCAAGGGTCAATTAGATCAAGTTGATTGATAGTGTTGTTCAGATCAACTATGTCCTTATTGATTTTCTGCCTACTTAATCTATCAGCTACTGACAGGGGGGTGTTGAAGTTGTCTACTCTAATAATGGATTTGTGTATATCTTTTCAGTTGTACCAGGTTTTGCCTCACATATTTTGATACTCTGTTAGGTGTATACATGTTTGGGATTATGATGTGTTGTTGGAGAATTAATCTCATTATTATGTAGTGTCCCTTTTTAACCCTAATACTTTTTGTTCTGATATCTTCTCATTCAAATATTATATAGGTACTCCAGTTTTCTTTTGAATGGTATAGTATGATATATCTTTCTCCATTACTTTATGTTTAACCTCCCAAGGTATTATATTTATTTTTTTATTTTTTTTTAATATTTATTTTTTTTTAGTTATTGGCGGACACAACATCTTTGTTGGTATGTGGTGCTGAGGATCGAACCCGGGCCGCACGCATGCCAGGCGAGCGTGCTACCGCTTGAGCCACATCCCCAGCCCCAAGGTATTATATTTAAAGTGGGCTTCTTATAGACAACTTGTTGCTATTTGTTTTTAGTACTGTGATCAAATCCAGAGCCTTGAACATATTAGGAATGTGCTTTATTACCAGTGAGCTACACACCACACCAGTCCTTGGGTCTTGTTTATTTTTTATCTACATTGACTATTTCTGGTTTTAATTTGTATATCTAGACATTCTCATTGAAAGTTATTCTTAATATATCTGGATTAATATCAACCATGTTTATAAATGTTTTCTGTTACCAGACATTTCTTCATCTATCTTCTCTGGTTTTAATTTATTTTTTGGAGTACCTGGGATTGAACTCAGGGGCACTTGACCATTCAGCCACATCCCCAGTCCAATTTTTAAAAATATTTTATTTGTTAATTAATTTATTTTTTATTGTTTTTTAATATATGACAGTGGAATGCATTATAATTCATATTGCACATATAGAGTACATTTTTCATATCTCTGGTTGTATATAAAGTATATTCACACCAATATGTGTCTTCATACATGTATTTTGGATAGTGATGTCCATCACATTCTACCATAACCCCATACCCCCTCTCTTCCCCTCCCACCCCTCTGCCCTATCTAGAGTTCGTCTATTCCTCCTATGCCTCCCGTCCGTACCCCACTATGAATCAGCCTCCTTACATCAGAGAAAACATTCAGCATTTGTTTTTTTTGGGATTGACTAACTTCACTTAGTATTATCTTCTCCAATGCCATCCATTTACCTGCAAATGCCATGATTTTATTCTCTTTTATTGCTGAGTAATATTACATTGTGTATGTATGCCACATTTTTTTTTATCCATTCATCTACTGAAGGGCGTCTAGGTTTGTTCCACAGTTTAGCTATTGTGAATTGTGCTGCTATAAAGATTGATGTGGCTGTGTCCCTGTAGTATGCTGTTTTTAAGTCCTATGGGTATAGACCGGGGATAGGGATAGCTGGGTCAAAGGGGTGGTTCCATTCCCAGTTTTCCAAGGTATCTCCATACTGCTTTCACAATTGGCTACACAAATTTGCAGTCCCACCAGCAATGTATGAATGTATCTTTTTTCCCACATCCTTGCCAACACTTATTGTTGTTTGTGTTCTTAATAGCTGCCATTCTGACAGGAGTGAGATGAAATCTTAGAGTAGTTTTGATTTGCATTTCTTTAATTGTTAGAGATGATAAGCATTTTTAAAATATTTTTATTTGTAGTTGGACATGATACCTTTATTTTATTTACTCATTTATTTTTTTTATGTGGTGCTGAGGATCAAATCCAGCGCCTCCCATGTGCTAGGCAAGCATTCTACCGCTGAGCCACAGCTCCAGCCCCAAGATGATGAACATTTTTTTCATCTATTTGCTGATTGATTGTATATCCTCTTCTGAGAAGTGTCTGTGTAGCTGTTCAGGTCTTTGGCCCATTTATTGCTTAGGTTATGTGGTTTATTTTTGTTTTTTTGTTTTTGGTGTTTAGCTTTTTGAGTTCTTTATATACCCTAGAGATTAGTGCTCTATCTGATGTGTGAGGGGTAAAGATTTGCTCCCAAGATGTAGGCTCTCTATTCACCTCACATATTGTTTCTTTTGCTGAGAAGAAACTTTTTAGTTTGAGTCCATACCATTTATTGATTCTTGATTTTAATTCTTGCTCCACAAGAGTCTTGTTAAGGCAGTTGCGGCCTAATCCCACATGATGGAGATTAGGGCCTACTTTTTCTTCTATTAGATGAAGGGTCTCTTGTTTAATTCCTAGGTCCTTTGTCTACTTTGAGTTGAGTTTTGTGCATGGTAAGAGATATGAGTTCAATTTCATTTTGTTGCATATGGATTTCCAGTTTTCCCAGCACCATTTGTTGAAGAGGCTATCTTTTCTCCAATGTATGTTTTTGGCACCTTTGTCTAATATAAGATAATTGTAATTCTGTATCCTCTATTCTGTACCATTGGTCTACCAGTCTGTTTTGGTGCCAATACTATGCTGGTTTTGTTACTATTGCTCTGTAGTATAGTTTAAGGCCTGGGTATACTGATGCCACCTGCTTCACTCTTCCTGCTAAGGATTGTTCTAGCTATTCTGGGTCTCTTATTTTTCCAGATAAATTTCATGATTACTTTTTCTATTTCTATGAGAAATGCCATTGGGATTTTGATGGGAATTGCATTAAATCTGTACAGTGCTTTTGGTACTATGTTCATTTTGATAATATTAATTCTGCCTATCCAAGAGTAAGGTAGATCTTTCCATCTTCTAAGGTCTTCTTTGATTTCTTTCTTTAGGGTTCTGTAGTTTTCATTGTATAGATATTTCACCTCTTTCATTAAGTTGATTCCCATCCAGCCCAATTTTATATTTTATTTAGAGACAGAATCTCACTGAGTTGCTTAGCACCTTGCTTTTTGCTGGGGCTAGCTTTAAACTCATGATTCTCCTTCCTCAGCCTCCCAAGCCACTGGGGTTACAGGATTGTGCCATTGTGTCCAGCTTAATTGAGTATTTGTCATGATTCTGTTTTGTCTCCTCTCTTGATATCTCAATTTTATTCCTTTAAAAAATGTTTTAGTGATTTCTCTAATAATACTCTTCTGTTTAATCTGCTTGTAGTTCAGTTGACTTAATATAGAGTAATTGTCATGTCATTCTTTTCATACTCTATAATCATTCAATTCATTGTTGCTATTATTTCTTTAGACAGTTATCTTTTATATCAATTAAGAATAAGAATAACAAAATGTTACTTTGCTTTCATTTACTCCATTTCCAGTATTCTTCCATTCTTTAAGTTCATCTAATCATTGACCAATATTCTTTTTCTTCTGCCCAAAGAAAAAATTTTTAAACATTTCTTGAAGGGCAACTTTGTTGGTGTTGAATTTTATCAGTTTTTGTTTGGCTGGGGAAGTCTTTATTTCCTCTTCATTTTTGAAGGATATTTTGCCAGATATAGAATTTTAGGTTGGTTTATTTTCTTTCAACTCTTTAAATATTTCACTTTACTCTTTTCTTGTGTGCATGGTTTATGGTGAGAATACTGCTGCAGTTCTTATCCTTGTTCCTTGCCAGGTAAGGTGGGTTTTTTTCCTGTTTTTTTTTTTTTATATGATTTTCTCTTCATCTTTGGTTTTAACAGTTAGGATATTATATGCCTACCTATTGGATTTTCCTTCTCTTTCTTCCTTCCTTTCTTTATTTTTTTCACATTGATTCTGCTTGTCCCCATATATGGTTTAGTGTCTTATTTTAGAAGCTCTCAGCCATTGTTATTTCAAATATTTCTTCTGCCTTGTTCTCTCTTCCTTTTTCTGGTATTTCAATTAAACATGCTATTTATTTTTAAATTGTTCCACAATTCTTGGATGTTCTAGTCTAGGTTTTTTTCATTCCTTTTTTTTTGTATTTGCATTTGAAAAGTTTCTATTGACAAATCTTTAAACTTAATGATTTTTTCTCCTTAACTGTGCCCAATCTATTCATGAATGTTTCAAATGCATTTATCATTTCTGTTAGAGCTTTTTGATTTCTAGATTTTTCCTTTTTAAAAATATTTTAGTTGTTTATTATATAAACAAACAAATAAAATAAATACCTTTATTTTATTTATTTGTTTATATGTGGTGCTGAGAATTGAACCCAGTACCTCACACATGTTAGGCAAGTGCTCTACCACTGAGCCACAAACTCAGTCCATGATTTCTATATCTAGATTTTTCTTTGGAGTCTTTATTGGAGTTTTCATCTCTCTGGCTACATTGCCTATCTATTCTTTTACGTTGTCTGCTTTTTTCATTAGTGCACAAATTATTTTAAATTCTTTGACTTATAATTTCAAACACTGTATCATATGTGAGTCTGGTTCTCATGTTGCTTTATCCCTTCAGATCTTTTTGTCTTATCTTTTGTCTCGTGTCTTGTTATTTTGTCATTAAAATCAGATGTGTCATATCAGATAATAGGAACTGAGGTAAATAGGCCTCTAGTGGAAGGATTTATATTAATCTGGCTGGGAGTTGGGTTTTGATTCCTTTTTGCTGTTGTTATAGGTGTTAGATTTTTCAGTGTTCTTGTTTCCCTTCTTGACTTTGGACTTTCCTAAGTGGTCTTTAGAGAGAGTCTGAGTCATTTGCAGCTTTTTCTATTGTAATTAATATTATTACACTAGACCCTTGATAATATGGTGGTAAGATAAGAGATAAGGGGGGTATTCTATATACTTCCAATTAAACTTCGATCTTAATGGACTTATTTCTTTAACATAAGTTAAATACCTTCACAAGGCTTTTTTAAAAAACATATCCTAATCTCACTTTAGATGATACAGAAAGTCAGAGGGCAATGGATTGGGGTAACTAACAGTCCACCACAACTCCAAGAAAAGGTTCTCATAAAAATCATTCCCTTAGAGGGTACACATTTGTTATAAAGAAAGCTTTGAGGTACAGGGACAATGCCCTCTTGAATTATACAGGCTTATCTTCAAGGGTACCAGGAATACCTTGGAGGCCACAGATATGGGTTTCAGTACCAACTGTGTCTTTTTTCCCTTTAAAATGGAGCCCAAAGTAGCTGACTCTTCCCCACCACCACACACACAACTCATAAACTGGTAATGCAGATATAAGAAAGATAGTAATGCACATAGAAAGAATAGCAATCAAGCTGTCTAATATCATGGATTATTGAGTCAAACCAAGTTCCAATACTATTTCTACATTGTTCTATGTATGTCCTTAGGAGAGCTTATTACTTGAATTGCTTTAATCTTTATCATTTCAGTTTTTTCTATCTGCTTGTTTTGTTTTGTTTTGGGTGGTATTGGGGATTGAGGCCAGGGCCTTGCACATTCTAGGCAAGTGCATTGCTACTGAGCTACATCCCCATCAATTTTTTTGAATTTTTTTTTTACATATTGATGGACCTTTATTTTCATTCATTTATTTATATGTGGTGCTGAGAATCAAACCCAGTGCCTCACACATGCTAGGCAAGTGCTCTACTACTGAACCACAATCCCAACACCCCCATCCATTTTTAATATTATTTTTGAGACAACGTCCTGCTAATTTGCTCAGACTAACTATGAACATGCAACCTTCCTGCCTCAGCTTCCCTAGTAGCTGGGATTATAGATGTGAACTATTACACCCAGCTTTATTCTATCAATTATTGATAGACATATGTTAATATCTCATGATGGTTGTGGATTTATTTCTCCTCATAGTTCTGCAATTTTAACATTTTATCATGAAGGCACACATTCAAAGTCACACATATACATAAAATATAGAGCTAAATTATTTATTACATAATGAAACCCTGGATTACAACCACTCATATCAAGAAATAAAATAACATTAACACCCCAGAGATACTACTGATATCCTCCTGATATCCTCTCTCAATCATTCCAACTTCCCTTCCCACTAGAGATAAAAATGATATTAAATTTTGTGTTAATCATTTCCTTAATTTTCTTTATATTTTATGACTTAGGCAGTATAGTTTAGTTTTATCAATTGTTTAACTTCATATAATTGGAATTATATAGCACATATTTTTATGGCTGGCATATTTTATTAAATAGCATGTGAATTGGACCAAATCTTTATGCCCTCTCCAAATTCATAGGCTGAACTCCTAATTTCCAAGGTGATAGTGTTGGGAGACAGAGGCCTTTAGAGGGTGATTAGGTCATGAGAACATAGCCTCCATGAATGAGATTAGTGCCCTTATATTAAAAACAGGACCCCAGAGAGATCCCTTAACCTTCTGACACATAAGGTTACAGTAAAAAGAGTGTCATTTATAAGGAAGTATGTTCTCACCAGGTATCAAACCTGTTAGCCTCTGATCTTGCATTTCCCAGCTTCAAAAACTATGAGAAATTAATTTTGTTTATAAGCCACTCAGTCCAGTTATTTTATTATAGTAGCCCAAGCTAAAACACTACGCTCATGATATTAATCCATGTTTATGTTAAGATATTATGTTATTTTCATTGATGTGTAGTGTACTGTTAGTAAAAATAACACAGTTTATACTATTATTTTACTCTTTATGGACATTTGGGTTATTTCCAGTTTTAAATTTTATAAATAATGCTGACATGTACATTGTCATTTACGTATCTTGGTTTATGTTTGTACATATTTCTGTTAGGAAGCTATTTATGAGTGGAGTTACATATTCAACTTTAATAGATGACATCAAACTTTTCCAAAGTGCTTGTATCAATTTACACTCTTATCAGCAGTAACAAATTCTCACTTTTCTATATTATCATCACTTGTTTTTTTAATTTCATTGATAACTAATGAAGTTGAGCACATTTTCATATATTTTTGGTGATTTGATTATCTTCATTTTTCAATTTTTTAGTTGCAGATGGACACAATACCTTTACTTTATTTATTTATTTTATGTGGTGCTGAGGATCAAACCCCGTGTTTCACATGTGCTAGGCAAGCGCTCTACCACTGACCCAGCCCAGTACCTTCATTTGTGGGGGTGGGGGGATAGTGGGGTGCTCTACTACTGAGCTACATCCCCCAGTACCAGGAATTGAACCCAGGAGCACTCAACCACTGAACCCACATCCCCAGCCCTATTTTGTATTTTATTTAGAGACAGGGTCTCATTGAGTTGCTTAAGGTCTTGCCATTGCTGAGGCTGGCTTTGAATTTGTGATCCTCCTATCTCAGCCTCTTGAGCTGCTGGGATTACAGGCATGTGCCACGGCGTCCGGATCTCACTAGGTTGCCCAGGCTGGCCTTGAACTTGTGATCCTCCTGCCTCAGCCTACAGAGTAACTGGGATTCTGGTGTGCACCACCATGTCTGGCTGGATATCCTTAGTGATTATATTATTCTCATATGGTTTTTGTCCCACTATTGGCTTATATATGTTTCTACATTGCTTATAGCAGTTTTTAATGTATATATTTTATATCTGAGCTCTTTGTCAGTGAAATATATTGCAAATAGTTCACCCACTCTGTAGCATATTTTTTTACTCTCTCAATGGTGTCATTTGACTAATGGAAAATCTTACCTCAGCCAAATCAGAGTTCTCATTTTTTTCTGTTATAATCAACACATTTGTGTCCAATTTAAAAAGTCTCTTCCTACTTCATAATTATGAAGATTTTTATATTTTTTTTCTAGAGATTCATGTACAATTGACCAGAAGTGGGTTTCTGTGTATTGTACTGGTGTTCTCTCTCTAAAGATTTACATTCAGAAAGCTAGAGATACAGGAAAGCCATGGTGTAAATTCTCAGCTCAAGCAATTAATCAAGAGAAGACCTCTCTAACTCAGGTTTTGTATTCTGTTCAGATCTTTAATTGATTGGCTGAGACTCACCCACATTAAAGAAGGCAATCTATTTTAATTATTCAAATACTAAATCTTATCCAGAACACCTCAAAATAATGTTTGCATAAACGTCTGAGCACCCTGTAGCCCAGTCAAGTTAACACATAATATTAACTACACTGTGACGTGAGGCAGGAGTCAAGATTTATATTTTCCACATGAGCATATAGTTTACTCAGCATTATTTGTTAAATAGTTATCCTCTTCCCCAATTTTATTATAAATCAAAGATCCATAATGCATGAATATGTTTCTGGTATCTATTTGATTTCATTGGTCTCTTTGGCTATCCTTGAATTAACATCATACTAAATTACTAGGACTTAATAATATGTATTGATATTTAGACTTTATATTAATATTCATATTTGATGAACAAAGTCTTTCCAAATTAGTTTTCTCAATAATGTTTAATCTATTCTTAACTTTTTGCAATTTTATATATTCTTTAGAAACAGCTTATTAAGGTCCATGAAAGGCAGAAAGGATTAAAGGAGAGTAGGAAGGAAGAGTTTTATTTAGGATTGTATTAAACATATGATTAGTTAGTTAATAGAAAATGCCATTTTCTTAATATTGAGTTATCCAGTCCATGACTATGGTATATCTTCCATTTAGTTATGCATTCCATTTTTCTCAGTAATGTTTTTTACCATATAAGTTTTGAATATCATGTACTGGATTTAAAAATTCGATTTTGCAATTATTTTGCTGATTAAGAACTGCAATTGTTATAAATAAAAAAAGAACTGCAATTGATCTATCCTGGAGAATTTTCCTTGTACTAATGAAAAGAATACATATTCTGTAGCGTGGAATGAAGTGTTCTGTAAATGTCTGCTAGATATGATTTAATTTAAATTTTTTTGGTTGATTTTCTGCCTGGATGATCTGTTCATTGTTGAAACTGGGGTGTTAAAGTCCCTAAATTTTATTGTATTAGAATCTAACTCTCCTTGTAGATCTAATAATATTGCTTTGTGTATTTGGGTGCTCCAGTATTGGGTGCATATATATTTAACAATGGCTATATTGTCTGGATGAATTTCTCTCTTTTTCATTTCTCTTTTGTCTCTTTTACAATTTTTGACCTAAAGTCTATTTCATCTGATGTAAGTATAGCCACTCCTGCTCACATTTGGTTTCTGTTGGCATAGAATATCTATTTCCATCTATTTGCTTTCAGTCTATTTGTGTCTGTACCAGTGAAATGAGTTTCTTATAGGCAGCAAATAATTGGGTCCTTGTTTTCTTCTTCTTTTTTTTTTTAAATCCACTCATCTATCTTTTAATTAGGGGATTTAATTCCTTTTTACATTCAAGGCTATTATTTTCGTGTAAGAACTTACTCTTGTGAAGAGAGAGCCTAGAGAATGGGAGAAAATTTTTGTCGCCCACTCCTCAGATAGAGCATTAATCTCTAGGATATATAAAAAAAACTCAAAACATTAACACCAAAAAAAACCCCACAAATAACCCAATCAATAAATGAGGAAAGGAACTGAACAGGCACTTTACAGAAGTAAAAATATGATTGGCCAACACATATATGAAAAAATGTTCAACATCTCTAGTCAATTAGAGAAATGCAAATTAAAACTACACTGAGATTTCATCTTACTCCAGTCAGAATGGCAATTATCAAGAATACAAGTAACAATAAATGTTGGCAAGGATGTGTGGGAAAAGCAACATTCATATATTGCTGGTGGGACTGCAAATTGGTGCAACCACTATGGAAAGCAGTATGGAGTTTCCTCAGAAAACTTGGAATGGAAACACCATTTGACCCAGTTATCCCATGACATAAAATCAGCATAACACAGTGACATAGCCACATCAATGTTTATAGCAGCTCAATTCACAATAGCTAAATTATTGAACCAGCCTAGGTGCCCTTCAACAGATGAATGGATAAAGAAAGTGTGGTATATATACACAATGAAATTTACTCAGCCATAGAGAAAAATAAAATTGGGCTGGGGTTGCGGCTCAATGGTAGAGGACTCGCCTCTCACATGCAAGACCCTGGGTAGGATCCTCAGCACCACATAAAAATAAATAAGTGAAATAAAGGTATTGTGTCCAACTACAACTAAAAATATTTTAAAAAGAACAAAATTATGGCATTTGCCAGTAAAGGGATCAACTGGAGACTATCATGCTAAGTGAAATAAGCCGGTCCCCAAAACACAAAGGCTGAATGTTCTCTCTCATACATGGATGCTAACTCACAATAAGGGGAGTAGGAAAGAATAGAAGTACTTTGGATTAGACAAAGGAGAATTAAGGGAAGGAAGGGGAATGGGAATAGGAAAGATAGTAGAATGAATTGGATATTACTTTCCTATATGCATATATGAATATGTGACCCATGTAATTCCACATCATGTACAACCAGAAGAATGGGAAGTTATACTCCATATATATATAATATGTCAAAAAACATTCTACTGTCATGTATAACTAATAAGCACAAATTTTAAAAAAGAATTTACTCCTGTAATTTTGTTAATTATTTTCTGATTATTTTGTATATCCTTTATTCTTTTCTTCCCCATCTTTGTGTTTTGGTGGTTTTCTTGAGTGATAAGATTTGATTTCTTTCTCTTTGTTTGTCCCATTTGAGGTGATGAATATGCTAAATACACTGATCAAATAGTGTATACATATTTTCAAAGCATCTCTTTCTGTCCTACAAATTTGTACAATAATAATATGACAATTAAAATTTAAAAGACAGCAATAGTATTTAAGTATTCAATGACTCTTAAAGAAGAAAGAATAGATTCTGTTGAAATTAGTTTTGTAGTATCCTTTTTACTTTTTCCAATCATTTGAAAACAAACTAATTCTTTTTTATCCCCTGATTGGATTGTGTTATACTTAATTATTATATATTGGCATTGGCCATGCAATGTATAGGTTATGGAGCATTGAAAAATAGCTAATATTTCCTGTTGGCACTCTCTAATGACCTAAATGTGTCATTTTTGTAATAATCTTATGAGATAGATTATGTTATTGTTTTCATTATAAATTGAGGGAACTGAGGTGCAGAAAGACTTTAGGCACCTTGTTCAAGATCAAATCATACATGGCAGAGCCAGGATCTCATTCAGATTGTTCCAGTGACCATAATAATGAATACATAATGCTTACATTTTTTCTAAATTAACTGTAGAATATGGTTTCTGTGTCACGAATTATATTTTCCCTTCAGCACCTGTGTTCTATAAGCAAATATTTGAATACTGTCATTTGGAGATTGGTGCTGATAAAACTAATATTTGCTTTTTTTAAAAAATTGTTATATGCTCCATTTATACCAAATGTCCAGCAAGGCAAATCCAAGAGATAGAAAGTACATTAGTAGTTGCTAGAGCCTGATGTGGAGAAAATGGGATTTCACTGTTAAGCGCTACAGAACTTCTTTTCCTGGAGAGAAAAAAAAATGTTCTAAAATTAGATAGTGGTGTTGATTGCACAATCTTATGGATATACTAAAAACCATGGAATTGCACACCTTAAAAGGGTGGACTTCGTGAGTTGTGAATTATATCTCAAGCTATTTTTTTAAATGAAATTGAAATTTTGTATATTGTTGTATCCTGAACACTTAAACTCATTCATTGTAAAATATACATATAGATTCTTTTAGATTCCCTAAATTACAAAATCATCTTGTCTGTGTGGGACTGTTTGGTTTCTTCCTTTCCAATACTTCCTTCCCTCTGTTTTGATTTCTTTTCTTTTACTTTCTATGACTTGCAGTGATATTTTGAAAAGATCTAGGGCTTCCTTGTCTTATTCTTAATTTCAAAGAGAAAGATTTCAATTCTCACCATTGAATTTGATGTTTTCTATGTGTGTTTTACAAATTTATTTTAATAAATCAAGGAAGTCTCTATTCCTATTTGATAATGGTTTATATTATGAATTCATGCTGAATATTAGTAAATTATATCTATTCATGTTTTGAGATAACCATATAGACTTTATTCTCTTAATATAATGAATTATATCAATTTTCAAATTTTATATCTATCTTTCAACTCTTGAATACTTTAACTTGTTTGCAATATGTTATTCTTTTCATATATGGTAGAATTTTTTCTCATATAGGATTTTTTTTCAGCTATATTAACAAGAAAGATTGGCCTGGGTTTTTCCTTTCCCACAATAGCCTTGTTAGGTTTTGATATTAAGGTTATACTGTACTCTTAAATGGCATTCAGAGTATTTCCTCTTCTATAATTCTCTGAAAGACTCTTTAAGATGGATACTATTTTCTTCCTTAGATGTATATGTGGAAGGATTGTAAACCCCGGAGCCAGGTTCTACCTACCCAAGGCCGCTGCTGTGCGGAGACCCCCAGGTGAAGCCACAGTCACCATGTCTGATCAGGAGGCAAAACCTTCAACTGAGTATTTGGGAGATAAGAATGAAGGAGAATGCATTAAATACAAAGTAATTGGACAGGATAGCAGTGAGATTCACTTCAAAGTGAAAATGACAACACATCTCAAGAAACTCAAAGAATCATACTGTCAAAGACAGGGAGTTCCAATGAATTCACTCTGGTTTCTATTTGAAGGTCAGAGAATTGCTGATAATCATACTCCAAAAGAACTGGAAATGGAGGAAGAAGATGTGATTGAAGTTTATCAGGAACAAACCATTCAACGGTTTAGATATTCTTTTATTTTTTTTTATTTTCCCTTAATCCTTTTTTATTTTAAAAAATAGTTCTTTTGTAATATGGTGTTCAAATGGAATTGAAAACTGGCACCCATCTCTTTAAAACATCTGGTAATTTGAATTCTAATGCTCATTATTCATTATTGTTTGTTTTCATTGTGCTGAGTTTTTGGTGATCAAACCTCAGCTCCCTTCATATTGCCCTCTCCTTTTAAAAAATTACACGTGTTTACAGAGAGGCCACCTTTTTCAGGACTGTACATTTTCAGACTTTTGGTGGTAAATAAGATTGACCAATGTGACTGTCTATAATGACTTTCCAATTGGCCCTGAAGTTCTAGCATGTGACTGCTTCACTCCTGGACTGTGACTTTCAGTGAGAGATGGAAGTTTTTCAGAGAACTGAACTGTGGGAAAATGACCTTTCCTTAACCTGATGCTACTTTTAAAATCTGAGGGTCTGGACCAAAAGAGGAGGACTATCAGGTTTGGAGTCAAGACAAACAGACATGGGGAGAGTAACAACTAACTCCAAAGATGGCTTCACTGAAGAGAAAACGTTTTAAGATTTTTTTAAAAAATCTTGTCAGAAGATCCTGGAAAAGTTCTAATTTTCATTAAAGTTATTCATGCAGAACTGTATACAACAGAACACTGCTCCTTTTATTTTATTTGTACTTTTGGCCTGGGATATGGGTTTTAAATGGACATTGTCTGTACCAGCTTCATTAAAATAAACAATATTTGTAAAAACCTTTTAAAAAGATGTATGTGTGGAAGTATTCACTACAGAAGTTATCTGGGTCTGAAATTTTCTTGGTGTAAAACATCTTAAAAGATTTTAAATTTTGGATTTTTTTATTTTATATTTACAGAATAAATAAGAATTTTTAATTATTTGCGTTTCAATATTTATAAGATGCATATCATTAGAAATTCATATATTTTATTTAAAATTTGAAATTATTGACATAAAATTATTTTAAATATATTTTTAAATCTGTAGGTTTTGAGGAAATACTTCAATTTTTGTTCATTTTCATTTTATAACAGGCCAGACTATGTATTTATTACTTTTATTATCATTTACTAAATAATCAACTTTAGTTTTGTTGATGTATTTTATTATATGTCTGTTTTCTATTTCATTAAATTCTGCTTGTAGATTTATGTCTCCTTGCCTCTAACTCATTTGGTATAGTTTGTGTTCTGTTTCCATATTCTGAAGCTAGTTGCCTGGGTCATTGATTTTCAGTGTTTCTTCTATTCTAATATGTGTACTTCATGTTATAAATATCTCTCTAGGTATGATTCAGTTATAGTCCTCAAGCTTTTTTCTTCCAAATAATGTTTGATATGTAGTTTTAATTACCCTTCACTCCAAACATTTTAAAATTTTTCATTGGACAAATTTGTTATTTAAATTCCAAAAATTTTGTAATTATTTTTACTATTGATTTTTGCTTAATTACACTATGACAAAGAAGTTACTCTATATTATTTCAGGGTTATTGTTTTTTTTTTTTTTCAGGGCCAAGGACCAAACTTAGGACCTTGCATGTGCTAGGCAAGTTCTTTGCCACTGAGCTAAATTCTCAATCCCCTTATTTCAGTTTTTTTTTTTTTGAAATTTGTTAAGATTTATTGTATAACCTAGATTCTATTCAATTTTAGTAAATGATTTGTATTCATTTTAAACAAATATGCAGAGTGCTGTCATTGTGCAGTGTTTTAAATGTCACTGTAGGTCAAATTTACTCATGATTTTGTTCATTTAATTTGTATCCCTACTGATTTTTGTCTTTTATCAGTTACAGAGAAAAGGGTGTTAACAAAAATATAGAAAAATTGTTTATTTATCCTTGTAATTCTGGAAATTTAAAAAATTTTGTTTTGAGATCAAGTTAATAGATGCATAAAATATTTAAATATTATAATGAAGTGACACTCCTTAACTCTTCTAATTCTGTTTGCTTTAAAGTTTATTTTATTATTAATTCCAATGACTTTATTTTGATTAGTCTTTCCATGTTATGATTTTTCTATATATTTACTTTCAATCTTCATGAATCTTCATCTTTCAGGTTTGTCTTTTTTTTATTTTCTTTTTTGGTATTGAGAATTGAACCTAGGGCCTTAGCATGTACATTCTCTGCCAGTGAGCTACCTCACTAGTTCCTCAGGTTTGTCTTTTGTACGGAGCATATAGTTGGGCTTTTTTCCAGTCTAAAAATCTTTGTTTTTAATTTGTTACACGTAGACCATTTGCATTACTGTAATTATTGATAGTAATAGGTATAAATTGATCATTGTATCAAGTTCCTTCTGTTTATCTCATATGATCCATATTAGTTTTCTTTCATATATAGGTGCTGGAAACTGAACCCAGGGGTAGTTTACCACTGAGTTACATCTCAAGTCCTTTTTTGGTAGCATCATTTATTCATTCAGCCAAGATTTGTTGAATTAAAGAATAACTTGAAATATGTTAAGTTCAATGGTCAGGTCAGATTATTGGGGAAAGTAGTTTGGAAAATGTCCTGCCAAAGTAGTGTTTTTGGAACACCAATATGAAGCACTTTTTCATAACATGATGTAAATCATATCCAGTTTTGCTGCATAATTATTATAATAATAACATCCACATTAATTACAACAATTTTCTATCCATGAAATTCACTTGATCATCTCAAAACTCTATGGAAAAAGGTAAGTTATAATTAATATAATTTTTAAAATAATATGAAGAAAATGATGCTTAGACAAAGAAAGAAACTTGCATGATGTCAAATCTCAAGTAGCATATTATGTGTGCATGAGTGTGTGTGTGTGTGTGTGTGAGTATGTGTGTGGTGTGCGCACACATGCACTTCAACCCCAAATCTAAGTTCAGTCCTTTTTTTTTCTTTTTTTAAAATTTTATTTATTTTTTAGTTTTTTAGGTAGACAAAATATCTTTATTTTACATTTATGTGGTCCTACGGATCAAATCCAGTGCCTCGTGCATGCTAGGTGAGCACTCTACCACTGAGCCACAACCCCAGCCCAAGTTCAGTCCTTTTTGAGACAGTGTCTTGCTATGTTGCTGAGGCTGGCCTGGAAATTTCAATCCCCCTGCCTCAGTCTCCAGAGTCGCTAGGATTACAGGCATCCATCACCACTCCCAGATAGTTTTCTCTTTAGGATCATTTTAAAGCATGTATTCTTGGCCTATCAAATGCTAATACTTATACTTTAACAAGGCCATTATGGGAAAGGAAAAATCCAGGCCAATCTTTCTTGTTAACATAGCTGATAAAAAAAATCCTATAGGAGAAAAAATTCTACCATTATGAAAAGAATAATATACTGAAAACAAGTTAAAGTATTCAAGAGTTGAAAGATAGATATAACATTTGAAAATCAATTGATATAATTCATTATATTAAGAGAATAAAGTCTAACTATATGATTATCTCAAAACATGAATAGATATAATTTATTATGTTCAGAATATTTTCATAACAAACTATTATCAAATAGGAATAGAGACTTCTTTGATTTATTATAATTTTACACACTCCCCAAATATTACATTTTAAATACTTTTAATCTCACCCTCTTAACTCATATTTCTGTCAAAATGGATTAGCAATATGATAATATTACTGTTTTATAAGTATTGATTTAAATTTATGTAGATTTTTTTTAATTGCTTCATATCCCTTCCCTCTCCAATCTTCCATCTGAGATCATTTTCCTTTTATCTGAAAAGTGTTCTCTAGGATTTCCTTTACTTCATACCTGCTGGTGTCAAGCATTCTCACTTTTTGTTTATTTGTAAAAGTCTTTATTTCACCTTAATTTCTGAAGTGTATTAGTGATGGTTATCAATATCTAGGTTGGCACTTTTTTTGGAAAACACAACCTGTATTTGACTTTCTTCATGTTGTCGTTGTTACTGTTGAGAAATCAGCAATCAGTCTAACTTGTTTCTTTCAAGGCATAATCTATTTTTTCTGGCTACTTTAAAATTTTCTATTTGTCTTTGATTCTCTACAAATGCACTACATTAGTACCTCCACCCCCATCTTCAGAGGACATGTTCCAAAACCCAGATCTAACACAGTAGGTAGTACCAAACCTCATAATTTAATGTTTTTTCTATAATTTAACTAAGCACCTTACCATGTATAGTGGCCATAATGTTTGCTGTTGAGGTGCAACAGTAAAACTAGCATGAATTTCTTTTTCTTCAAAATTTCATAGATAGAAGATTAATTCTTACCATAGATCTTAGCAACCTCAGTATATGATATTTTTTAAATATTTATTTTTTAGTTGAAGTTGGACACAATACCTTTATTTATTTATTTTTATGTGGTGGTGCTGAGGATCAAACCCAGGGCCTCTCATGTGCTAGGCAAGCGCTCTACCTCTGAGCCACAACCCCAGCCCAGCACATGATATTTTTACTTATTAAGTTGAGAACTCCTACCTTTTCACTTCAGGGAAATACTTTATGTCTTCTCTTTTGGCATGTCTGAATTGCAGTCATCACTACTTTTGTGCCTTGGGTTCACTATTAAGTAAAGTAAGGATTACTTGAACACAGCACTGTGATACAATAACAGTAGATTTGATAACTGAGACTAAGTGACTCAGATGGATATAATATATAGCATGGATGTGCTGGAGAAAGGGATGGAGTGGGATAGCCTGAGATTTCATTGTGCTACTCAGAACAGCAGGCAATCTAATACTTATTATTTCTGGAATATTCCATTTAATGTTTTTGAATTATGATTGACTGGAGGTAACTGAAAACAAAACCACAGGTAAGGGAAGATTGCTTTACTGTGCATTTGGTGTGAGTTTCTCTTTGGGATATGTTGGGACTCTTGAATCTATATATCAGCATCTTTCATTTGTTTTGAAAATTTTTCAGCCATAATATTTTTGGAGATTGTTTCTGAACAATTCCATTTATCTTTTTCTTATGAAAGTTCAGTTGAACATGTTCAATCTTATGTTTTTTTTTTCTTCTACATCTCATAACTTCCCTTCTATTAGTTCTCATCTTCTTTACTTTCTGTGCAGCTTTATGGGTAAGTTTCTTCTGAACACCATTTCTAGTTCTTTAATTTCAAGCTGCATAACTCCTGTTAAACCATCTATTTAGTTACTAATTTCAGCTAAGTTTTGTAAGTTGTTTACTAAAATAACTTCCCTTTGCTTATTTTTCAAATTTTCTGATTTTGAGTTCCCTGTTGAAATCTTCAAGATTAGATTTTGTATAACCAAATACTCTAAGCTTTGTGGTTTAATAGTCATAATCAAGTAATTCAAATCTCATGGATCTGTTTGTGCTGCCTGTTGTCTCTACTACTTATTACTCATAATGTCTCTTTTCTTGTACCTCTGGTTATTTCTGATTTCTGGATATTATACTTGAGCAATTGCTTACTGGATTAACTTTAGGCCTAGGATTATGGAATATTTTGTTTGCATTGGTCAGGGCCGTAAGTGTGCTTACTGTCTGGAATCACTATAATAATCTATATTCGTATCTTAAAGTTTACTAGTCATTCTAGATGATGTAAACCCAAGATACATGTCCAGGTTGGTGTCATATGTATGTAGTCCCAATTACTTGGGAGGTTGAGCCAGAATGATCACTTGAGCCTGACAATTTGAAGCTAGCCTGCACAGCATAGTGAGACCCTGTCTCAAAATAAAAAAAAATAAAAAGGGCTGGGGATGTAGCTTGGTTGTTAAGTGCTCCTGGATTCAATCCCCAGTACAAAAAAAAAAAAAAAGCAAAACAAACAAACAAAAACCCCCATCTGCTCCAATTTTTGTGCATAGCTACTTCTGAGACAGATTTCTGAGTAAATCACCATGTACCAGCATACAGATCTGTAATGCAGGATAAGATCACATTTGATCTGCTACATCTGACCACCTTTCTGGTGAGCTCTTTCTACAAAGAGAGTGGGGAGGGACAACAAGAAGGAAGAGGAGGAGGAGAGATGGGTACAAGGTAGCCTTTGTTAAAGGCCACATGAGGGGTGTAGACCCTATGTGCAGTAGGCACAGAGAAGGGAAAGATCACTTCCAGCTGGGGGGTTTCAAAGGATGAATGAAAGAGGATGAATACCAGACCTCTAATAATGAGAAGGAACAGGATCTGGGAGGAATAAGAGAGCAGGTAGCAGGAAGAAAATGGCATGTAAAGACAATAAGAAACAAATATAGTGTGCTTGGGTCACAAGTAGTGAAAGCAGAGAAGTACATGACTAGTACATGAATGTGTGTCCTGGGGCACAATTCTGATGATGTTAGGATTAAGAGAATAAATTTTGCTCTGTAAGTGATGGGCTTGCCATTCAGGGCCTTCGAAAAGGATAATACCATGTTGAAACTGGGGGAGAGTTAAGTTTAACTTGATGGTAATATACAAAATTTATTGGAATGGAAGTGGGTAGGTAAGGAAGCAGGAAAACTAGAGAAGGAACTATCATAGAGTTCAGATATGAGATTATGAGGTTTTAAGGTAGTTATAGATTAAGGAGATACCCTGAAGCAAGAAGGGGACTTGTTGACTGGGAGAGAAAAATCAAATGATACTTTGATTTCAAGTTGACATTACCTGATCCTTTTGTAAAGATAGGCAAAGTTAATTAATGTCAGGTTGGGATTTGTAGTCAAAACAGGCTAGTTGCTCCCTCCCTCTTTCTATATCCTGACCATCTTCTGGGGCTTAGGTCAAGGTCCATTTCCTTTTTTTTTTTTTTTAAAAAAGAGATATAGAGAGAGAAATTTTTAATATTTATTTTTTAGTTTTGAGTGGACACAACATCTTTATTTTATTTTTATGTGGTGCTGAGGATCAAATCCAGCGCCCACGCATGCCAGGCAAGCACACTACTGCTTGAGCCACATCCCCAGCCCCCATTTCCTTTTGAAAGCTTTCTCTGTATATTTCAGACCAATATCACCAATGTCTTCTTTGAGCCCCTGTTGACCCAAGATTCCATCCTTCCCTTTAGCCCTTTCCACAGATAGCCTCATGTAAAGAAGTTTTCTGCCTACTGAGAGAGCATATCTTCCAACAAGGTAGTGCCCTGCTCTGAGACGTAGCCCTTTCCATTTAGGGATGCAAGGAAGTGCTAGGCATCCTTAGGCTCCTGAAGAAATAAATATTAACTCATCACCCAACAGAGAAAGAAATTGAGAAAATGGGAGATAACAGAGGAACATAGAGACAGCCTCATTCTATGACCTGGCACTATCCAGCTTGTGTAAACTTAAACTCTTAAACAGGATAGGGAGATAGCTTAGTGTGCTCAAGGCCAGGGGTTCCATCCCCAGAACTGCCAATAAAATAATAATTTAAAAAATTCTTAACTGTGAATAAACACTGAGCCCCAGGTTCCTAATTGATTCAATGAGGCAATGAATCCTTATTTCACAGATTGGTGAGAGGGTACCTTATTACCCCACTGACCTATATAAAGCAGCTATCTCCATTCAAGACACTTAGCAAGTACTCAGTAATGGTGAATGTCCCAGAGGTCTCCAGAGGAAAAGTACTGTTTCTTTGTGATTGGTCTTTGTGTCTCCCCCATCCTCACATACTCTTGTGGATGTATAAGAAATACTTATGACTGCATTTTATTGAGGGCCCAAGATGTATTATTATTTCCATGTGTTTCAGATGTGGAGGCAACACAATGGAAGTGACTTACTCAAGGACACAAAGTAGTGATTTTTTTTCCCCCTGGAAACTCAAAGGGATCTCCTGATTCCAGTATTTGGTCCAAACAGAAGCAGCATCCACAGTAACTTGTATTTATGTTTCTCATATACCTGTGCTTCCCAGATGTTCATCTAGAAGGTAACATAATGGGGCAGAAGAGTCATTGATAGTGCAGTGTGTTTTTCTCCTATCCAATCATCTGTTGATCTGATGTCACTGAAGCTCATATTATATATATTAGTTCCTCTTACTACAAAATTATATCTTTAGTGGGAGTTCAAGATGAGGTTTGAAACAACATTTTTTAAAGACCTAATTAGTATATGTTGAACACTTTTATAAGCATTTTTGTTTAGAATTCACAATAATCCTCTGATGCTGATAATGTTATTCCAACTTTCCAGATAAGAAAACTAAGGCTCATGGAGTTTTAGGAACTTTTCCAAGTTCACACAACCAATAAGTTGCAAAGCTGGTATTTTAGTTCTTGACCTCCACAGTAAATAATGAGACTGGCTGTCAAAGTGTATGTAATATGGTAACCATATGATGTGATGCACATAAAATAACAACAAAACCTCTTGATGATGATGATAACAAAGATGAAATATCTCCTTAGGTTTAGGGTCCTGGGCTATGAAGTTAGAGCAAAATGTCAATGTACTGAATAGGCCAGTTTTTTGGCACTATATTGAAATGCTACCTTATCCACATATTAAAAGTGCATTAAAACCTAGGAGTGTAGAAGAGCATTCTTATCTTCTACTAGAAGATAAACCAGTACCACTCTGTTTTAATTATTTATTATTAGAAGCTCTCATGTGTTAAGATGGGTAGACAGAATTCACAGCTTTGTAAGACTGAGTCATCCCATCTGGAAATCTGGCCTCCTAATTGTCTAAACATCCAAAAGACACATTTCTTATCAATTATCTCAACAAAATTCAAAATTTACTTTAGATCTTCAATAATGACTAAAAATTGATTTGAATATAATCAAACTAAGGACAGGGACCCTTTTTAACCTGACGTATAGAATAGCTTCTGAATGAGAGATAATGTATTACCAATAGTTGCTACAAGAGCTGTAATAAAGATGGAACAGGAAAAGGTATGGAGACAATATGATATAAAATATTTTAGAAAAATGAATATATTAGAGGATAGTAAGACTTGAGATACTAAAACCAGAAAGGGACCTGACACTATGGGCCAAGAAAGAGGAGTTGGTTATCTGAACATGCACAGTAAGAGTAGAAATGGGGGAGAACTAAAAGGATTGGTAAGAGTATAATTATGTGCCACATAATGATATTTTGATAGATGATGGACTTCATATATAATAGTGATTCCATAAGATTATGTCACCTAATGACACTGTAGTTATCCTATTTTATATAAATACCTTATATGATGTTTGCACAATGCCAAAATTGCCAATTGATACAACTCTCAGAATGTATGCCCATTATCAAGTAACATGTGACTGTACTTGGTCACAGGGAGAAAAAGGGAATCAGGGATGATTCCCAGACTTTTGCATGGGCAACTGTGTGGTTTCTGCGACCATCAACTAAGATAAAGGAAAGAAGAGAGGGAGATTGTGTGGGAAGGAAGGAAATGAAAGATGATGAAATCACTTGGGGACATTGAATTTGAGGTATTCCAGGGATATCTGAGTGGATATGTCTAATAGTTATTTAAAATGTATCTGAATCAAGTTGACTCTAAAGTTCAGACGGAAAAGTAAATATGCAAGAACATGTAGGGAAAATCTGAAAAAGAAAAATTATTGGGGGTAGTAACTCTTCCAGATATGTGAACTTAATATAATCATCTATAATTCAAACTGGTAGTATGAATATCAAACACACCAATGCAATAGAATAAAAAGCCCAGAAAGCTTCCCAAATACATATGAAAATTTAGCATGTAATAAAGGTAGCATCTCAAATCACAGGGGCAAAGATGGACTTTTAAACAACTGAGAAACTAATTAGAAAAAGAACATTGGCCTTGTGGAGTGGAGATCCATACCTCATACCATACACAAGTATAAACTCTAAACATAAACAAAACAATATGCATATGAGAAGAAAACACAGGTTAATACTTCTCTGACCATAAGTAGGAAAAGATTTCTTAATTATGAATGAAAGCGTAGAGGTGAGAAACGCTTGATATGTTTGACTACATTTTTCAATGCACGGCAGAAAATGCCATAAGCAAAGCCAAAACACAGGTGACAAACTAGAAGGTAATATTTGCAACATATACAACAGGTTTAATAAAGTTAATGTATAAATTCCCACTAGAAAAATATGGAAAAGCCATGAATAGACAATGCACACAGAAAGATATTTAAATTGCCCTTGAACATAGAGAAAGGCAAAAGGAAAAGCCATTGAGATACTACTTCTCAACTATGATATTAGTGAATACTTAAACGTATTTCATATGGTATGTTGTAAGGGCATCAGTAAACACTATTATTTTTGGTGAGAAAGGAAAAATAAATCTGAGGTTTGGGGAGAAAATATGGAGATGCAAATTTGGGAGTTCAGTTTTTAGAGGCAAACGAATGAGAACACACAGCTAGAGAGAACTTGAGGAGAAAGGAGGCCCAGGACAGAACCCTAGGGAATGCTGCCGGTCAGGGTGGCAGCTCAGCTTCCCGGAGAAACCACCGGGCTCTAGAATCAGGCAGAGCTGGTTTTGAAAAACAGTTGTTGGGGTTCAGGAGCTGAGCGCTCTCAACAAAATCGGATATGCTCTCTGATTAGCTGTCACTACTTTAATGGGCATCTGAGAGGTATGCTGTACGACGATGTGGTGAGATGCACCAGGTAAAGCACCTGGAGTTAAGAAGTCTTCCCTCCCCCCACCCCATTTGCCACCTACATTCCCCACTGTCCGCATCTTCTCAGCCCCTTGGGGATGGGGGGTGGTGAGGTGGGTCAGGCAGGAGGGGGGGGGCGAGCTCGGGTGACGCGACGTTCACGTGACCGGCGGGGCGCCGACGTGGGCACCAGCCCCCGCGCCCGCCTGCCCGCCCGCCCGCCCTGCGGTCCGGTCCCGGCGCCCGCGCGGAACCAGCTCCCTGAGCTGCGCTGGGCGGCGGGCGAGCAGCGAGCGGGCTTCTGCGAGCCCGAGGAGGCGCAGGCCTGTCCCGGGTCCTCGCAGGTCAGTAAACAGGCGGGCACTGCCAGCGGACCCGGGGCAGGGGTGGAGGTGGGTGGCAGGATCCCGCAGCAGCGGGCAGGGGGCTGGGGAAGGGATCAGCGATGTCGGTGAGAAGAGGGGTGCAGAGCAGTTGGGGAGGGTGGGCCCTTGCAGTGGCCTGGCTGCTTTCTGGACCCCCATCCCTCCATCCATTTTAGAGCAAACCATGGTGGGGGGGCGTCCCCGCAGTGCGGCAGTGAAACGTAGACGCATTCTGAGGATAACCCCCTCTCACGCTCTGCGCCTGCTAACACAAATTGAATGACTTGAGCGAAAGGGGAGTGGGTTGGACAGGTCGCCTCTGGGAAGGGGGACATGCAGACCCAAACGTAGTTTGGAAAGCATCCTGGTTTGGTGCCCAAGGCCTGAAAAGAAATGGCGGCTGGGGTGCGGGAGAGGGTAGCAGAGGAAAAGGTTGAGTAAGGTGGGCCTGGATTCAGGAAAGAGTCTTGAGTCCGGGTCAGTCCTGAGAGCGCCTCTCCCGCCTCCGCATCCTGTCTGTCTGCAGGTCTGTGCTTCTGTTGTTCCCAGTGCTCTGCAGGGCCTGAAGAGAGGAGCAACCCGCCCAGGATCCCTGCAGGTCAGTGGGGGGAGGGGTAGGAGGAGGGAGCATGGACAGGGACCCAGAGGGGTGAGAGTGCAGAGGACACGGGCCCCGGGCAGACTGTGGTGCCCCACTGCCCACCCCCACCGCATGGATTACACGCACCTCGCCACGCTGAAGCGGCATGGAGAAGGTGACAGGAATGGTTGGCTCTCTGTCAGGGAGGAGTGTGGGGTAAGGGACCTGCAGAGGGCCAGACCAGCTTAGGGGAACCCTCTCAAGGGCGAGATGCAATACTCTGTGGGCCTGCGTTAAACCCCTAGACCTTCAGTTTCCCATGTCTCCTTTTTGTCTCCTCTTCTCTGCATCCCTACCCCCCACGACAGAAGGAGGGGAAATCTCGACATGGAAAAACCCTACAGCGAAAATGAAGGAAAACTGGAAAACGAGGAAAAGCCAGAAGACGAAGTAGAGCCTGAAGATGAAAGAAAGTCAGATGAAGAAGAAAAGCCAGACGAGGAGGGGAAGCCAGCAAGGGAGGGAAAGCTAGAAGATGAGGGAGAGCCAGAAGAGAAGGGACAATCGAAAGATGGGGGCAAGGCAGAAAAGCAGGGCAAGTCGGAAGGTCAGAGCAAGCCACCAGGGGAGGGCAAGCCAGAATCCCAGGCAAAGCCAGCCAGCGAGCCTAGGGCCGCCGAAAAGCGCCCCGCTGAAGATTATGTGCCCCGGAAAGCCAAAAGAAAAACGGACAGGGGCACCGACGATTCCCCCAAGGACTCTCAGGAGGACTTACAGGACAGGCATTTGAGCAGTGAGGAGATGATGAGAGAATGTGCAGATGTGTCAAGGGCTCAGGAAGAGCTAAGGAAAAAACAACAGAAAATGGGTAGTTTTCACTGGATGCAAAGAGATGCTCAGGATGCGTTCAACCCAAGGGGCCAACGGGGTGTCAGGGGAGTGAGGGGCGGAGGTAGGGGCCAAAGGGGCTTACACGACATTCCCTACCTTTAATGCCTTTGGTCATGGATTCAGACTTCTCTGATGAGATATTGCCGGCCCTGCTTTCCCTGGTAGATACTTGCCAGGTCCTGTGCTTTAACCTTAAGCTGATATTTTGCTTTAGGTGTCACTCTTGTTACCAGCAGCCTTTTGACCCAACTACAGCGCTCTTTTAGTACAGGATTTTCACCCATGTGCATGTCCATTGTATAATAACAATAAAAAGTTTGCAAAACCACATATACAGTGTCAGTCCATTTTTATAAAAATGTAAATATGTTTGCATAATGCATTTGTGCTCAGACAAAACTCTGCAAGTGTGTACACTAAAAAGTAGGCAATAGTGACCTCCAAGGTGACCAAGAATAGATATTACCTGTTAGTCTTACCACCTGAGGATTAGGTACCTTCATGCCATTCCTTTGCTGGTGTGCCCAAAGTGGGTCTTCCCTAGGTGGTACCAGGTCAGTAGTCACTGTTGCTCCTTCTCCTGGGTCCTCTACCATCTTATTGCTCCCTAGTGTGTGGTGCTTTTCCTTTTATCTTTCCTTTCTTTTTGCTCACTCATATTTACTTTTCCCTAACTTATATGGATTATATTTTCCACATAATATTTTTTAAAACCCAAATCAGAAAGCAATATGTGATAAGTGACTGAATTATTGAAGAATATTATGAGGGCAATAAAGATATTTAAAATTCTTGCTATCAGAATGTAAAACAAATAAAGTTAACAATACCTCTGGGACTCAGAACTAAAATCAGCCTGGCACTTATAACAGGGTTATTCTTACTATAAGAGTTAGTCTTATCATCTGTGAAATGGGGATAATTACTTGCTTCACAGGATTGCACAGTGCATCAGATGGCATGATAAATATGTGATATGTTTTGAGCTAGCTCCCTTGCAGTAGCAGGACCCTGGACCTTATTATACACTGAAGCGGGAGTTGAAGGTAGTTCTTACCCATGCCCAGGAAGAACTCCAAGAGCTGAGAAGGGGTGTCATTCTTCTCTGGATACAACCATATCTGTTTGGGCAGTCCCATCATGCTATGACCTATAACTGTACTCCCTCCTGACAACCTCTTCTATAATGGAGTCCTCATGGTGACAAGGCCCAACTGATTCTCTACAATCCCCAAAGAGCTAAAACCCCTATTTGACCCCCAAAGGAATATGCATAAAGGCCCTCTCCTAATGCATATTTTGGTGCATTCTGCATGTCAGACTTTTGGATTAGGGGTGCTCAACAGGTAAATCCTATGTAAATATTCCAAAATCCAAAAAAAAACTTTGAAATCTGAAATATTTCTGGCCCCAAGCCTTTCTGTTAAGGGATACTCAACCTTTGGTAACATGTGTTTTCCTTAGTGGAACACCCTGTTATGCCATGAAATTTTTCAATCAAATGTTACTAAAATTTATCAAAAAATAAAATTCAGGAGCTGGGGTTGTAGCTCAGTGGTAGAGCACTTGTCTAGCACATGTGGGACCTGGGTTCAATCCTCAGCACCACATAAAAATAAATAAATAAAATAAAGGTATCATGTCCATCTACAACTACAAAACTATTTTAAAAAATAGAATTCAAAGTTATATCTCTGGGCTCAGCCTGCAAAATAGTTAAGCCAGCCTTGTGCTCTAATTTTTAAAAGTTTGTTTCAATTAATTTTTCAAGGACAAGACTTGCCCATCAAATCCTGGAGTAACAAAGGTTTAGAGTCCAGGGTCCAGGAGGGAGAGACACCCCTGCTAATGTGTTTTCCCAGACTCTTTGGAAAGAATTGTCAGTGGAGTCTGCTCTGCAGAAGCAGTGTGAAAGAGATCAGGCTCATCCTCCCTGCATTGTTCAGGCACCAGTGCACTTCATTTTCCCATTCAGAAGCTACCTGAATGGTGGTCAAGAAACAGGGGCCCAGGGCAACTCCCTCATGGTTTAATGTCCTGACCAAGATTCTATTTGTTTTTACTCATTGGAAGAGTCTTGAGATCTAAATGCTAGCAGGCCACATCATTCCCCTCTAACTAGCCATATCTGCTTATTCAGATACTGAGTGTGTCCACTGAAGGCATCCACTGCAGAACAAACTCTCAATAAATGAGAAGAAAATAAATGACCATCTCTGTAGTGTCTGTCAGCCTCTTCTCACATCCCACTAGGCCAGGGTTTGTTCCATGGGCCCATGTATGAAGTGACCATAGGAAGTAAGAATAGTGCTATGAAAGAAGTCAATAATATCGGCTTCCCTCACCAACCTAATCTAACTATTGTTACAGCCGAGTTTGGAATCTGTCAAAAGCAGAAACCAGTGATGAGTCTCAGATATTGTAGCATTTCCAGAAGGAAGGTTGATAACAGTGGGCTTCTTCCACCAGGAAGAGGCAATACCTGATCTTTAAATGGAAATAATTGTACTTTTTACAGTTTTATTGAGGTATAATTCACATACCATAAATTTGTGTGCTTTTAAAGCATACAATTTAATGGCATTTAGTATATCCAGAGTTGTGTATCCATAGCCACTATCTAATTTTATAACATCCTCATCATCCAAAAAAAGAAACCCTTTATACATTAGCAAACATTATACATTCCCCTTTTTTCTCCATCCCTCAACCCAACTTTCTGGCAACCACTAATTTGTCTCCATGGTTGAATATTGTTGACATTTAATATAAATGTTATCATATACTATATGGGTTTGGTGAGGGTACTGGAGCTTGAAGCTGGGGCATTCTACCACTGAGACACATCTCTAGCCCTTTTTGCTTTTTATGTTGAAACAGGGTCTTGCTAAATTGCTGAGTCTATCCTTGAATTTGTGATCCTCCTGCCTCAGCTTCTCAAGTGACTGGGATTACAGGAGTGTGCCACTTCCTCTAGCTCAATATGTGGGCTTTGTGACTAGTTTATTTCACATAGCTTGTATTTTGAAAGTTCATCCATGTTGTAGGATGCATTAGTACTCCATTACTATCTTACTATCTAATAATATTCAATTAAATGGTAAACCACATTTTTAAAATTCATTTAATTGGTCACAACATTTAAGTTCTTTTCACCTTTGGCTACTATAGATAACGTTGCTATGGATATTTATGTAAAATTTTGTGTTTGAACACTGTTTTCAATTCTTTGGAGGATATTCTTAGGAGTAAAATTGCTGGGTCATATGGTAATTATATGCTTAATATTTTGAAAAACTGCCCAACTATTTTCCAAGGGAAATTTATCATTTTGCACTTACACCTACAGCACATGAGGGTTACAATTTCCCCATATTCTCCCCCAATTCGCTATTTTCTGCCTTTATTTTATTCATTCTAATGGGTGTGGATCTTCCTGTCATCTGATTTGCATTCCCATAATTGCTAACAATTTAAATATCTTTATTGGCATGGGGACCATTTGTATATCTTCTTCTTCAGGGAATTGTCTAAATAAACCATTTGCCCTTGTTTAAGTTGGGTTTATTTTTTCTTTTGTTGTTCACTTGTAAAAGAACTTTATATATTCTAGGGTCAATTCCCTTATCATGTAAATGATTTGCAAATGTTTTCTCCCATTATGTGGATTGTCTTTTAAATCTTTGTATGATGTGCTTTGAAGTACAAATTTTTTTTTAACTAAGTCCAATTTATCTGTTTCATCTTTCTTCTTTTTAAAACAAATATTTTTAGTTGTAGATGGACACAATACCTTTTTTATTTATTTATATTTATGTTATGCTGAGGATTGAACCCAGTACCTCACACGTGCTAGGCAAGGGCTCTGCCATTGAGGTACAATCCCAGCCCCTTCTATGCTTTTGATGGCTTATTTAAGGAAACATTGTCTAACCCATGGTTGTGAATATTTACTCCTATGATTTTTTGACATTTATTTTTTAGTTGTAGTTGGACACAATACCATTTACTTATTTATTTATTTGGTGCTGAGGATTGAACCCAGGGTCTTGCACGTGCTAGGTGAATGCTCTCCTGATGAAGCACAACCTCAGCCCCAACTCCTATGTTTTCTTCTGACTTTTAAAAAATATTTATTTTTTAGTTATAGGTGAACACATATCTTTATTTTATTTTTATGTGGTGCTGAGGATCGAACCCAGTTCCTCACACATACTAGGCTAGTGCTCTACCTCTGAGCCACAACCCCAGCCCCTTCTTCTGATCTTTAGAGTTTCACTCCTTACACTTAGATATTTGATTCATTTTGAGTTTTCATATGATGTAAGATAGGGGTTTTTTTTTTTTTTTTGGTTTTTCTTTTTCTTTTTTTAGGGAGCAGGATTTTTATTTATTTATTTTTCAATAATTTTTTTTACTTTAAAAAAATGTTCTAATTAGTTATACATGACAACAGAATGCATTTTGTAGGATAAGGGTTTATGCTCATTCTTTTGCATGAAGATATCCGGTTGTACCTTTTCTTAAAAAACAGTTATTTGGGTATTGAATGATTTTTGGAACATTTCTCAAAAGTCCACTGACCATAAATGTGAGGGTTTAGTTCTATACATTCAATTGTTTTACTTATATATATGTCTGTCTTCTGCCAATAGCATACTGCCTTGATTACTATTGCTTTGCAGGAAGTTTAGAAAAAGAGAAATGTGAGGCCTCCGAATTTCTTCTCCTTTTTCAGGATCGTTTTGCCTGTTTTGGGCACCTTGCACATCCACATGAATTTTGGGATAACCTTGTCAATTTCTGCAAAGAAGTCTGCTGAAATTTTGAAAGGGCTTGCTGTGAATCTGTAGGTCAATTTGAGGATTACTGCTACTTTAACAATATTGTCTTCTAATACACAAATATAGCGTGTCTTTACATATATTTAGGAATTTAATTTCAATTTTTTTAGTTTTCAGTGTATAATTCATGAACTTATTCAGTTAACTTTATTCCTAAACATTTTTTTCTTTTTGTTTTATTTTGTTTTATAGTACTGGGAATTAAACTTGAGGCCTTGCACATGCTAGGCAAGCACTCTACCATTGAGCTACACCTAAGTCCATTTTATTCTTTTTAATGCTATGTAAATGAAATAACTTCTTTATTTCATTTTCAGTTGATTTATTGCTAGTGTATAGGAATATGATATTCATATAGCCAAGTACAGTTTTGCATGCCTATAATCCCAGCTACTTGGGAAAGTGAGACAGGAGGATTGCAAGTTCAAGGCCAGCCTTGGCAACTGAGTGAGTCCCTATCTCAAAATTTTTTAAAAAAAGTAAAAAATGTTGGGATGTAGTTCAGTAGTAGAACACTCCCGGGTTCAATCCCTAGTACTGAAAAAAAAAAAAAAAGAAATACAATTCATTTTATATATTGATATTATACTCTGCAACCTTACTGAACACATTTATTTGGAGGTGTGGATACCTTAGGAATACTATTTACAAGATTATTTTATTGGGCTGGAGATGTAGCCCCGTGGTAGAGTTCTCGTGTAGTGTGTGTGAGGCCCCAGGTTTTTTCCCCTAGCACCATTTTTAAAAAAATAAAGATAGTTTTATCTATGAATGGAGATAAATTTACTTCTTCATTTCAATCTAGATTACTTTTACTTGTTTCTCTTGCCTAATTGCACAAGATAAAATCTCCAGTATAATACTGACTAAAAGTATTAAGATTAAATATTCTTGTATTGTTCCTGATCTTAGGTAAAATACAGTAATGAGTCTTTAACCATGAGGTGTATTGTAATCTATAGCTTACACTTGTATATGTTCTTATCAGATCAAGGAAGTTTCATTTTGTCAAGTGTGATTTCTGGGTCTGGTATGATCATGTGATTTTCCCTTTGTTTTATTAAAATGACATTTTATATTAATTGATTTTCAGATGTTGAATTAGATTTATATTCCTAGGATGAATTTCATTTCATCATTCTTAGGATTAATTTCATTTGGTTCTTTATATATTATGCTGGATTAATCACCATATTTAGTATTTTGTTAGTATTTTGTTGAGGATTTTTGTTTCTATATCCATAAGGGTTATTGATCTACAGTTTATTTTTCTTAAGATGGTTTTATCTGGTTAAGTATTAAGATAATGTACATGTCATAAAATGAATTAGCAAGTATTTTCTCCAACTATTTTTGTAAGAGATTTTGAAGGGTAGTTATTTTTTAGAGTTTTCTAGAATAAATGAAGTTATCTGGGCATGGAAATTTCTTTGTGGGAATTTTTATTACTATTTCAATCTCTTCAATTGTTATAGGTTGTGTTAATCAGTTTTTCATTACTTTGATCAAAATATCTGATAAGAACAATGTATAGGAATAGAAGTTTTATTTTGGCTTACAGTTTCAGCAGTCTCTGTTTGTTCATGGTCATTTGGCTGTAAGGCAGAAAAAAACATGACAGTGGAAGGGGAAAGCTGTTCAGTTCACAGCAGATAAGAAGGAGAGAGAGGTGAAGGGCTTGGGGACTAGATAAACCCTTACAGTGCAAGTCCTCAGTGACCTACTTCCTCCAACTAGGTCCTAACTCCCAGTAGTCCATTCAGCTATTAATAGATTAATTCAGCAAAAGGATTAATCCTCTGATGAAGTCAGAGCCCTAATCATTGCCTAAAAGCCCCACCTCTGAAAAATGCTGTATTGGGGACCATGCCTCCAACACATGAGCTTTTATGGGCATTCCAGATGCCAACCAAAACAGAGATCTATTCAAATTTTCTAATTGTTCCTGAGTTGGTTTCAATACACTGAATCTTTTTTAGAAAATGCCTATTTCATCTAGGTTATCTAATTTATTGCCATATGGTTGTTCACAGTATTCTATTATAGTACTCTTCTTCTCTGTAAAGTCAGTAGTTATGCCCCAATTTCATTCTTGATTTTGATAATGTGGGTCTTCTTGTTCTTTATCTCTTTCTTTCTTTCTCTTACTTTCTTTATTCTTTTTCATTTTTTAAGGTGCTGGAGGTCAAACCCAGGGCCTCACACCCACAAGGTAAATGCTCTACCACTAAGCTATATCCCCAGGCTTCTGCTTTTTCTTGATGAATGTAAGCTAGCAGTTGATCAATTTTGTTGGTTTTTGAAAAGGAAATTTAGTTTCATTTTCTGTGTTGTTTTTCTATTCTCGTTTATTTCTGCTCTAATCTTTGAGACTTCCTTTGGGTTTAGGGTGTTCTGTTTTTCCCAGTAATTATGTTAAATCATGAAACAAGTCTCAAAATATTTAGAAGGATCAAATTAATATAAAATATGTTCTAAGACTAAAATGGCATGAAATTAGAAATCAATAACATAAGGAAAATTGGGAAATTTGAGAATATGTGGACAATAAAAACACTTCTAAATAACTAATCGGTCAAAGAATAAACAGAGGAGAAATTACATACTATTACATAATAATTTGAGTTCAAAGAAAATGAAAACATACCAAAGTTTACTGGATGTAACTAAAACAGAATTTAGAGGAAAATTCATAGCTGAAGACACCTATATTTTAAAAAGAAGAAAGAAAGAGAAGATGGGGGGGAGGGTGATAGTAGAGGATAGGAAAGGTAGCAGAATACAACAGTCACTAGTATGGCATTATGTAAAAATGTGAATGTGTAACCGATGTGATTCTGCAATCTGTATTTGGGGTAAAAATGGGAGTTCATAACTCACTTGAAACTAATGTTTGAAATATGATATGTCAAGAGCTTTGTAAGGTTTTGAACAACCAATAAAAAATAAATAAATAAAATAAAATAAAAAGAAGAAAGAATTTGTTTAATAACCTAATATTCCACCTTTAAAAAAAACTATGAAAAGAATAGAGAACTAAAAACAAAGCAAGTAGAAGAAAGGAAATAAAATAGATGAGAGTGGAAATTAATGAAATAAAGAATACAAAAACAGTAGAAAAAAAATGAAGCCAAAATTTTGTTCTTTGAAAAGGTGAACAAAACAATGAGTCATTAACTGTATTGATGAATAAAAAAATAGGAAAACATGAGAAGATTCAAGTTAGAAAAATCAGGACTGAAAGAGGAGACATTACTACCACACTTACAGAGAAAGAAAGGATTATGGAAGCATACTACTAACAATTATATAACAATGAATCAGATAGCCTAGATGAATTGGACAAATTCCTAGGAAGACAAACTACCAAAAGTGACACAAGAAGAAATAGAACTTTTGGATAGACCAGTAACAAGTAAAGAGATTGAATTAGTAATTTTTTAAATCCTACAAAGAAAATCCCAGGCCCAGAGGAAGGAATACTCCCCAATGAATATGAGACTAGGAGCACTCTTATATCAAAACAGGACTAGACATAACAAAAAACTATAGCTTGATATCATTTATGAATATAGATACAAAAACTCCTCAAGAAATTACTAGCAAAATGATTTACCAGCATGTAAAAAGAATATTCAGTGACCAAATGGAATTTATCTCAGGAAAGCAAGCTTGGTATAGCACATAAAAATCAGTCAATATAAAACCATATTAGTAGAATAAAGGCCAAAACTATTTCAATAGATGCAGGAAAATATTCTGACTAAATCTAGCACCCTTGCATGATAAAAAAAAACACACACACACACAAAAAAACCCCTTACAACCCAACAGGAATATAAGGTGTCATGGTTTGGATATGAGATATCTCCTGAAAAGCTCATTTGGCAATGCAGGAATTTTCAGAAGTGAAATGAATGGATTATAAAAGCTATAATCTAATTGGTGGATTAATACATTGTATGGATTAATAATTTGAGTGGATTACTGGGTGGTAACTGTAGGCAAGTGGAAATGGCTGAAAGAAGTAGGTCATTGGAAGTGTGCCTTTGGGTATTATATTTTGTCCCTGGCTCCTTGTGTTCTCTCTCTCTCTCTCTCTCTCTCTGCTTCCTGGATGCCATGAACTGACAGGTTTCCTGCACCATGCCCTTTCACCCTGGTGTTCTGTCTCACCTCAAGTCCAGAGCAATGGAGTCATTGGAACATGGACTGAGACCTCTGAAACCATGAGCCAAAATAAACTTTTCCACCTCTATGTTGCTCTTGTCAGGTATTTTGGTCACAGTGATGGAAAGTGGACTAATAAACAAAAGAGCCTCCACAACTTGATGAAGGACATCTATGAAAAATAAGCAAGTTACATCATACTTCACAGTGTAATAAAGAAAAACTCCTCCCTAAGAACAGAACATGACAAAGAAGTCTCTTACTGTTTCTATTCAACTCTGTATTGGATTATTCTAGCCAGGGCAATTAGGCTAAAAAAATATAATTAAGTAAATAAAGCATCCAGATAGGAAAGGAAAAAAATTAAAAGTGTTTCTATTTTTAAATAATAATCTTGCTAGGTGTAGTGGTACATAACTATAATCCCAACTACTTGGGAAGATAAGAAGGATCTCAAGTTTAAGACTAGCCTGGGCAATTTAGCAAGATTCTGCTTCAAAGATAAAAATAAAAAGGACTGGGAAGGTAACTTAATGGTAGAGAGCTCCTGGGTTCAATCCCCAGTACCACTAAAACAGAAAAAAAATCCCTTAAATCAAAAAAGTGATAGCTAAATCTTTAAAACTCAGAAGAAAACATAGGGGTGTGTGTGTGTGTGTGTGTGTGTGTGTGTGTGTGTGTGTGTGTGTTTCCTCTTGATGAGGTCAAATGTATCTTGTCTTTTTTCATATATGCATTTGTCTTCAAAATGAAGAAAAAATGCTTAACCCAAGGTCATATATATAATTATATATGCTTAACCCAAGGTTAAGCATATATAATTAATTGCATACATTAAAAATAATAACAACAGATTCATAACATACATAGAAGTAAAATATACAATGATAGAAAAAAGATGGAAGGGAGAATGCACAATTATAAGGTTCTTCCTTTACCCATGAAGTCATATATTATTTGATGGTAGAATGTGATAACCTAGGATATATATGACAAACTCCAGATTCATGGGTCAGAGATTTTGATGGGTGGGGAGCAGGTGTAAAACAGAGAGCTGGAAACCTCTTTCCAATGAAAATCACTTCACTTACAACACAATATGGAGATCAAACATAAGAGAGCTCTCAAAAATAGTAAAGATTTTTATATGTGGTATAATGAAAATATATATTTGTTCTGTGTCCCCAGTTCCTGGCACGGAACACCTAAAACCCTTGGAATTTCCTGAAATATGTTGCCTTTTGTTATTCATATGAGACAAATTTGACAATACCTGAATTTCCACTAATGAGGTGACTCAATGTGGAGCCCCTAGATAACTTCAGAACAGGGACTGGTCACCAGAAAGACTAAACAGATGATTAGGGAGTTGGAACTTTAACCCTGCTCCCCACTAAAGAAGGAACAAGAGTTGGATATGTAGTTTAATCACTAGTGGCCAATGATGTAGTCAATCATTCCTCCATTAAAACCACAAAATGAATTCACTCAGGAGTTTCTGTGTTAGTAAACACATTTAAATGATGGACAGACAGGGTACTCATAAATGGCATGGAAGTGCTGTGCCAAATATATCCCATACCTTACCCTGTGAGTGTCTCATTTAGCTGTTCCTGAGTTGTATCTGTTACTGGAGGTTGAGAGTCATCTGTGGAGCATGTGATTTATTTCTCTTTTCTTGAGTGTAATTGTCTAAGATTAGGCAATTATGCCAGCACAGATACAGAATTATACAATGAGGCAGAGGTAGATAGTGTTTAGGGAAGGCTTATTACAAGGCAAGAGAAAGTGAGATAGAACCCAGTGGGAGGGGCAGGCAGATCCACTGGGGACCAAAATGCATGGAAATGATGAAGCTTTTCCCTTTTGTTAGGATATGGGGTGGGAATGTGTATTGGCATGAAACCTTGGCCATGTCTCTTTGGGCCTGGTGTTTTGCATAGTTGTTGTCTGTTTAGGAAAATTCATGTGTCTATGTTGTGTTAAAATTGTGAGCATGTACCTGAGTACTTAGTTTGTTTTGCTCTTTTTGGCCTAGTGCCACAAGCAGAAGGAAATATAATTGTGGAACTGATCCTTGGAGCAGCTTGTGGGTGCATGTGTCACCTTGGAAACAGGATGTGTGCCTATAAATCTATAGGAGATAGTGTTGGGCCTCTTTCTGGAATGTGGCAGAAGACTGGTACCTTTAGATCCATTTCTGATCATGGGATGTTTACAACTGCTCTCTTTTCTCATTCCCCCCTCCTTCCATTCCTGCTCATTTGTAGCTAACTACCTTGCTAACATATCTTTTATGATAAGCTGGTTATAGTAAGTAAAGTACTTTCCTGAATTCTGAGTCATTCTAGCAAATTACTAAGCTTAAAGAGGGGGTGAGAGGAACCCTCAAATTTGTAATTGGCCAGGCAGAAGTGTGGGTAGCCTGGGCACCCCATTTGCTTCTGGTATATGAAGTGGGGCAAGTCTTATGAAACTTAACCCTTAACCTGTATAGTCTTGTTTTAGTTAGCTTTTACACATCTGTGACCAAAAAGACCTGACAAGAACAATTAGAGGAGGAAAAGTTTGTCTGGGGACTCATGGTTTCAGAGGTCTCCTCAGGGCTTGAGGTGAGGAAGAACATCATGGAAGAAGTGTGAGGCAGGGGAAAGGATGCCAGGAAGCAGAGAACATTCTGCTCAGCAAGGACAAAATATCAACCCCAAAGTCAGGCCCTGAGGGACTGACTTCTGGCTACAGCCTATCTGACTATAATTACCACTCAGTTAATACCTATCACACTGATTAGGTTAAGGCCCTCATAACCCAAATGTTTCACCCCAAAATCTCACACATGAGCTTTTGGGGGACACCTAATACTTAAACCATAACAGGTCTTTACTAATTCTGAGGCATTAATGTTGACATAGGCTTGCTGCCCTATGCATATTGAAGCTAATACTATGGCATCACTCTTTTTTTTTTCAAAAAATAAAAGGGTCTATCTACATTTTGGGAACAAATTTTTTCCAAATGCATGTCAGATAGAGCACTAACCTCCAGAATATATAAAGAACTCAAAAATATTAACACCAAACAAACAAACAACCCAATCAATAAATGGGCAAAGGAGCTGAACAGACACTTCTCAGAAGATATACAATCAATCAACAAATAAATGAAAAAAATGAACATCTCTAGTAATTAGACAAATGCAAATCAAGACTACTCTAAGATTTCATCTCATGCCTGTCAGAATGGCAGTTATCAAGAACACACACAATAGGGCTGGGGTTGTGGCTCAGTGGTAGAGCACTCACCTAGCATGTGCGGGGCGCTGGGTTCGATCCTCAGCACCACATAAAAATAAAATAAAGGTATTGTGCCCAGCTACAAATAAAGCAAAATAGTTTTAAAAAAGAATACAGACAACAATAAATGTTGGTGAGGATGTGGGGGAAAAGTTTTGCTCATACATTGCTGGTAAGATTGCAAATTGATGCAATCACTTAGAAAAGCAGTATGGAGATTCCTTAGAAAACTTGAAATGGAACCACCATTTGACCCAGATATCCCACTCCTCGGTCTATACCCAAAGGACTTAAAAACAGCATACTACAGGGACACAGCCACATCAATGCTTATAGCAGCACAATTCACAATAGCCAAACTGTGGAACCAACCTAGATGCCCTTCAATAGATGAATGGATAAAGAAACTATTATGTATATATTGTACACACACACACACATACACACACACACACACACACACACACACACACACGATCAATGGGTAGGAGGGCCAGGAGCTAAAAATGAGCTTGAATCTATCTCCTTGATCAGTTGTTAGTGGGAGAATTTATAAAAAGGGAGAGGGGAGAAGCCACTTGTTGACTGGATGTAAGAAGACAGCAGGTTTAGGGTTCTTTTACACAAGCATAGATGGTGGTCATGACTCTTCACAGATTGTATGTTTCATTTCAGGGAGTTCTGCACAGGGGATTTTGAGCTTGTGATGTTAAAAGGTCACTGGCTTCTTCTGCACATGTCCCTTCTTGAAAAGTCAATTCCAAACCATCTGTGAGTGGAGTCTGGAGGATTTTTCTGAAAGACCACTTAAAACTTTGTTATTTAAGGAATTTATGTCCAGTGTGTACAGACCTTTGCTGATTTTAGTTTCATAATTAGAAAGAATTATAGGACATAAAATTGTTATCAGAGAATTAGACAATTGGTTGGTGTTGAAAAACAACTACACATTTAGTGTCAGAAGTAGTGCCCAATGCTCACTTTGGCAGCACATATACTAAAATTGGAACAATACAGAGAAGATTAGCATGGCCCCTGTGCAAGGATGACATGCAAATTCATGAAGCGTCCCATATTTTTAATCAGGTCCTCTCCTGAGAAAGTTTCCAAGTTCTCTCATTTTGACTACTGACTTAGCAATTCATTTGTCTATTTTAATAAATGTTGTTCAGACACCAAGAAAAAAAAAGAAGTGCCTGAAAATATCACACATTGTGAAAGACAGTTGAGAGGACCTATATCATTAGAGATATAGACTAAACTATAGACCTGCTAACTGCCAGTGATAATCCAGAAAGGGAAAGCTGGGAAGACTCCTCCTGGGATCAGGAAAAAAAAAAAAACTCATTCGGTAGAACAATGTATGCCTCAAGGCATAGTTGAAAACAACAGAACAATTAGCAGGCAATTAGTGGAGTTTAACAGTTGGGTGTGGTCAGGGAAAAGAGACTATCAAAGAAAGCCCTGCAAAAACTACCCTAATCCTAGGGTGACTGTGGGCATAGCCAAAGCTGTGCATCCTGAAGAGTAACAAAGAACTTCACACTATGTGCGGACATAGATTTTACTAAAATAATCCAGTTAGTCACTAAACATATAAACATGGAAGTAACAATAACAAGACCCAGATGGGTAAGGCAGAACCAGTACCCAAAACTTCCATATTATTTAAAATGTTCAGTTTCCAACCAAAAAAAAAATCAGTGATATTTGCAAAGAAATAGGGAACTATGACCCATATACCAGGAAAAGCAAACAATAGATATTGCCTGACAAAGTGACCAGATGATGGATTTAACAAAAACTTTAAAGTACATATTATACATGTCAAGACATAAAATAGCAATTCTGTTTTAATTGAAACAAGCAGTTTGTTCTGAGCTAAATATGAGTGGCCATTGCCTGGGAATGTAGATTCAAGTTCCCTGAATGATGTGTTCCTAAATGAAAAGAGGTTACATGAATTTTTATAGCCAAAGAACAAAGAAAGTCATAAGTCAATGCATTAATCAAATACTTGGTGGGGGTGTCACTGGATGGGGTCTGAAGAATTTCCCAAAGGGAAAAAGGAACCTTAACTCAGTGCTTGCAGGTTCTTGACTGATGTGGCAGAAAGGAATTTCAGGATGAGTCAAAAGAAGCACAAATAAATATTTATTCAGGAAAGCAATCAATAGAGCAGGACATGTACTCAAAGGGAGAGGGTGAGGGTGCTAGAGAGTGAGACATGCTTTTGGGGTCTCAGAGTTCTTTTAAAGGATACTTTGTAAATGGTGAGCATGAGAGGTATGTGGGGTGACATCAGCATAATGAGTTCCATTCTTTTGATCATGGAGCAGAGTGGGTCACAGTGACCTGGTTTTTCTCAGAATCTTTAGGTTGACAATATTTAGTTAATAGCACTTAGACTGTAACATATCATGAGATATCTCTCTCTCTCTCTCTCTCTCTCTCTCTCTCTCTCTCTCTTCCTTTTAATCAGTCTAAAATACATTCTGTAAGCTAACAAGGCATATAGGCACCAATTATCTGGATTTACAGTGCTCTAAAACTTATTAGAACTGTTAAGAATTCAGGCTTGGAAGAAAACAGGCCTGAGGAGTGAAGAGAGTTCATGTCTTCTTTCTACCTATTTTTCTTCTGTCCTATGTCAGGGCTACAGCAAAGCAGGGAAATCTTTGCTAAAGGTTTCAGATATTATAGCATTCTTAGCTTTGAGGTTGATGGAAGTTTGAGGTCTGCTAAACTTAATCTGAGAGGATTACTTATACTCATGGGAATATTAGGTCAGATACAAAGGTTAAAAGTAAATGGCTATTTTTCTAAATGGCTTAGGATAGCCCAAGATAACTTTGACTCTCAGTCTACAATGTTCCATCTCTCCAGAAACATGATGTTCTACCCAGCCAGGGTCAAACATTTTCTGTAAGTACCTTAATATACATATGGTTTCTTCAGGGAACTTCAGCTTCATAATATGTTCACAGAACAAAAGGAAACCTTGATAAAGAAGTAGAGGAGGAGGATGTTCAAATACAGAATATTAGTAAAAGCAGAAAATCATAAAAACAGAAATTATGGAATTGAACAGTACAATGACTAAAATGAGAAATTCAATAGTAGATTTGAACTGCCAAAAGAATTAGTGACTTGAAAGCTAGACTGATAGAGATCATGCAATCTGAACATCCAAGAACAAAAAGCTAAAGAAAAATGTACAGAAACTTGGAGAAATTTGGGACAATATTAAGAACAATATTTGATGAAAGAAATGACTACCAATGGTAACCTGAAACCAGAGTAAATAAATAAGTAAAGGGATCATGAATCACATATAGTACAGAAGGACCTGGTATTCAATGCAGTTAGTAGGGTGGCAGGGTAGGCACTGGAATAGCAGTGGACAAGCCAGCTATTGATAACACACCTGCTGAGCATGGGATTGTGCAACCATGGCCATCCAGATTCTTAGCACAGTGAGGACAGTGTTGCCCAGGCCTAGGAAACAAGATCAGAGGACAATTCTCCAGGAGAACTTTGAATCTCTTAATGAGGCCAAGACCTTGAACCTGAAACTACTCAATCTTTGGAGGGGACCATGAATCTAGAAGACATTCTCTGCCTTGTTCCACTGGTGACTTTGAAGAGACATTATGTGGAAAAGACTGAGAAGCCAGAGGAGGCACTGTACATTGAAGAGACCAGGCAGCCAAAGGAGGTACTGTACATGAAAGGGCCTGTAGTCCAGGGGAGATGCGGTATGGAAGAAGACCATGAAACCAGATGAGGTACCATTTGTGGAGCAGTCTGTGGAGCCAGCAAAAAGCCTGAGCCCAGGGCAGATTGTTTTTGAGGGGGAGACTGTTGCAAGGGAGTAGAAATCTTATCCTAAGGAGAGCCACAGAGCAGTACTGAGCCCCAGCACAGAGGAGAACCTGAGCATGGAGGACCTGGAACTGGCAGAGGGCCATTTCCAGCAGTATGTGCAAGTATGATACAGCTGGAAGAGGAGAGAAATCAGCCCATCCATAAGCTTATGCTGTTCCAAGAACCAGCTCTGCAGGAGGTGCAGCAAGTACATCAGGACATTTTGGCCCCTACAAATGGGCCCTATCCAGAGAGAACTGGACAGTTTTGTCAGCTAAGAGAAGATCCTGCAGGTCAAGCAGGGGCTATTAATTTTTTTTTTTTTTTTTTTTTTTTTTTTTTTTTTTAGTATTGTGTTAGAGTCTGTAAACAAGTCAGGATGGCGCCTGGCATATTGCCAGAGGGAGTGGTTTGTGAAGTAACGCCAGCGAGCCATTAAGTGTGGAGATTCCTTATTGGTTGACTGATGTATCTAGTTTATGCTAATTAAGATAAGCTGTGTGGAATGTATATATACCCCTCCTGTCCTACAATAAACGGCTCCCACTCCTGCTGTATCAATCTACACAAGTTGTTCCTCCCCCCCCTTATTTTGCTGCAGCCGGACTGCAGCAGTATTGATTATTTATTGGTTGTTCAAAACATTACAAAGCTCTTGACATATCATATTTCATACATTTGATTCAAGTGGGTTATGAACTCCCATTTTTACCCCGTATACAGATTACAGAATCACATCGGTTACACATCCACGTTTTTACATATTGCCATACTAGTGACTGTTGTATTCTGCTACCTTTCCTATCCTCTAGTATACCCCCTCTCCTCCCCTCCCATCTTCTCTCTCTACCCCATCTACTGTAATTCATTTCTCTCCCTTGTTTTTTTTCCCCTTTCCCCTCACATCCTCTTATATGTAATTTTGTATAACAATGAGGGTCTCCTTCCATTTCCATGCAATTTCCCTTCTCTCTCCCTTTCCCTCCCACCTCTCATCCCTGTTAAATGTTAATCTTCTTCTCATGCTCTTCCTCCCTGCTCAGTTCTTAGTTGCTCTCCTTATATCAAAGAAGACATTTGGCATTTGTTTTTTAGGGATTGACTAGCTTCACTTAGCATAATCTGCTCTAATGCCATCCATTTCCCAAGCAGGGGCTATTAAAAGTTACCAAGGAATGTGTGTCCTAATAATACTACCAGCAGTAGTGCCATCAGAAGTTTGTGAACTTCCGGGAAGCACTGACTGCATGTGCAGTCCAGTACTTGGGGGACCCGGACCAGCTCCGGGATGCTTATCAGAAGCAGATGGAGAAGCTGCAACAACTAGAAGCAGCTGCAAGTCAGAGGGACAGGTAATTTCTCCAAAAGAGACTGGTTTGAAAATCTTCCAGGCCCTGGAAGAAGTATATGGGCCTCAGCTGCTGTGGCTTCTGGAAAAGAAAGAAAAAAAAGTTCCATGAAAAACCAGGCCAAGATCCAGGAGATGAATGCTCTGAGATTCCTGCAAGCGGAGGCCAGGCAGCTCCACCTGCAAAACAGGAACCTTCAGGACTAGATCACACTTGTGAGACAAAAATGAGATGAAGAACTGGGTGCATGGCACTTACCTGTAATCCTAGCTACTTGGGAGGCTGAGGTGGGAGGCTCACAAGTTTGAGATTTGCCCTAAGCAATTTAGTTGAGATCTTGTCTCAAAATTAAAATAAATAAATAAGTAAATAAATAAATAGGGCTAAGGATGCAGCTCAGTGGTTAAGTGCCCCTGGGTGTAACTCCTGATGAGGGGCTGGGGGCATAGGCAGGACAGGGAACAGCTAGAGTAAATGGAAGAATGACAGAGGCAGTTAAGAAGTGGGCTTCAATCCCAGAAACAAAACAAAGAGATGGGGCAGCTAAGGATCAGTCTTGCTGAAGAGCTCTCAACTTATAAGCGTTGTTTAGAATGTATGTCTGACAGCCTGGCAACTTGGCAAGACCCTCTCTCACAAATAAAAATTAAAAGGCTGGGTTAGTAGATCAGTGATTGAGTGCTTGCCTAGTGTGCGTGAGTACCTGGGTTAGATCCCCAGGATGAAGAAAAGAAAGACAGAGAGAGGGTGGGGGAAGGAAAGAAAGGAAGGGAAAGGGAAGGGAAAAGAAAAGGGAAATAAAGAGAGTAAGGAAGGTATGAAGGAGGAAAAAAAATATCGTCAAGTCTGTAATCCAGAAACAACAAAAAATCACTTCTTGGCAAAAGATCATTAAGTACCCTTTAGGCATACTTTTTCTCAAAAAGACAAGTGAATGCCAGAACTTGGCAAGCAATTCACCCTGTGAAAATTGCAAATACTGACTGACCTGTTTTAAAAGACTGTAGGATTGGCTGGAAGCAGAACAGTCAACTCTCATCTGGATTCTATTTCTTAGGCTGCTGGTACTAATGTCAATGTACTGAAGAATGGAAAAATGCCTCTTATCTTCCAGCAGCAATCGTCATTTGCACATTTAGAAAATGATGAATGTATGGACTCATCTTGCATTATTATGAAGAATGTATTTTGCCTTATGATTCAAATCAAAAGCATTTTGGGGGACATAACTGGGGTCAAAATAGCAGTTGATTTTCCTTACACACCTTTAAAGTATGAATTCTTTTGTCCCATAAATATTGTTGTTATTATTTCCAATACCGAGAATTGAACCCTGAGAGCTCTACCACAGAGCTACATCCCCAGCTCTTGTTATTTTAAGACAGGTGTTCACTAAGTTGCTGAGGCTGGCCTTAAATTCATGATCCTCCTGCCTTGGCCTCCTGAATAGCTGGGATTAGAATCACTGCACCAACTGTTAGATTTTAAATGAATCCTCATAGAGTTCTTTTTTTTCTTAAAGGCTATGCAAATTAATGTAGTACATGCTTAAAAATGTGTTGAGGCCAGGCACAGGCCTGTAATCCCAGCAACTCGGGAGGCTGAGGAAGGAGGATTACATGTTCAAGTCCAGCCTGGGCAACTTAATGAGACCATGTCTCAATAAATAAATAAATAAACAAAAAGTACTGGGGAGTAGCTCAGTGGTAAAGTGTCCCTGGTTCAACCCCTATTTACCATAAAAAAAGAGTGTCAAGATAAATTTCACTATACTCTAAAACAATTAGTTTTGGAGAAAAGGAACCAGTACAGGTTTGAACATAATGGTTTAAGATTATTCAGATTTTCCCAAAGATCTTAAGTATTTTGGGTTTAGAGTGATCTACTCAATCAAAACAAAAACTGAATGGCTGGAAATAACTGGGCATGTTATCTGGTTATGGCATGTGGTAATAAAAGCTTTCAGAACCTAATGTTTCTAACCTCTAAGTGCAGGCCTCAATGAAAAACATAGAGATTCAACTTCTTTTTGAGAAGAGGCTCAGGCACCTTTTATATTTTAAATTATGCCTTAAATTCTTTTCCCCACACCAACTTGGACACTTGAAAGCCTGTAGAGTTCTCTAGGGATAGACTTCAAAAAGATGTCATTTTATCACAGACTTGTATGTACATCTCTGGTTCAATGTTGTTTTATGTCTTGCACTTTCCATGTGAAGGAGTAAAGCTCTTTTCTATAGATCTGAGTCTATTATATTTAATTCTACTCTTGACAGTCAAAGATGATAGAAAATAACTGTCATCCGAGAAACTCTTCAAAAAGCCAGAGACAGGAGTTTGATGGACATTATATACTAAATAACCCCACCAACATGAAGTTATGTAGAAAAGCAATTTCTTCCATTATAAGCATTTAAACAGTTAGTCATAGAGAGTGACAAGCATGCTGGTGAAGCAGGTCACCTAAAATGCAGATGGTATCAAACTAGTGGTCAAGGACTAACTCCTTAAACAAACACTTATAAAGGATTAATTTAATTTTAAAAATAAATATAAATTATCAATTTACTCTTCTCAACTTGAAAGTCCACCAGTAGTATACCTGTCAGGTAGAAATATATATCTTTACAACTTGGTAATTCCAAATTTAAAAACAAAAAAAATAGTATTTCACAGCAAGGAAATTAATATATGAAATAATCTAGGAAGCAAAAATACATGGGGGAAAGGAGGAACATGCAGTTTTGACTTAACTGAAGAAACCAAGAAGAGACTGTACAGGACAATGTACATCCTAGAAAGGCAGGTGTGAAGATTTTAGAGTAGGACTCTATTTGACTTGAATCTCCCCTAATTCCTGAATGAAAATGACATCTCACAGTAAAACAACAACACCAAAAACAACAACAACAAAAAAAAAACACCTAAGAACATATTCTTCTGTGTACTTTCAAGATTTCAAGATCAGGAACAAGACAAGTATGTCTAATCTCTCTAGTTTTTCTTTTTTATTTTTTTTAACTTTCATCAGTTTTTTTAATTCTTTTTATATATACATGACAGTAGAGTGTATTTTGACATATTGTACATATATGGAGCATAACTTATTCTAATTAGGATCCAATCTTGTGAGCGCACATGCTGTGGAGTTTCACTTGTCATGTATTTATATATGAACATAGAAAATAACCCCTACACTTCTATTTAACATTGCACTAGAGGTTCTGCCATGGAAAGTTAGGCAAGAAAAAAGGCACCCAGGTCAGAAAGAAAAAAGTAAAACTAACTCTGTCATATTTCAGGCTGCTACACCAAAATATCGTAAACTGGGTAGCTTGTTAGCTACAGAAATTTATTTCTTATTTGTTTTGTTTTGTTTTGGTTCTGGGGATGAAACCCAGGGGTGATCTACCCCTGAGCCACATCCCCAACACTTTTTATTTTTTACTTTGAGACAGGATCTCAGTAAGTTGCTTAGGGCCTTGCTAAATTGCTGAGGCTGGCTTTGAACTTGCGATCCCCCTGCCTCCATCTTCTGAGTCACTGGGATTACAGGCATGCACAACCACGTCTGGCTCTGACAGATTTTCTTTTCTTTTTTTTTTTATTGTTGCTTTTCCTGTGTGTGTGTGTGTGTGTGTGTGTGTGTGTGTGTGTTTGTTTGTTTTTGGTCATACCAGGGATTGAACTCAGGGCCTCATGCCCTCTTATCACTAAGATACATCCCCCTATAGCCCTTTTTATAATTTTATTTTGAGACAGGATCTTACTAAGTTGCCCAGGCTAGCCTTTTACTTGTGATCCTTCAGCTTCAGTCTCCCAAGCACTTGGGATTTCAGGCATGTGCCACCATGCCAAGTTCTTGAGGATGGGAAATTCAAGATAAATATGCTGACAGATTTGGTGTTTCAATCTCTGGTTTATAAACAGCATCTTTTGTCCTTACGGCAGAAAGGGCAAACAGCTTCCTCAGACTTTACAAGAGGCCTAATTCTTTTTTTTAATTGTTGATTAAACATTATTTTATTTATTTTCATTTTTATGTGGTGCTAAGAATTGAACCCAGTGCCTCATGCATGTTAGGCAAGTGCACTACCACTGAACCACAACCCTAGCCCAAGAGGCCAAGTTTTTATAGTGCTCTGCCCTCATGACCTAGTCAGTTCCCAAATGTCCCACCTTTTAATTCTATGAGATTGGAGATTAAGTTAAAACTACAAGTTTTGAGGTGACACAAACATTCATACCATAGCAATGTCTATTCAGGTGACATAATTTTATATAGAAAATTCTAAGGAATTCATGAAAAAAATATTAAAATTAATAAATGTGGTCAGGAAGGTGTTAGGGTACATAACAACATAAAATCAATTATATTTCTCTATATTTCCAATGAACAAGCTAAATAATAATGTGTTGGTAATGATAAGAAATGGAAATCCTTATACATCACTGGTGGGAATGTAAAATGGTAGTTCCTCAAAATATTCAACAGAGTTACCAAATGACCCAGCAATTCTACCCTTAGTTGAATATCCAAGAGAAAAAAAAATCTACATAAATATGTGTACATGACTGTTTATAGCAACATCATTCATAAAAGCCAAAATGTGAAAACAACCCAAAAAATGTCCAATAATTGATTAATGGATAAAATGTGGTATATCCAGATAATAGAATATTATTTGGCCATAAAAACTAGATACTTATATATGCTACAACATGGGTGGACCTTGCTAAACTTATGCTAAGTAAAATAAGCTAATCATAAAAGACCATATGTCACATGATTCCATTTATATGAAATGTAGAGAATAACCAATTCCATGGAGGCAGGAAGTAGATTGGTGGCTGGCTAGGATTGAGGAGGATTAGGGAAAGAGAATCATAAATAAAGGGTATGATATATTGGGGGTGATGAAAAAGTTCTAAAATTGACTTTGATATCATTACATGTATCTGTGAAGATATTAAAGCCACTGAATTGCACTCCAATGAATGAACTGAATATTATATGAACAATATTGTAATAAAGCTGTTTTTAAGCTGGGTGTAATGGTGCATATCTGTAATTCTAGTGACTCAGGAGGCTGCAGTAGGAGGATATCAAGTTAAAATCCAGCCTCAGATGTTTAGCGAGACCCTGTCTCAAAACAAAAACTTAAAAAAAAAAAAAAGGTCTAGAGATATAGTTCAGTGGTTAAGTGCCCCTGAGTTCAATCTCCAGTGCAAAAAAAGAAAAAAAAAGAAGCTGTTTAAAAAAAATAAGAATGGAGCTAAGGACTAAGCTCAGTGGTAGATTTGATCATAAATGAATATTGAATTTTATCAAGTTTTTTAATGTATCTGTTGTGATTCTTATATTTTTCAATGAACAATATAATGTGTTGGTGATGATAAGAAATGGAAACCCTAGCCAGCCACCAATCTACTTCCTTCCTCCATGGAATTGGTTATTCTCTACATTTCATATAAATGGAATCATGTGACATATGGTCTTTTATGGTTAGCTTCTTTCACTTAAATTTAGCAAGGTCCACCCATGTTGTAGCATATATAAATATCTAGTTTTTATGGCCAAATAATATTTTATTATCTGGATGCACCACATTTTATTCATTAATCAATATATTTCCCAGCATGCATATGATCCTGGGTTTGATCCCCAGAACCACCCTTCCACCAAAAAAAAAAAAAAAAAAAAAAAAAGGAAGAAAGGAAGGAAGGAAGGGAGGGAAGAAGGAAGGAAGAAAGAAAGAGGGCTATTATTTTTATAGATCCCCCAACATTTAACATTTAAAGGATAGTATGGGAGGGCTATGAATTCAACCCAGTGGCAGAACTCTTGCCTAGCATGTATAAGGCCCTGGGTTGAATCACCAGCACCACACACACACAAAAAAATTTAATTAAAAATAAAGGATAGAGTGGGAATATGAGGAACAACTTCAAGCCAACAAACTTGATTACATAGATAAAAATGGTCAAATTCCCTGAAAGACACAAATTACCAATCTCACTCAAAATATAAATGGAAAACCTAAACATAACAGTGGTGTTTAGGGCTGGGGCTGTAGCTCAGTGGTAGAGTGCCTGCCTAGCACGTGTGAGGCACTGGATTCAATCCTCAACACCACATAAAAATAAATAAATAAAATAAAGATATTGTGTCCATAAAAAGAATTTTAAAAATGGTATTTAGAAAATTAAAACCCTCATTCATAAACTATCTAATTTCCATCATATAAACCACAGCCAATTCCAAATTGTAAATGTGTCATCACTGAATGTGGATTTAGTAAGAGATGGTAACAATCAGATCTCATTGGCTGATCCATGCCAGCTCCAGCAACCACTCACCATATCTATAAAAGAAAACGAGTTATAAAAAAAAACAAAACTTCTATGAAAACTTCAGGCTTAAATAAATATCTTCACCAGTGAATTTTATCTAATACTTAAGGTTTAAATAATACAAGTTTTAAACAAATTCTTTGAGAAAGTGGAGGAAGAGATCTTCTCTATATATAGTAAGGCTGAATTATTCTGATATTAATACAAAAACATAACAAGAAAACTACAGACTTCATGAATACAGATTCAATAATTATTATTTTTATTATTCATCATGTGTGTTGTACTAGGGATTGAACTCAGAGCCTCATGTATGTGCTCTACCAATGAGCTATATCCCCAGTCTCTCAGAGGCAAAAATCCTTAACAAAATTTTGGGAAATGTAATCCAGCAATATATTAAAAGTATATAAATTTATTATGACCTAGTAAAGAATTACTCCAGGAATGCAAAATTGGTTGAGTATTTGAAAGTCAATATAATTCAACATATTAACATAATAAAGGAGAAAAATGTAAGTATCACAACAGATACATTAAAAAACTTGATAAAAGTCAATACTCATTTATTATCAATCTTTCAGGAGGCTGGGTTATAAAAGGTTTTATACACAGCATTGAAAAAAAAAACTCTCAGGAAATTATGAATAGAAAGGAATTTCCTTAATCTGAAAAAGGGCATCTATGAAAAACTGAAGCTGATATCATATTTAATAGTGAAAGAATATTTTCTTTTTATGACTGAGGGTCATGCAAGAATGTCTACTCTCACTACTGCTATTCAAAAATGAAGCTCAGTGTGGTGGCACACACCTATAATTCCAGCTACTCAGGAGGTTGAGGCAGGAGGATTGTAAGTTCGAGGCCAGCCTTGGCAACTTAGTGAGACCCTGTACCAGAATAAAATTTAAAAAGGGGTGGGGATGTAGTTCAGAGTTAGACCACTTCCCTAGCATGCATGAGCCCCTATATTCAATCCATATCACCCCACCCCACACACAAAAAAAAGAGAAAAGAAAAACATACTGGAAATTCTAGTGAGTGTAATAAGACAAAGATAAAAAGTCATGTAGATGGGAATGGAAGATGTAATACTATTTGCAAGAGAATCCTGAGCATGTACATAGAATTCCCTACAGATCTATTAAAAACTTATTAGAACTACTAAGTGAATTTAGCATTAGCTCAGGCTAAAGGGGCAATATACAAAAACCAACTCTATCTTTTACATACTATAAATAAATTTGAAGATGAAAAACTTGAAATGCTTAAGCAAAGGCACCCAAAGCATGAAATAATTAGGATTAAATTTTATGAAATAAGTGAAAATGTGTATGCTGAAATATATAATACATAATTGAAAGTAATTATGGAAGGCCAAAATAAATGAAGAAGTATACCATGTTCGTGTATCAGAATACTCAATATTGCCAAATTGGCAATTTCCCCCAGACTGATCTGTATATATTAGAGTAATTCCAATTAAGATCCCAGCAGGCTTGTGTGTGTATATGTGTGTGTGAACATGTGTAAATCTACAATCTGGTTATAAAATTTATAAAGGCATGCACATATTGTGTGTCCGCTATTCCTGCTGCCCAATTTGCTTATGGTATTTCTGATGCCCCTTGAGCATAGAATTCCAGTGATCCTGTGATGCATGAGAGTTCAGCAAGAATCAAATCAAATAAAAGGTAAGCAGGCTACATCTATGACAAAGGATCAGGGTTTGGGTGCTGAAAGCCAAGATACACCATCCTTTTGTACCCATTTAGAACTTAAATCAAACAAAATTACATTCTAAGAAACAGGAACAACCATGATACCCAATGATGTCTTTTCTTCACATGTTTTTCCTCTCTATTCACTAAACACCTATATTGAAAATGATGACAAATAAAGGAAATATGGAGAAATCCATAAGTCTTTTCCTTTCATTCCTTCCTTCCTCATGAGCAAGAGGAAAGTGGAGAGTGTTTGCAGAATGTGTTCATGTGCACACATCAAGAAGTGAAATAAAAACTGCTAGTTGGTTTGGGCAGTGATTCCACTGTTCTGATAAGAAGTAAATACAGCCAGTGTGGTGATACTCAACTATAATTCCAGCTACTCTTGCAGGCTGAGGTAGGAGGTTTGCAAGTTCAAGGCCAGCCTGAGCACCTCAGTAAGACCCTGTCTCCAAATAAAATCTAAAAATGGACTAGGTGTGTAGTTAAGTAGTAGAGTACTTGCCTAGCATGTGCTAAATCCTGGATTTGATCACCAGTACCACCAAAAAAAAAAAAAAAGAAAGAAAAGAAATATATATGCAATCTACAAAATATGACATGTGTTATTCTGGTGATTCTGCATGCAAGTCAAAGGCTCTTATCTATGTGTATGAGTGTGTATGTGTGAGTTTTAGTCAGCTTTTTTTTTTTTTTTTTTTTTGCCACTATGACTAAAAGGCCTGACCAGCACAATTGTAGAGGAGGAAGAGTTTATTTGAGGGCTCATGGTTTCAGAGGTCTTAGATCATAGAAGGCCTGCTCCATTCCTTGGGGCTCAAAGTGAGGCTGAACATCATGGCAGAAGACTGTGGTGGAGAGAAGCAATGCACATGATAATCAGGAAGCAGAGAGATAGAAAAACTCCACTCTCCAGATACAAAATATATACCCCAAAGCCATGCCCTCAATTTTCACCTCCTGCAGCTACACCCTACCAATTTAGTTATCACTAAGTTAACTCCTATCAGGAGAGGGAATTTACTCACTGATTGGGTTAAGACTCTTACAACCCAATCATTTCTCCTCTGATCCTTCTTGCATTGTCTCACACGGGAGCTTTTTGGAGACACCTCACATTCAAACCATAACAGTGTGTGTGTATGTGTTTCTGGAGATCAAATGAACCTATAGTCTCACACATGCTAGGCAAGTGCTCTACTACTGGGCTACACCCTCAGCCCCTATATATGCAAAACTGTCTTTTGTACAATAGAATATTGGGCTGTATAATTCATGCTGATAAGTTAAACTTTTTTGACTTTATTTACAATGTCATTATATGATAGGTTAAAAACATAATGTTAAGGTCGAGATCAATAGTCATGCCGGGCACAGTGGTACACATCTGTAATCCCAATGTCTTGGGAAGCTGAGACAGGAGGATCGTGAGTTCAAAGCCAGCCTCAGCAATGGCAAGGCCCTAAGCAACTCAGTGAGACCCTGTCTCTAAATAAAATACAAAATAGGACTGGGGATGTGGCTCAGTGGTTGAGTGCCCCTGAGTTCAATCACTGGTACCAAAAAAAAGAAATCAATAGTCATCAATTACAATGAGGGCAGGTAGCCTTGATATATTGTGATGAAACAGCGTTTTACCTCATTAATCTATTTCTTAAAATCCATAACTCCAGTCTAACCATGATAAAATAAATACCAGAAAAATTCCAATACAAGGACAGTCTACAAAATATCTGAGTAGTACTTCAAATATTCAAGGTCACCCCAAACAAAATCTGAGAAACTGTCACAGCCAAAAGAAGCCTGTGGAGACAGCAAATAAAAGAATTATGGTGGGGTTGGGGATGTGGCTCAAGCGGTAGCGCGCTCGCCTGGCATGCGTGCGGCCCAGGTTCGATCCTCAGCACCACATACAAACAAAGATGTTGTGTCTGTTGAAAACTAAAAAATAAATATTAAAAAAATTAAAACAAAAAGAATTATGGTACTCTAGATTGGATTCGGGAAGGAAAAAGTACATTTGTAAAGCACAGAAAATTTAAATAAAGTATGGAGTTTAGTTGGTGTTAATGTATCAATATTGGTCCATGAATTATAGAAAAATGCACCATAATATTGTAAGATGCTAATAATAGGCCAAATGGGCTATAAATTAAAATTTATAAATTATAAAATTTATAAATTTACAATAATTCTAAAAAAAAGAAGGCTCTTTTATTTTTTTATATTTTTAAAGAATTTAATGAATTTTTATTTATTTATTTTTAAAGAGAGAGAGAGAGAGAATTATTTTTTTAATATTTATTTTTTTTTTAGTTTTCGGCGGACACAACATCTCTGTTTGTATGTGGTGCTGAGGATCGAACCCCGGCTGCACGCATGCCAGGCGAGCGCGCTACCACTTGAGCCACATCCCCAGCCCAAGAAGGCTCTTTTAAAAGGAAATATAAATGCATATCAAAAAACAGACCAGAGGAAAAAAGTACCTTTAATGAGTTTCCCCCATATTTTTCGAACAAGGGGACTTTCATTGTCATTTTAAATTGGCCCCCACAAATTAGGTAGCCAGTCCTGCCTCCGTCCCAGTGTTTTCTTCTCAGGTCTCAGGCTGGGGTAGTTCTGGGTGTTTGTGAGAGTACCTGAGGTGATGAGTAAACTGTCAATTGGAGCCCAGCCAGGCAGGCCAGCATAGGGTAAGTTCTGTGCTCTGAACTTGTCTGGATTCCAGGACAGGCAGAAGCAGCAGCTACAGTCTGGAGGAGGTCCCCACACAGGCCAAATAATGTTTCTAACTAAGAGAAGCCTCTCCTCAGCATTGTGGACAGGGTGGAGTCCATAGAACCCTAGAGCTGGAAGGGACCTCACTCATGATTCTAGTACAGTCCTACCTATCTTTTGGGGGTGAAAAAGTCATAAAATGAGGCAAGAAGAAGATTAGAAGATTCCCAAGTGTCCAGAGCCACAATGGATGAAAGACAGCAGGAGTCCCACCCAGCACCCAGCTGCTACTGTCTGTCTTCAGCCCAGGTCTGGACCTGCCTTCTCTGTCCCTGTGTGTTTCTAGCAGACTCAGTTGCTAGCCCACCTTTTCTCAGGGCCCCTTCCTTGCTTCTCTGAGCATGTACATGTGTGGGCTCAGGGGGTGCTTGTGAGTGCACTGGTGTCTCTAGGCCCCTGTTAGGATGAGGCCAGAAGCAGAAAAGAGAAGGCTCTTGTCATTGCATTTTCCCACCTGGAGATTTCCCCTGGGGCAGAACTGGGGGAGGAAAGCAGGAGAGCCACAGGCTGGATAGGGCCTGCTGCAGTCAACAGCTGCAAGTCTGAGAGCAAGGACTGCCATTAGTGCCATTAGGAAAGAATGCAGAGGAGGCAGCAGCAGGGGGCACCCTGAGCTGGGGAGGGCAGAGCTTCTTACAGGCCCTGCCAAGTGAAATGATAGGGACTCAGAGGGAGGGAGTCTCTGTTCCTGCCACAGAAGTGCAGCCCCACCAGGAATGGGAATCCCTGGGCCAGAAACTCATGAACCAGAAACCCGCCCTGGGCTTCCTCAGATTCCCCAGAGGAGGGCACAGCCCTGGAGACTGTTGTCATGGTAGCAGCTGGCCAGGCTGACTGCCTTCCTCCTTTCTGCATGGCTGCTCTGTCTGCCTTCAGATACTTCCAGCTCCTGCTTCCTGAAAATGTCTGTGCTGCCCATCCTGGCTGTACATAAATGTGGCTGGAACCAATGCTCAGTTTTACAGAGTGGTTAAAAGCACAACCTCTCATGTCACAGTGCTGTGTTGTTGTTGTAGTAGTTCTGGGGATGGAACCCAGGGCTTCATGCATGCTAGGCAAATGCTCTACCACTTGGGCTATGTTCCCAGGCCCTGCTTAGGTTTTATTTTTATTTTTTATTCTTCCACACTGAGGATTGAACCCAGGGCCTCTGCATATGGCTAGGCAAGTACTCTATCACTGAGCTACGCCCCCAGTCCTTTTGAAAATTTTGTTTTGAGACAGGGTCTCAATAAGTTGTGCAGGCTGGAGTCAAACTTTTCAGTCTTCCTGGAATTACAGGAATGCACCATTGCATTGGCTCCTGCCCAGGTCGTTTTTTTAAAAAATCATTGGTGCACTATACTTAACAAAAGTGGGATCCATTATGCCATATTCATACATGTACATAACACAATTTAATCATTCTCATTCCCAAGTACCTTCCCTTTTCTTTCTCTCTTCCTCCTCCTGATCCACTTGCTCTACTCTATTGATTTCCCTTCTATTATTATTATTCTAATTGCTGCATTAATGTGGAGTTCATTGTAGTATATTTGTACATACACATAGCATAATTTGGAAGATTTTATTACTCAGTACTCCCCTATTGCTGCCTAGGTTTTATTTATTTATTCATTTATTTTCTATTGGTACTGGGGATTGAATCCATGGGTATTCACTCACTGAACTAAATCCCCAGCCCCTTTCAAATTTTATTTTGAGACAGGGTCTTGCTAAATTGTCCAGACTGGGCTTGAAATTGTGATTCACCTACCTCAGCTTGTGGATTTGCTGGGATTACAGGCATGTGCCACCAGGCCAGGCAACCTGCCTTGGGTTTTAAATCCCATCTCTGCTACTACATTTCCATGGGAACAATTTGTAACCTCCTAGAGTTTCCTGGTTTTTTTTTTGTTTTGTTTTGTTTTGTTTTGTTGTTTTTTTGAGAAAAATAAATAGAAGTTTTATTGCTTTGTTAGCAAAGGAGAAACAGAGGGGACTCCCGTCCCAAAGGCTGTGATTCTCCCTTACATTTTAAATGGGTTCCTTAAGCTTAAACCTTTGCTAATGATAGTGAACCAAGCAATATACCCTCCTAGTACCCCAAGTCATCAGTATCAAATCAAATTCATCAGAAGAATTGTTTTGCAGCCCTCTGCTTGCACCCAAACTCTACACAAACAAGTGGTGGAGTTTTCCTTTGTTACAAATGATTGTCACTTCAGCAGAACCACCTTCACCTTATTCCTTTTTTGAGAGCCCTTTCTCTCAAGGGGACCTCAAATCAGCTACTGCTGTGCAGAGACTTAGAGCCTATATGGAGAGTCTATCTTCTTTCCTCTTTTCTTCCTTCTACTTTCTCACAATTTTCTTATATACCTCATCCCCATATTTACCAAATCATCATCAAGGGTTAATTTAAGATGGTTTGAAGGTTTTCATGGACAATTTTGTCTTCTATCAGGAGCACCAGAAAAAAAGTGATCCCACCTTGAGAAGTCTCACTGAGATGATAGGAGGTGAACAAGCCAGAAAGGACAAATTCAGGGCTGCCACACACATTATGAAAAAGGTTTTTTTTTTTAATTTGGAGTCAGAATTCTGTTGAGATTTTCCCTAGATATTTCCTGAGCTTGCTGACTTTATCATTCTGTTTAGTACTAATGGCATACCTTAAATTACTACTTTGTAGCTAATATACTGAATGAGTCTGGATTCAAACAATGAGGTAGTGAATCTAACAAGATAACATTTAGCCCAAAAAACAGAAGCTTCTGTACTTGGATTAAGATTAAAATGGTTTACAAAAAAGCATTAGTAGCTGGATGCATGAAACACATTGAGGGGTTATCAATTGACTGCAACTTAAACTAGATTCAACTTTGTGATATGGCATTCACAAAATCTCCTACAAATTTAGGATTCATCTATATATGTATGGTACCTATTCTAGAATGATATGGGTGATAAAAATCACTGAATTCTACATTAGGCAGAATATGTTTTGTTGTTTTGGTACCAGGGATTGAACCCAGGATGGCTTAACCACTGAGCCACATCCCCACCCCTTTTTATTTTTTATTTCGAGACAGGGTCTTGCTATTTTGCTTAGAGCCTTGCTAAGTTGCTGAGGCTGGCTTTGAACTTGCAATCCTCCTGCCTCAGCCTTCCAAGTCGCTAGGATAGTCCTATGATGCGCCACCATGCCCAGTTTAGGCAGAATATGTGGTATTTTTCAAGAAATTTACAGGTTCAGGAACATGTAGAATGGTGAGTGAGCTTGAAAATTGTCATATCTGAAATAGCCTAAGTAACTGGAGAAAAATGTCTTGGTAGGAGCATATATATTAAGAATTACTTGAGGGGCTGGAGCTGTAGCTCAGTGGTAGAACACTTGCCTAGCACTGGGTTTGACCCTCAGCACCACATAAAAATAAATAAAATAAAGGTATTGTATCCACTTTTTAAAAAGGAGTTACATGAGGTAGCATATGGAAAATAGCTCTAGGGCTGGGGATATAGCTCAGTGGTATATTGCATGCCTAGAATGCATGAAGTCATGGGTTCAATCTCCAGTACTTAAAAAAAAAAAAAAGCTTTATTACTATTGTTACCAAACCCAAGTAAATCTTGCTGGGTATGGTGGAGCACACATGTATTCCCAGCTACTTGGGAGGCAGGAGGATCACAAATTCAAGGCCAGCCTCAGCAAGTTAAAGAGACCCTGTCTCAAAATGAAAAAAAAAAAAATGAAAAGGGCTGGGGATGTAGCTCAGTGGTAGAACTCCCCTGGGTTCAACCCACAGTACTATTAAAACAAAACAAAACACAAACCTTAACTCAGTCTAGGTTTCAAGCTCCTTCTACTAGACAGCGGGAAAGGAAGGAGGGCTTATGTGGAGAGAGGACTGATGACTGGAGTCTTTTGTGGCATCACTCAGGTGGTCTGAAAACTGGTGGTCATAATGCCTCATGGGCACCAATTTGCACTGCCAGTTCTGGACTAATATGTCTATGTGCGGAATTAGGCAGAAATCTGACTCAAAGGTTAGGGTAGCAAAGGAGACAGATGCAATATGAAGGCAAAGATGCCAATCTTTTTCATCCTATTTTAGTCACCCACTGGACACCTGCAGGTCCAAGTGAAGAGTCAGTGCTTTCAGCAAAAGTGACCTTTAAGTCCCTGAAGAGTAACCTAGGCAACTATTATCATCATCACCCACATGTCAGAGGTGTTATCTACAGCAAAGCTAGTAGGAGGCTAATAATATATTGCTCATCTTCATGACCTCCAAAAATTAATCATTTTTAAAATCAACTAGAAACAAGTGAAGCTAGAGGGTTTATTGAGGTTTTTCTTTGGCTACAATATTTATAATAAAAGAATAATAATTAATAGTATTGTTAGTGCTTTTTCACAGTATTATTACTCTTCCCATTATTATACTTAATCCATATACAGCACTTTCTATATGCTAGGCAATATTCCAGATCCTGCACATATACTGACTCACTGACTCACGTACTCTACTTACCAATCCAATGGGATAGGTACTACTATTGAGAAACCAATCCTTGGCAAAAGAATAAAGACAAACTGGATGCAGTGGCACATGTGTGTAATCCCAGTGGCTCTGGAGTCTGAAACAGGATAATCACAAGTTCAAAGCCAGCCTCAGAATCTTAGCAAGGCCTTAGCAACACAGTGAGACCCTGTCTCTAAATAAAATATTTAAAAATGGTCTGGGGATGTGGTTCAGTGGTTAAGTACCCCTGGGTTCAATCTATGGCACTGAAACTTTTTTTAAAAAAGAAGTAGAGTGAAACTTTGTTTTAAAGACACACATCACAGAAAAACAGAAAATTAAAACAATTATGGAAAAGATATAAAGGTAAACTGTTATCATTTCCAATTTTTGTCCCTAGCCCTTTCTTATATATATTTCATTTTGAGGCAGGGTCTCACTGTGCTGCTTAGGACCTTGCTAAATTGCAGAGCCTAGCTTTAAATTCATGATTCCCCTGCCTCAGCCTCCCAAGCCGCTGGAATTACAGGCATGTGCCACAAAGCCCAGTTCATTTCTAATTTTTTTAGATGAGGAAGATGAGTCATAGAAAGGTTAAGTAGTTTGTCCAGTGTGTCTCTCTGATGGGAAAGGGAAAGGACCAGAACAAAACCCCTGGCATTTCAAGTTATCAAGGGTAAAAGGCAGTTTAATTATTTTATACTTGTTTTGTACCAGTTCAGAGGGCAGAGCCAGGACCAATCAATGTGTGAAAACTGGGAGGCAGATTTCAACTCAACAAATGCATAAATAAATTAGTTAACCTATGAACTCCAAATGATTAGAACTATCTAAAATTTCATTGAGAAATCATATAAAGTAGTGAGTTGTCCATCACAAGATGAAAGGAAAATAAGAAAAGAAATGAAGGAATGGATGAAGTTGGACTCCTCTAAGAAAGAAACCAACAAATAAGAAACCAATCTTTGGTGAAAGAATAATGAAGTCATAGTAAAACTTGGCTTTAAAGACACACATTACAGAAAAGCTGAAAATTAAAACAATAAAGCAAAAGTTAAACTAATATTTGCTAGTTGCTATATCAACACAGTAAATTAGGTGCTGGAGAAAATCAACAATTTCACAAAATGGGAAATTTCACATATGAATTTCTGTTCAGAAACTTACTAAACAACCTTGGTTTAAAAGAAAAAAAAAAAAAACAGTTCCAGAATCCTCACAGATCTGATGACCGCATACCCTGAAAGTATAAAACAGGGAGAGGAGAGGTAGTCTACTCTCTGGATGAAAGGGCATCTGCATGAGAAAGTACCATCTATGCTTTTTGAATAGGTGAGTTGTAGGCATGAGGTTGGAGATCATAAAACGGATCCAAAAATATATAGTACTTGTAATGACAATTGAGTATGTTAGTGTGATTTTAATCCTACTTCTCAGTATGTGGTAAATTGAATTATTGCATGATTTGTTATTTTTAAAAATATTTTTAGCTATCAATGGACCTTTTCATTTTATTTATTTATATGCAGTGTTGAGAATTGAACCCAGTGCCTCACACATGCTAGGCAAGTGCTCTGCCACTGAGCCACAACCCCAGCCCTAGCATGGTTTATTATTGACTGTCTTCTCTGTTGCATCTAAATTTTGGGGTCCAACAATTCCAGGAATCAAAGTATTTGTTGATTTAATGAATTAATATAAACTTTCTCAACCAGAAGCACCAATAACTGGCTGACTAAGGATTTAAGAGTCCCAGTAAAATCTATTTTTTCTGTTATGAATAGTAATAATTTAGATATACATATAAACTATTTATTGTGCCTATGTGTACATACATGTATCTAGATAGATATGCATGTGTGTATGTATATATGTGTGTATATAGAGAGGGGAGAAGAGAAAAATGCCATGCTATCTATCAAGAACCCTCCCATTTCAAATAATTAATAAATACATTTTCTGGATTATTTGTACTTAGGTGGACAAATGTATATTTTGATTTATGAAAACCAAAGTACTGAATCTTTTTAGATTTGCATACTTTACAAACAACTCTTTCTAGAAGTGTAGAACTGAATGATTATCAATTTATATTGGAGCTTTTCTTTGTGATATAGGTCTGGGGCCTCAAAACACACACAAAAAAATAGTGATGTCAAAGAAATATGAAAGTTTGCCTTCCATGAAAGTGAGAAGAAATGAAAACATGCTGATGGAGCCTAAATGGGCATGACACCGTTATAGATGTGGATTAAACTTGAGAGTGTTGCAGTGATTCGTGAAAGTCAAATTGCATTGCAGGATCTGAAGAGAAGGGGAAATCAGAGGCTTTAGTGGCTGAGGAAGGGACGGTGATGGGAGAGAGGTAAGCAGCAGGCAGGAAGAGACAATAACCACCGAGACCTGATGCTAATCGTCTCTGGTAACCAGGGAACAGACAAATATAAACAAAGAAAGGTGAGTGACAATGCCTGGTGTGTCTGGGGTCAGGAGATTCTGGCAGGTTGCTGCGAGCAGTCGCCGGTCAAAGTGGTAACTGGGGATCTGAGCTCGGCAGTGACGCGCGGCCCTCACGTGACCAGGAGCCTATGTCTGCCCAAGTCCCTCTCGTCCTGGTCCTTTTTGCCTGTCCAGACACCATCTCCCTATTACCCTTTGGTCGAGAGGGAAAGCAGAAGGAAGTAAGTTCCCTCGATCCTCTGAAATCGGTGTGAGTGTTGGTGCTGCCTTGTAATCCCTGGGAACAGATCCAGATGGCTGAGTCCAGGCCTTTCGGTAGGCTCCAGCCCCGCCCTCCACCCCGCGCCCACAATTTTGTTACAGAAAATGGTGGTCTTGGGGTTTCGGGGAAGAGGTGGGTGAAGCCCTCCTCCCGGGAGGGAGGTGAAAACACTTGGAAACAATTTCTAAGTAACCCTCGCTTCCACTTCCCGCCTGAAAAGAAATGACCAGCTTTGCTGGGTGGAGAAGTGGGGACATATAGGACAAAGCTTGATGTAGGGTCTGAGTAGGGAAGCGAACCCCAAGGGGTTTGGCATGGGGCCGGCAGCTGAAACTGGGGGTGTGCGTCAGTCAATTAGCCCTCCTTCTCTCTCCCCGCCCCCTACCCTGTCCGGCGTCTGTCTGCAGTCTCAGCGGGGCACCTTGAGGAGGGGACGACTTAGGGGTACACGGATGTGAGAGGTCCAGGTGGGGGAAGGGGTGGGCAGCGACCCAGGATAGGGGTGCAAGGGAGGATGCCGAAAGGAACGGAGTCTGCAGGGCCCCACTGCCCCGCCCCTGTCACAGTGGGAGAAGCCTGTGGCAAGGCCTGCTGGGAAAATGGTGGGCTTTCAGAAAGGAGGGGGCAACCAAGAAAGCGATTTGGTGACCAGAGCCCAAGAGCCTCTAAATAAACGCAGGTTTAAGGATTTGGGCCACGTATCAGGGCAAAGCAGGTATTAGTACCCATGGCCGGGGTGTTGGTCCAGCTGCCAAGTATTGTGACTCCACTGCCTTTTCTTGTGTCTTAAGAATAACTGTGCTTGAAGAAGAAAAATCTCAACATGGAAAAATCATGCAGAGAAAACGAAGAACAGCCACAGAACTCGCCAAAGGTCGATGAGGAGCGGCCTCCGGAGGAGCAGCTTCCTGACAACCAGTGTTCCGAGGACGAGCAGTCCTCTGAGGATTGCTCCTCTGAGGAGGAGTTCTTTCCCGAGGAACTCCTGCCTGAGCTCCTGCCTGAGATGCTGCTGTGTGAGGAGCGCCCTCCGCGGGAGCGCCTCTCCCGGAAGGACCTGCTGGCGGAGCGCCCTCCCATGGAGCAGCCTCCTTGTGGAGTGGGCAAACATAAGCTGGAAGAGGGAAGTTTCAAAGAAAGGCTGGCCCGTTCTCGCCCGCAGTTTAGAGGGGACATCCATGGCAGAAATTTAAGTAATGAGGAGATGATACAGGCAGCAGATGAAATGGAAGAGATGAAAAGAGTAAGAAATAAACTCATGATAATGCATTGGAAGGCAAAAAGGAGCCGTCCTTATCCTATTTAATGTGTTTGGCCTTTAGTGCAGTTTTGTCTCATAACAGTATTGCCACCTGGACTTTCTGTTTGCGTTCTCTTATGGCTTTTTTTTTCTCGTCTTCATTTTATCTTTGTGTGCAGTTTATTTTGCATGTCTGGCTTGTAACTGGGATAAAATTGGCTCTTTTGCCTCCTAAAATCTGACTCCCACCCATTTGCATGGAAAGATGTACATTATATATTGTGAAGTGGAAAAAAAAGCAATTTTCAAAAGGTATATATAGTATCCCGTTTTTGTAAAAAAAAAACGCGTATATTTATATATTAATATGCAAAGAAAAAACTAAAAGTATATACTTAAAAGGCTTAACAATGGCTATCTAAGCAGTATAGTAGGTGATTTTTATCTTTTTAATTTTTGCTTTATCTGAAATTCCCATTTTCCCAGTAAAAATTCTACTGTTGCAAAAAAAACAATGTAATGAAAAAATGCAAAGCAATTTTGTAAAAAATAAAACAAAACCCTGTTAATCAGCTTATAAAGACAATGTGACCCTTAATAAATATTTGTCAGAACTTAAAGAAAAGTGATTCATGTTTCTTCTGAATCTCTTAGGCAGGATTATAAATCAGGTATTTACTATAGCTAAGAGTCTTATTTTCACATATGAATAAGAATAGGACCTGCCTAACAGTGCTGCTGTGGGACAAAATGAGATAAAGATTGTGTGAACTGTGTTCTTTTCTTTCATCACCTACACTGCAGGATCCCAACTACTATAAATTCTCTTCAAACACAGGATAGTATTAAAAGGAGGTTTAATTCATGCTCACAAATTCCTGTGATATTCCAGGTGAGTGGCACATTCTGTTCCTATCCTACTGTACTCTCAGACACTGCCATACTTACCAGGTAAAGCTGCTCCTTCTTGTAGGTCCTGCTCCTGCCACCAGCCCCCATGCTGCTAATGTCCTTAAAGTGCACCGCCTTAGTGATTGCTTTGCAGTCCCTGGTGAGCCAAAGCTGCACTTTGACTCCTATAGGTATATGCAGAATTCCCCTCTTCCAGCTGGGATATTACACTTACCCAATGTATATCATCCAAATGCTGCTTAGACCTTGATGTTTTAAAAGAATGCTTAGCAAGGTTGGTGCATGCCTCTAATCCCAGCATCTCAGGAGGCTGAGACAGGAGGATGCAAGTTCAATTGCAACCTCACCAACTTTGTGAGACTCTCAGTAATTTAGCAAGATCTCTAATTAAAAAAAAAAAAGGATTGGGGATGTAGCTGAGTGGTAAAGCACCCTGGGTTCAATGCCCAGTATGTGCCCAGGGGGAGGAATTCTTAACAAAATAATCCTGTCCATTTTTTCCTCTTAAAGACTCCATTTTCTTCCCTGGACTCAAACAAGAGTCCCCTTGGGGCCTAGGTTAGGACAAATTTGTGAGAAAGACACTATTATATGAATTCAGAATTAAACCCCCCTCCCAAATACAAAAATAATTATGATTTCAGTTGCCTACCTTGCCTTTTGTTAAGTTCTATCAGGGGCTTCAGGGAAATTAACCTTACTAATTTATCTAACTTGTATGAATAAAAGAGGAAAACAAAGCTTAGACTCAAACTCGGACATTCATCTATACTACTCCATATCCATAAGAAACATGAAAAATACTTTGAAAAATATTAAATACTGTATTTGTATATATATTATGAATTCTTCATTAAACTACCTTGGTAAGTCTTAAGATTTTTATTTTGTTGATCCTGTTAATGTTAGAAATATAGATAGTACTTAATAACTTTTTTAAACACTATGACCTGTCATGAACTCAGAGTTTTTGTTTGACTATGTTGGCATCAGTAAGTATGTGCACTTTTCTAGAATTATGATTTGCAATTCCAAAAAGAACATAGTGGGGAGAGATTGTTTCCTCAAATTCAGCATTAATGTTATTTACATTTTTTATATATCAATGTTTCTCTTTAAAATGCAGATACCTGGGCTTTATTCTAGTCCCACTAGACCTGCTCTTTTGCAAATTAGCACACTAAAATTGGAAAGCCACTGGCATATACAATATACTGCTAATTTTAGTAACAAGAAATTATGACATAAAAGTATAGGTAATTGCATCAGAATTAAAAGGTGAAAGGCTTGTTCATATTTTCAGTGACAAACTAAAGACAACATTACCAATTTTACAACATAAAATTTAGATTTCTTGCAGCAAAGCAAGATATACACAAAATAAAAAGCAAAGACATGACTTAATAGCTAGATGTATTTTCATGATGAACTTTATGTAATGTCTTCTGCTCCTTTCTTATGTGAGTAAAATGCATCATAAATAAATTCAAAGTTTTCCTCTGGTACTCAAAAGTTACAAAATGCTTGAGTAAACCCTGATCCTTTGGCTCTAATTTGACTTTTATTTTTTTCCCCTGTATGATGCCATTTTGAGAGCTCTTCATCTCTCCAGACCATTCTTCAAGGTCATGGCAGCCTGATGGATGCTGGAAGGGCTGGAATTCTGGCCAGAATGATGTAAGATTCCAGGGGCTCACCATGCCAGTTTTATAAGGCAGAAGACATCCAACCCCTGGCACTTATGGGGAGGCAAGGTGCAGGCAGGCGCCGAAGGGCTCCCCCAAGCCACACTCCTCACCAGGTTGGGTCTGCCTTTGTTCTCTGCTCCAGACTGCAGCAGGAATCAGGCTCTCTGGAGCCAATGGCTGGGCTGAGAGGAACAGACTTACCTGGAGGACGATGATGGTCCACACTGCAGGTCAGAGCATGCTGCCTTTCCCTCCTTTGCCCTTTCTCCTTGGGGGATCTTTTTGTAAGGGAGGAGGCCCCAAAGCTTCCTAGTTAGAAACATGCTTAGGATAGTCTTTGAGCAGGCAGGTGTCTGCACCAGGTAAGAGCAGGTAAATTGGGGTTGAAGCAGAGGGGGCTGACCCCTCCCTCAGTGTCCAGTGAAGTCGCCTCCAAAACAATTGGGCAAAATGAGGTTAGCCAGCAGACAAGACCTCACCCATCTCTCTCCCACCCACCTTGCCCAGACTCCCAGGAGGGCCTAGGATATGCCCTGGCCTGTTTTGTTGGTTCTGTGATGACTTAGCTCTGTGTCTGCTTGGCACAGAGCATCTGATGTCTGAGTCAGCCCAGACCCAGGAGTACAGGAGACCCCAGGTAAAGGGAGCTCACAAAGGCTCGTGGTCCTGCAACTTGGGAGAAGAGGGGTGTCACGTCCTGTCTGAAAACACACATGCACTGTGTACCCATTCCTTGACTTGGGGATGAAGGCAGTCAGACTGTGAGCTGGAGTAAGGATACTTCTGAAGGCATTGATGGTGGAGGGTCAGCAGTGTCCAGAGCCCAGTTCTCTGGGCTCCTGCTGTGGTATGAATATGTCCCCACAATTCATGTACTAGAGTTGGGGCCTAATGAAAGGTGGCTCTGTCCTCATGAATGGCTTAATGCTGCTATAAAAAGGGCTTGCCAGAGTGGGTTCTCCCTCTTCTCTCTCTGCCATAAGAGCACATGGTTTCTCTTTTGTCCTTCCACATTTCACCACCTGAGGACATAGTAGGACAGTGCATACCAGATCCTGGTACCTTGGACTTCCCAGCTTCCAGAACTGTGGGAGAATATATTTCTGTTCTTTATAGATGACCCAGTCTCAGGTGTTCTGTTATAGCAGAGTAAAACTAAGACAGGCCCTTATCACGTCCCTGCCCACACTGAGGCTGGTATGTCAATAACATGTCTAAGAAGTGACTTTCCTGACCACTTCCAGAGCAGAAAACATTGAACACTTGATACCCTAGAGAGTGAGCCCTTTGGTAATTAGGATCCCCGTGCTCTTAGAAGACAGAGAATAATAGTGGGAGCACCCTTATGGCTCAGTGGTAGAGCATTTGCTTTGTATGCACAGGCCCTGAGTTTTATCCCCAGTCCCCCGAACACACACACACTAACATAGAGTGGGAGCACCCCTGTTGAGGCAGGTGGAAGAAATAAGGCACAGTGACCAGAGACTCCTCTCTCTCTTATTCAGATATAAAAATGTAAACAAACTCAATTATGTTAACAAGTGAAGAATAAGATAACACATAATTTAAAGGCAGGTCTTGTGTTCTGTCTCAAATTTATTTGCTTCAAATCCTGTGTTCTACTCATCTATAATACTACCTCTAATTTACATGGTAGCTTTTCAGAGCACAGGGAATACTTGATTTGTACTGAGTAATATGTTATCCTTGTTGATGTGTGGGTTTTAGTGAGTTTTCACATTTTTGTTTTGCTGTAGCTAATGTCCAGTAGGCAGCTGTATATAAGTGTCTGGAATTTAGAAAAGAGGCTGGAAAGAAAATAAGGATTGTGGCTGGTGGTACCTGGCACCTAGCAAGCACTCTACAAATATTTGCTGAATTGAATGAATAATCCAATTTTAGATACCTTCTACACTTTTCTATGAATATGTTTTCAAAGAAGTGGGAATATACTAAATGCAGTAGTTCATAACCCATGTGTAAAAGAAAAACTTTTACATTTTTAAAATTTGTTGTAATTAGTTATACATGACATTAGAATGCACTTTGATACATCATACACAGATGGAGTATAATTTCTCATTCTTCTGATTGTACATGATGTAGAATCCCACTGGTTGTATAGTTATATATGTACATTGGGTAACAATGTCTGTTTCATTCTACTATCCTTCCTACCCCCATACCCCCTCCCTTCCCTTAACTTCCCTCTACCTAATCTAAAGTAACTCTATTCTTCCCACCCCCCACCCCTTATTGTGAATTAGCATCCGCATATCAGAGAAAACATTAACCTCTTTGCTGAGACAATACCTTTTGTGGAAATATTTAAGACTGCCACGTGCCATCTGGTGTCCAGAGCCAGAATTGCCGGTTGAACATACCTAACAAAGGCAGAAGAGAAGCTAAGGGGGTGGTGCAGAGTTGATATTTGGGAGAGGAATGCCTCAACCCCGACTGACACCTGCCTGACATGAGTGTTGGGCTCTTCATGGGGTTTGTGGTCACATAAGAAGAAGCAAATGGTTAGGTGGTTTTTCCTTGTCTCAAGTCAAGATAAGTATTTGCATGTGTGTGTGTGTGTGTGTGTGTGTGTGTGTGTGTGTTTAAAATGAATGGTCTTATACCATTATCACTTTTTATCTGAATGTGGAAGCTATATGTTTCTACAAGAAAATATCTGGGAATACATAGAACTATAATATATAAACCACCTATTCTTCCTCTACCCAGAGAAAATCATTGTTAATACTGAGGTGCATGTACTTACATTGTGTGTGTATATCTCCTTTTAAGTACTCTACCAATTTACTTTGTTATATAGTATGCATATGTATTACTTTACATATTAATGTACTGAACATGAAAATGCCTCATTATGTATTTGTAGTTATATCTTATAGAACATATATTTTATTTATTCTTTTATTTTTATTTACATATGTACCATCATATTCATCTGTATAGGTATATCATGAACCACACCCCTTGATGCTAATGTCAGTCATGGAAATAAAAGTATGCTCTTTAATCTGAGAGATCTACATCTAATACCATATGAATGAAGAGATCCCCCAAAAAACATAAGGTAGAAGAAAGTGAACCAACTTTGGAGTTGAGGAAAGAAATTCAAAATGATCAAGCTTCAGAATATTAACTTCATAATTGACAACTCCTTTAAATGTAAAACTCTTTGAGAAAAAGTATTATTTATTATAGATGAGGAAACTAAAACCCATAAAATTTAGATGATTTATATAGTGTTGTACCACCAGTAAGTGGTGGAGCCTGGATTTATTTGTATATTTTTGCAGTGCTGGGGATTGAACCCAAGGACTTGTGAATGCTAGAAAAGTGCACTACCACTGAACTATACCCCCAGTCTAGGAACCTGAATTGGAATTCAAATATATTTGATTCTTAAGTCATATCTCTTAGCCATTATACCTGTTTATTTCTAAACTTTCACACTTTCTTATTGCTGAGTCTAATGACATCTTTCCAATGTCAGAAAAGTTGTGAACACTCTCTTATTCTCATGCTTTCCTCTTGTGTTGTTTGAATTTTTGCTATGAGAATACTTTTACAATCATAAAAAATATCAATGAAGGATTATCTCATTTAATTTTTTAATTTTTTGATTTGCATTTTAATTGACACTAAAATAATATTTGGGCTCAGTGGCAGCCCTATATAATATATATAAATATATTAATATATGTAAATTATATAACTCAGTCATATATCTTGCACAAGGCCTTGGGTTTGATCCTTGACATAGCAGGAAAAAATTGTACTTATTAATAGGGTACCATATGTGTTTTGAAACATGTATATATTGTATAATGTATAAATCAGGGTAACCTGATATCTGTTTTCTCAAACATTTATCATTTATTGGTGGTGAAAACATTCAAAATCCTTTCTTCAAGCTTTTTTGAAATACACAGTACAGTACCATTATCTTTAGTTACCCCACTGTGAAATAGAACACCAGAACTTATTCTCCTATCTAACTGTTAACTGAGTACCTATTGCCCAAACTTTTCCCATCCTTCTCTCTCAATCTCTTTCAAAATCTGTAAAGTAAAAAATTATATATCATAAGAAATATTAAATGGCACATGAGAAATTGGAATGAAATTTTGAAAACATATTTATAGATCAAGATATCTTTTAGAAATAAAAAAACACAATAGAAGGTGAATAAAGTACATGGAGAATTTAATTCACATGAGAAGCAGTACAAATTTTACACATACATACACATATATATGTGTATGTATATGCACACACATAAACTATATATTACATATAAAATATATTTATACATATGTAGTATACATACATATAAATACAAATGCATATATTTATAGAATCTAAATGGCATCATATCATACATGTTATTCAACAAAATATTCTCTTTTTCACTAACGGGCATATCCTGGAAATCTATCCATGTTTTTACATCTAAATCCAGTTCATATGTAGATGAAGCACATATTACATACTCTGAAAATGCTGCAGTTTGTTACCTAGAACAGCTATTTAGGTGGTTTGTAGTGCTTTGCTATTGCAAACATGCTAGGATGCCTTTCCTGTGCATGCCATTTTATTCATATAATGTGTGAGTCTTTCTCTAGGATAGGTAACTAGAAATAGACTTGTTGAGTCATAAGGTTCATTTTTGGTACATTGCCAAATTGGCCTCTGTAATGAACATTTGTCATCTGAATTCAGACTTTGCCTGCCCTGCATCAGTCAGGCCTTTGAGGCCAAACCTCCAAGCCTTTGCTTATGTTGCTGCCTCTGTCGAGACTGTCCATTTTTCTGTTCAGCAAAATTCTATTCAATCATGAAAATTCAACTGAGGTATCACTTATTCTTAGAATGTTCCTGACAGCCACAAAAGCAAGCTGATTTAGATATCCTTCCCTGGTGCTCCTAAAGTACCAAGTGATATAGACTTTATTATTATGTGCTAAAACTATTTTAGGTATTTATCTCCTCTACAAATCAAGAAATACCACAAGGACACCTGTATCTTATACATCAGCATATACAGGATGGAGGACAGAACAAATATTCATTAAATATGAACTTATTAAACCAATTATTCAAGATTCTGACACTATATCCTTGTTCCAACCTCTGCACCCACACCTCAGACTGAGGTTGTTCTGGATCCTTTAGAGAGTAACCATAGTGAACAGTAGCTGTGAGGGTGTTAGAGCCCAGCAAGGCAGGCTAGCATAGGGCAAGTTCTGTGCTCTGTGTTTATCTGGATTCCAGGACAAGTGGAAGCAGCTATCAATTGGAAGAAGTACCCACACAGGCCAAATGGTGTTCCTCTTAGCAAGCAAAAGGTTTGGTTTGCTCCCAGTACAACAGAAGCCAAGTAGTCAAGGGACAAGGTGGTGGTGGAGAAAAAACTATAATGGTGAGCTAGGTGATGGGAAAATGGCCAGACTATTGTCCCAAGGACCATCTTAGCTAACAACAGAAAGTGGCAAGCTTATAAAGGAATTTCTAAAAACAAATTTTTTTAGTTGTTGTTGGACCTTTATTTTATTCATTTATTTATATGTGGTGCTGAGACTCGAACCCAGTGCTTCACACATGTGAGGCAAACACTCTACCACTGAGCCACAACCCCAGCTCATATATAGGAAATTAAAGGGAGTGTATTTTTAGCCACAGATGGATGGGTGACAGAGTACTCATCAATCCTTCAGTGGTCCATTTCTTTGACTCACATTCTGAGTTATATGAAGGTTACTAGATGTTCTGCATTCTACAAATCTAAAATGAAGATTACAGATTAGAGGTCTTATGACCAAAGTTTTTTTGTTACTTTTCCCTGGAATAATGGACTCTAGCAGTTAAAATACTTAGTTACTTTTACAGTACCATGGTTCAAAGCCAGGGCCTCATACAGCTGGGCAAGCACTCTATCACTAAGCTACATCCCCATATCTTCTAGCAGTTAATATCTTGATCATTTAGATGTAGCTTTTTTTTTAGAATTTAAAAGCTGGGGAAAAGTTTTTTTTAATATTTATTTTTTAGTTGGACACAATACTTTTATTTATTTTTATGTGGTGGTAAGGATCGAACCCAGGGCCTCTCATGTGCTAGGAAAGTGCTCTTCCACTAAGCCACAAACCCAGCCCATGGGGAAAAGATTTTTTAAAAAGCAAGTTTGCAAAGAACTAGTTAACCCATTAGTTGGCTTCATTCCTATGAGAAGCGTCTCCTCAGCATTGTGGACAGGGTGGAGTCCATAGAACCCTAGAGCTGGAAGGGACCTCACTCATGATTCTAGTACAGTCCTACCTATCTTTTGGGGGTGAAAAAGTCATAAAATGAGGCAAGAAGAAGATTAGAAGATTCCCAAGTGTCCAGAGCCACAATGGATGAAAGACAGCAGGAGTCCCACCCAGCACCCAGCTGCTACTGTCTGTCTTCAGCCCAGGTCTGGACCTGCCTTCTCTGTCCCTGTGTGTTTCTAGCAGACTCAGTTGCTAGCCCACCTTTTCTCAGGGCCCCTTCCTTGCTTCTCTGAGCACGTACATGTGTGGGCTCAGGGGGTGCTTGTGAGTGCACTGGTGTCTCTAGGCCCCTGTTAGGATGAGGCCAGAAGCAGAAAAGAGAAGGCTCTTGTCATTGCATTTTCCCACCTGGAGATTTCCCCTGGGGCAGAACTGGGGGAGGAAAGCAGGAGAGCCACAGGCTGGATAGGGCCTGCTGCAGTCAACAGCTGCAAGTCTGAGAGCAAGGACTGCCATTAGTGCCATTAGGAAAGAATGCAGAGGAGGCAGCAGCAGGGGGCACCCTGAGCTGGGGAGGGCAGAGCTTCTTACAGGCCCTGCCAAGTGAAATGATAGGGACTCAGAGGGAGGGAGTCTCTGTTCCTGCCACAGAAGTGCAGCCCCACCAGGAATGGGAATCCCTGGGCCAGAAACTCATGAACCAGAAACCCGCCCTGGGCTTCCTCAGATTCCCCAGAGGAGGGCACAGCCCTGGAGACTGTTGTCATGGTAGCAGCTGGCCAGGCTGACTGCCTTCCTCCTTTCTGCATGGCTGCTCTGTCTGCCTTCAGATACTTCCAGCTTCTGCTTCCTGAAAATGTCTGTGCTGCCCATCCTGGCTGTACATAAATGTGGCTGGAACCAATGCTCAGTTTTACAGAGTGGTTAAAAGCACAACCTCTCATGTCACAGTGCTGTGTTGTTGTTGTAGTAGTTCTGGGGATGGAACCCAGGGCTTCATGCATGCTAGGCAAATGCTCTACCACTTGAGCTATGCTCCCAGGCTCTGCTTAGGTTTTATTTTTATTTTTATTCTTCCATACTGAGGATTGAACTCAGGGCCTCTCGTGTGCTAGGCAAGTACTCTATCACTGAGCTACGCCCCCAGTCCTTTTGAAAATTTTGTTTTGAGACAGGGTCTCAATAAGTTGTCCAGGCTAGAGTCAAACTTGTGATTCTCCTGCCTCAGTCTCCTAAGTTGTTGGGATTCCAGGTATGTACCACTGCACGGGTGCTAGTACCACATTCTAAGAAACTCTAGATAAGATATGGGATGCAAGACTATCACACAGGCTAGTCATACACTCTCAAAGGAATAAATAGAGGTCACAGACATGGATTTCAGGGCTAACCTCTTTCTGGCTTCCTAGCAGTTAATTTAATCTCTATTTATTTCTATTTTCTCATCTGTAAATGAGGTCAAAAAGAGATTTGAAAATTATGTACCTTGGGATGGCATGTGCTTAGCACCACATAAATAAATAAAACAAACTTAAAAATAAAAGAATTGTATCTTTAGATTGCTTATAAATATATACTTAATATTTTTTCAGAACCTGGTCTGCATTCAGAGAGATGTAAGAATGATAATTTGGACTTGATTCAAAATGGTGTTGGGTTTATTAGTACTACTGAAGTAGCAAATGTAATACAAAGGTTCAAAAAGAAATGCCAGTGCAAGTGATTAAATGTGGCAATCCTTTGTATGTCTTGCAAGTCACTCAGGTGTAGCCATAGCTCATTGTTCTTGGTTTCTTATGTAACACGATACTCACGAAGTCAGAGCAGGGTGGAGAAATATGAGTTTACTGTTTTGTTTGTTTGTTTTTTTCTTTGTAGTGCTGGGGATTGAGCCCAGGGCCTCATGCTCTCTAGGCCAGTGCTTTGCCACTGAACTATATCCTTAGTCAAAAGTTTACTGCTTTTCAAACATGTAGTCTTGTCAGTTTCAGTAATAACTTTGAACAACACCACGAGGCAATAGATCTGCTGCTTAGTGAGCCAGTTCAGTAATACCTAATGTCCAGGTTCTTGGCCTTGATCTTCTTTCTGTGACAGGACTTGGACCATCTCTCCTTCTCTGTGTTCACTGAAGAAAATTTTCAATTCATGCCTGTGTAGGGGCTTTTGATTACAAGACTGGCTTCAATCTACTTCAGTGGGAAAAGAATCTTTCTACCTTTGCTCAATATGGAAGAAGAAATGTCCCAGGGTATTTATTTAAAAAGTGAATAGGGGGCTGGGGATGTTGCTCAGTGGTAGAGCACATGCCTAGCATGTGTGAGGCACTTTGTTCGACTCTCAGCACCACATACAAATGAATGAATACATAAAATAAAGGTATTGTGTCCATCTACAACTAATTTTTTTAAAAAACAGTGAATGGAAAGGAATTGGTACATTTATAGCTAAGAGGAGCCATGAGGGAGAATGGGAAGAGAGGTAAAAAAATGTTCTAAGTGAAGGACATCTGTATATACTATGGCAGTGATGAAATCAGATACACAAACAAAGCAATAGGTTCACAATGTTCTGCAAAAATCCCTTTTTAACTAGTCTAAGTAAATCATGTGGTTCTCCCCAGAAACAGTGGTGTAAAGCCTGTGCTGTCACGGTCCTGGCCGATAATGGCTCTCAGTGTGTTTGTCTATTTTAATACTTCTGAAACATCCCAAGGATAAAATCCTTTATGGGATCATTATGATTTAGATCTGGAATGTCACTCAAAGCCTCATGTATTAAATACTTGGTCCCCTATGCAGCAAGGTTCAGAGATGGGGATTTGGGAGAATTATTAGATAATGAGAGATCTGACCTTAACAGTGGAGAAATGAATTTATGGCTTAACAGAGTACTGGAAAATGGCAAAAACTATAGACAGGTGGAGCATGGTTAAAGGAAATAGGACACAGGGGCATGCCCATGGGGACTATACCTTGTCCCTGTCCCCCAACCCTTCTTCCCAGCTATCATGAGCTGATCACCTTTCCTCTGCCATGCCCTTCTGTCTTGATTGTTTTGCCTCACCTCAAGCCCAATGCAATGGCGCCAACTAGCCATGAACTGAAACCTATGAAACCATGAATCAAAATAAAGCATTCCTCCTCTAACTTGTTTGTCACAGAGATGAGAAAGTTAATAGCACAGTGATGTAGGCCTTTATGGCATTAGCCCTGGAGAAATTACTCATTCTAGGAGAATGGAACAGAGGGGAAGTGTATAAAGTATATTTAGGTCACATTGATTGGGTAGTGTCTTTTGGCTGGAGCAGAGGACAAATTAGAAAACAGATGGATAACAAAGTTTACAATTTGTGACTCAGACTGAATTCCAAAGAGCCCTGAATATCAGGGCCTTTGAAAGCAGGAGAATGACAAGATGAAATCAGAAAATAGACTAATTTAGTCATTTACTTGTTCTTTGAATTTTTCTGTGATAACTCAAGTCCACACTGGACTCTATCTTTTCTAAATCTTATTGACCTAGTAATAATCCCTAATTCTCAGAATGGTGAGTAGGGACATGGATAGCTCACTGGCCTACAAAGAGCAGCTGTCTCCATGTGGGGCACATGTCAGGCACTCAGAAATGGTGAAGTGCCCAGAGGTCTCTAGAGGACAAAGTACTGTTTCCTTGGGGTTGGCCTTTGTGTCTCTCCCAACCTGACATACTCCAGTGGATCAAGAAAACATGACTGCCTTTTATTGAATGCCCAAGATATGAATATCTATCATCCCCAATATAGATAAATGCTAAAAACCTTAGCAGCAAAATAGTATTTGTTCAGGACTGGGGATCTGGCTCAGTGGTGGAGTACTTGCCTGGCATGCACAAGGCCCTTTGTTTGATCCCCACAACTGGAAAACAAAACAAAAGCAGTACTGGTCAATTCACCATGTAATTTCTGTTAGAATTGTAAGTGCTGACTAATCTATGATTATGTGGTTTGGGAGCTCATTAGCAGAATACAGTTAGATAGAAGTGAAAAAAACTGAATGGTTAGATGTAATCGAGAGATGAATTCTCCTAGAACCTAATGAAACTTAAGCTTCAAGGCCCCTTGATTTGTACAGATACCATATAAGGCCTCCAGGAAGGGTTGTGGAAAGGAAAATTCTAAAGGATTTCATACTTATTTATAATTCCTTCTTCTAGATTGTAGATGGAACCTGTGAATATAATGAGCTTTCACTCACTGTATTGCCTTTCATAGGCTTAGTAAACAATCAACAAATCTTATACCACAATGTAAAAGCATGATGTTCTATCTCAGTCTTTTGCAAGGGAGGTTTTATACTTATGATCAAGGTTCTAAATCATTGAATTAATCAAAATGGCAACAACTAAACGGGCCCAATCTAAACAGGTTATTCCTTAAAGGGACTGGTTCTTCCTTATGTCAGTAATATTTGAAGCATAAAAGGGATTTGATGTGAGAGATATATTCAATTGATGACTTTGAAGATGGAGGGGACCATGGGTCAAAGAGTGTGAGTGATGTCTAGGAACTGAAAATAATTCCTGGTAGATGGCCAGGAAGAAAGTAGGAATGGAACTAAATTCTGTCACAGTTATGTAAATTTAGAAAAGGACCACCAGCTCAAGATGAGAATGGAGCCTAACACATTGATTTCAGCCTTATAAGGCCCTGAGCAGAGAACCCAGTCATACCATGCCTGGACTTTTGACTTACCCAACTGTGAGCCAAATAAATGGGCGTTATTTTAAGCTATTGAGTTTGTGGTATTTTGTTACATGCCAATAGAAAATAATGTACAGGCTATAACTATGTCTTGTACTTTTGTATGGTTAGCAAAAGAAAAATATTGACCAGAATTTGGGACTACTTGCTCTTTCTAATTTGACTTCTTCTTCTGTTGATGGTGGTGAGATGGATGTGGGTATATGTCAGGTTGGGAGAGACACAAAGGCCAACCACAAGGAAACAGTACTTTGTCCTCTAGAAGAAAAAGTAAAAGGTAGTTGATCTGGAATTATATTTGCTTTAAGTTTAGTTAGATAATTTCTTCATGTATTTCTAAGTCCTTTCCATGTGTAATTAAGAAATTAGAAGTAAGGGTAATTACAAAGTAGTAAGTGGAAACCCTAGGATTCAAACTAGGGTTGTCCAACTCTAATGCTAACTGCTACGCTCCATTGCCTTTCATAGGCTTAGTAAACAATCAACAAAACTAATACCACAATGTAAAAGCACGATGTTCTATCTCAGCCTTTTGCCAGAAGTTGATAGTAGTTCCCACTTCTCTGATTCCAAGTTACCTATTTAGTCTTATCTCCCACTACAGCCTTGTAAGTACCATATAATTTATCCAAAATGAAACCCTGACCCTTTTTATGCCAGCTATGCCTGTGGCTTTGTCCAATCAATCTACATGGGTTCATATTTATTTCTTTGTGATTTGGCATGAAATACTGATGTGGACTGATACTATAAAACCCAAAATACACTACCACAATGAGGACATTAACATTGAACTGGTTTATATGTGTTGAGAATATTCAGGATTATGGGCTGGGGATGTGGCTTAGTGGTAGGGCACTTTCCTAGCATGAGTAAAGCCCATGGTTTCATCCCAAAACTGAAACAAGAGAATATTTAAAGATTAGTATCACTGCAAGAAAACTTGAAATGCTCTGCAATCTTAAGCACATATAATACAGACATTTGACAGAGGTTGGTAGTGGTTTCCTCAAATTTGACAATACTAAAAATTTACCTCTTACCAATAATGAGTTATAACACTGAAAATTTAAAAATCAGTAATAAAAAGTTGATGGGCTGGGGATGTGGCTCAAGTGGTAGCGCGCTTGCCTGGCATGCATGGGGTGCTGGGTTCGATCCTCAGCACCACATAAAAATAAAATAAAGATGTGTCCACCAAAAACTAAAAAATATTAAAAAAAATTTCTCTCTCTCTCTCTCAAAAAAAGTTAACTGTGCCAAAGATTGAATTATCTTTTAATTTTTTTTCTAGGGAAAACAATACTACAAAAATGTCACATGAAGAGAGGATTAACTAATTTGTAGCAAAAAACAGTAGGGGAAAAATCATTATAGAGGTGTCTTGGGCAGTTAAGAAAATATCATTTTTATAGGAATTTGAATGTTTTTATACCTGGAAGTTCTTCAAATTTTATAATGTGTTGTAATTGAAAAGGGTTAATAGGGATATGGATTTGGTAAAGAGCTTGGAAATATAGCAATTGCAGACGTTCAATCAATGTAATCTTTGTAGGCCAGAACATTGAAACAAGCTTTTAAGATCTGAAAGTCCTAAGTGTCCTCCTTACTGTGGGATTATGTGACCACAGTGTCTGACTTCATGGAAAAGCTTATCATACAGGGGCCCTTCATAAGGGAGCCTCCAGCTGCTCTGTACATTTCAAACATTCTAAAATAGTGACTGCATAGAGGATCTATATTTGTATTATCACTGAGCAGCGAAAACAGGTGGCTGAGTTATTTGTTTACCCACACCACATTTTATCTACCTCTTGATTTCCCAAATGAAAGTAATTCTTTTCTATTTTCTAATAACAAGCAGGATTAGGCTGATAATAATAATAACAACAACAACAGCAGCAACAACTAATAAGGAACAGAACAAATACTGAAAATAACTAGTAAAAATCTTTCATTATCACTCTTGGCCTTACTTCCTGAGCCCCATCTCAGTGTCTGGACAGGATTTCAAGGGAAATGATATCCCTTAGGGTCTTGGAGGGGCTGTAGAGAGTCCAGGGAGTAGGAGAGAAAAGAAGAGACATGGTCTGTTCACTCCCAAATCCTCTCTAATAATCTGAGAAAGGTAAAGAGAAATGCCAGGAAGCTGATACACTTTAGTGTTTTCAGCAAATTCAGAAAAAATTAGCAGTGTCAGGCAACGGGATGAGGAGGGGTGAGACAGCTCCTGTTGAAGAACTGTTGGGGTAATTGAAGACCTGAGCTCCCTTTTAACAGACATTGCTAGACAAAGGGCTGACATGTGTTAAAGTCACTTTATACTACATGTCCACCTAAGTATCACCTCCCCATAGCCTTGGAGGTGGGCTGGTGTACTTTTGGCCACTAGAAAGAAAAAGAGGAGACTGCTGTCTGCTCTGGATCTGAAGAGATTTGAATGACCAGAAGATGTCCTAAGACTAGGTGAAGGTGAGGATCAAGACCACAAAGGATCTGGGACTGCATTACCTCTACCCCTTTCCTGCCCCTATTCCAATTGATTTTATGGCAAAAACAAAAAACAAAATAAACAAACAAACAAACAAACAAAAAAACGGTGGACTTTGGGGAGGGATCTGGGAAGAGGATGGCCATTAGGTTGCAGTTCCCATACCACATCTATGCTCTCTGTCCATTTTGATTCAGAAAATGGTGGGCATGCAGGAATGTTAGGGAGGTGAGTGGAACACAGCATAGGTGCCAGCTTCCTATTGTGGACACTGGGGCATGTTGATAAAAGACAGAAAAGAGGTAATCACTCTGCATCCCTGTAATGAGAGTGGCTGGTGCTCCCAAGGGTGGGAAATAGGGGACAACTTTTGGATGTTTTTTGAGACTGCATTCCCTACAATCCTGCCCCACTTCCCCAATCCTTTTGGAAAAAAAAAATACTAGTGATTTAACACAGTAAAGGATTATTTCAAGCTCACAATAAATGCCCAACATATGCTAATGAAGGTCAAGAGTAATGGGCCTCTGCTCCACATGGTCTCTTAGGGACCCTTGATAAGAGACTCCATAACCTGGAACCTGATCACTGTGGCAGGTGGAGAGAGTCATGAAAATCTATCAACCACTACACAGTAGTCTAGAAATAAAATGTTACTGGTATTAACAGCTGATTAGCTAAAATTAACCGAGGGGATTCACCTCAAGGACTAGGGTGTTAAACTAATGAGAAAGTATAATTTTCTGTGTAGGGGATGTAAACTAGAAAGTAAGAAAAATAAACTACAAGAAAATATTCATAAGACTTTAAAGGGGCATCATGTCTTTCTAAAGCACTAAAACAAATAATTAAAAATCATGAAAAATCAAGTGTAATATGAGTAACTTATTTTTATGAAAAAAACAAACAAACATGAAGTTCCCTTTGCATTTATTTCTCTCTGTGATGCCATTTTGGTAACTTTTGTATTCTCAGACCATTCTTCAAGGTCATGGCAGCCTGATGGATGCTGGAAGGGCTGGAATTCTGGCCAGAATGATGTAAGATTCCAGGGGCTCACCATGCCAGTTTTATAAGGCAGAAGACATCCAACCCCTGGCACTTATGGGGAGGCAAGGTGCAGGCAGGCGCCGAAGGGCTCCCCCAAGCCACACTCCTCACCAGGTTGGGTCTGCCTTTGTTCTCTGCTCCAGACTGCAGCAGGAATCAGGCTCTCTGGAGCCAATGGCTGGGCTGAGAGGAACAGACTTACCTGGAGGACGATGATGGTCCACACTGCAGGTCAGAGCATGCTGCCTTTCCCTCCTTTGCCCTTTCTCCTTGGGGGATCTTTTTGTAAGGGAGGAGGCCCCAAAGCTTCCTAGTTAGAAACATGCTTAGGATAGTCTTTGAGCAGGCAGGTGTCTGCACCAGGTAAGAGCAGGTAAATTGGGGTTGAAGCAGAGGGGGCTGACCCCTCCCTCAGTGTCCAGTGAAGTCGCCTCCAAAACAATTGGGCAAAATGAGGTTAGCCAGCAGACAAGACCTCACCCATCTCTCTCCCACCCACCTTGCCCAGACTCCCAGGAGGGCCTAGGATATGCCCTGGCCTGTTTTGTTGGTTCTGTGATGACTTAGCTCTGTGTCTGCTTGGCACAGAGCATCTGATGTCTGAGTCAGCCCAGACCCAGGAGTACAGGAGACCCCAGGTAAAGGGAGCTCACAAAGGCTCGTGGTCCTGCAACTTGGGAGAAGAGGGGTGTCACGTCCTGTCTGAAAACACACATGCACTGTGTACCCATTCCTTGACTTGGGGATGAAGGCAGTCAGACTGTGAGCTGGAGTAAGGATACTTCTGAAGGCATTGATGGTGGAGGGTCAGCAGTGTCCAGAGCCCAGTTCTCTGGGCTCCTGCTGTGGTATGAATATGTCCCCACAATTCATGTACTAGAGTTGGGGCCTAATGAAAGGTGGCTCTGTCCTCATGAATGGCTTAATGCTGCTATAAAAAGGGCTTGCCAGAGTGGGTTCTCCCTCTTCTCTCTCTGCCATAAGAGCACATGGTTTCTCTTTTGTCCTTCCACATTTCACCACCTGAGGACATAGTAGGACAGTGCACACCAGATCCTGGTACCTTGGACTTCCCAGCTTCCAGAACTGTGGGAGAATATATTTCTGTTCTTTATAGATGGCCCAGTCTTAGGTATTCTGTTATAGCAGAGTAAAACTAAGACAGGCCCTTTTCACTTCTTGGCCCACATGTCTAAGAAGTGACTGCTTGACCACTTCCAGAGCAGAAAGCATTGAACATTTGAGACCCTAGAGAGTGACCCCTCTGGTAATTTGGATCTCCTTTCTCTTAGGAGACAGTGTGTAAGTTTGAGAACCCTTCAGATAGTCTCCGGTGTCCACCTATAATCCCAGTTACTTGGGAGGCTGATACAGGAGGATCACAAGTTCCAGGCCAGCCTCAGCAATTTAGACCGTATCTCAAAATAAAAAAAAATTAATGGGCTCAGCATGTTTCCCTGTTGTAAACCATTCCTGGGTTCAATTGCTAATACTGGACAACAACACTAATAAAAGAGTAGGAGTCTCTGTTGAAGCAGAGAAGAAGGGATCAGGCTCAAGTTTTAGGAACATGTTTGGGCTTCAGTCAGCAGAAAGTATG